>NC_086455.1:171536487-171871487 GCF_028390025.1 Pseudophryne corroboree | reverse complement strand
TGTGTGAGACAGCCCCCCTCCATATTCCTCCTGAGAGTCTCCTGGTCCCCATATCCCGAAGCTGCTGTACTGAACGGAGATCGGAGGACTGTGGAGGCCACTGGAGGATACGGAGCTCAGTCATGTACGTGGCACCAGCGCGAGACGCTACGTGGCATGGTGCGTTCTCCTGCTGGAAGAGGCCATTAGAGGATGGGGAGACTAGGGCCATGCAGCGAAGTCTGTGGCCAGAAAACATTCCACCCACCCATTACATTACCGCCAGCCTGATCCGCGACGTGCATGCCCAACGCTCACCCGACCCTCTGCAGGTGGCAGCAGACTATGCTGGGCGCTCAGGGAGGACCTTCTGGCCACCTCTGCTGTAGCGCAGGGTTATTTCAGCTACCGACGCCTTCCTGTCACTCTGGCCATTCTCCACTGACCTCTCTCAGGTACCCACAGAGCTGACACTCGCTGGATAGCTTTTGTTACGCACACCACTTGCTGCAACCTCTTCAGACTGTTGTGCGCGATAATCCCAGGAGGTCGTTTTTGGAGATACTTAAACCACACGATCTAGCAGCAACAACCATTCCACGGTCAACGTCACATCACATTTATTCTATTCTGGTGTTTGGTCTAAACAACTGAGCCTCTTAACCACGTACATGTGCCTTTATGCCAGGCATTCCCAACCTCAGTCCTCTGACTGTCCAGGTTTTAGTGATATCCATGCTTGAGCAAAGGCGAATTACTACCTCAGTTATTTTGATTTAACAATCTGTGCTGAAGCCTGGCTATCACTGAACCTCTGCCCTGTTCGTGTGCCTTGCGGGCCAGGGTTGGGAATGCTGCTTTATGCACTGAGTTACCGCCACATGTTTAGCAGATTACAGATTTGAATGCTGGATGCTGTATCTGTCAGGTTCCAATGACATCACTAGTCATAAGGCCACGCCACGCAATGCTCTACTGTGATGTGACGACAGGGCGGCTCTGGTACAAGGGAAGGATGACGAAGACCATGACAAGTCATATATATCTAATCATAAGGCCACGCAATGCTCTACTGTGATGTGACGACAAGGCGGCTCTGGTACAAGGGAAGGATGACTAAGACCATGACAAATCATATATATCTAATCATAAGGCCACGCAATGCTCTACTGTGCGACGACAAGGCGGCTCTGGTACAAGGGAAGGATGACGAAGACCATGACAAGTCATATATATCTAATCATAAGGCCACGCAATGCTCTACTGTGATGTGACGACAGGGCGGCTCTGGTACAAGGGAAGGATGACTAAGACCATGACAAATCATATATCTAATCATAAGGCCACGCAATGCTCTATTGTGATGTGACGACAAGACGGCTCTGGTACAAGGGAAGGATGACGAAGACCATGACAAATCATATATCTAATCATAAGGCCACGCAATGCTCTACTGTGAGGTGACGACAAGACGGCTCTGGTACAAGGGAAGGATGACGAAGACCATGACAAATCATATATCTAATCATAAGGCCACGCAATGCTCTACTGTGATGTGACGACAAGGCGGCTCTGGTACAAGGGAAGGATGACTAAGACCATGACAAATCATATATATCTAATCATAAGGCCACGCAATGCTCTACTGTGATGTGACGACAAGACGGCTCTGGTACAAGGGAAGGATGACGAAGACCATGACAAATCATATATCTAATCATAAGGCCACGCAATGCTCTACTGTGATGTGACGACAAGGCGGCTCTGGTACAAGGGAAGGATGACGAAGACCATGACAAATCATATATCTAATCATAAGGCCACGCAATGCTCTACTGTGATGTGACGACAAGGCGGCTCTGGTACAAGGGAAGGATGACGAAGACCACGACAAGTCATATATATCTAATCATAAGGCCACGCAATGCTCTACTGTGATGTGACAACAAGGCGGCTCTGGTACAAGGGAAGGATGACGAAGACCATGACAAATCATATATCTAGTCATAAGGCCACGCAATGCTCTACTGTGCGACGACAAGGCGGCTCTGGTACAAGGGAAGGATGACTAAGACCATGACAAATCATATATATCTAATCATAAGGCCACGCAATGCTCTACTGTGATGTGACGACAAGGCGGCTCTGGTACAAGGGAAGGATGACTAAGACCATGACAAGTCATATATATCTAATCATAAGGCCACGCAATGCTCTACTGTGATGTGATGTGATGTGATGACAGGGCGGCTCTGGTACAAGGGAAGGATGACGAGGACCATGACAAGTCATATATCTAATCATAAGGCCACGCAATGCTCTACTGTGATGTGACGACAAGGCGGCTCTGGTACAAGGGAAGGATGACGAGGACCATGACAAGTCATATATCTAATCATAAGGCCACGCAATGCTCTACTGTGATGTGACAAGGCGGCTCTGGTACAAGGGAAGGATAACAAAGACCATGACAAATCATATATATCTAATCATAAGGCCACGCAATGCTCTACTGTGATGTGACAACAAGGCGGCTCTGGTACAAGGGAAGGATGACGAAGACCATGACAAATCATATCTAGTCATAAGGCCACGCAATGCTCTACTGTGATGTGACAAGACGGCTCTGGTACAAGGGAAGGATGACGAAGACCATGACAAATCATATATCTAATCATAAGGCCACGCAATGCTCTACTGTGATATGACGACAGGGCGGCTCTGGTACAAGGGAAGGATGACGAAGACCATGACAAATCTACAGTATAGTAAGCAGACACCTTCAGAAACTACAGTGTCAGCATAAAGTCCTGCATCACGTCAAAGGGACAGATTTGTTAGTTAGAAGAAAATGTCGCCATAATCCTCACAGGATGTGTCAGTCAGTCCCACGGAGGACGGCCTTTCTTGGTTTTCAAAAGAACAAAACTTACTTCAATGAGAGAATATAACTTTTCTCCATAGCGGATTGTTCCACAACTGATGTTTTTCAGTCCAGGAGAGCCGACAAATTCTTATGCATTTTTATCAGGTGTTTTTTTTATTTTTACTTTACACCCTCTCAGACCAAACCGCTACGGACCTCGCGCTGACATCAGCTCAGGGGGACGTGAGGTGCCCACCTGTTACCATCCTCGGGCACCCTGATCATGGATGATCATTGGCAGGAAGAGTTTGCGGTGTTTGATAATTCGTGACACTATAGACTGATCACCGTTCATCTAATTTGCAACGTTCTTGCGATACCTGCCGTGTTCTGCCAGAAAAATGATTTGGAGGCGATTTTCCTCGTCATGCTTGAGAGTTGGCTTCACTGTTGCAGATCACGTGATCAAGTTACTTCCACGTGCCAGAGAAGAGCGCACGCCAGATATTTCTATCACACGCTGAACGCTAACTGGTTGCAAACAGCAACATCGGTCGGCTACTGTCCACTCGAATGTGGTTTTAATTGCTGCGCTTCTTTCCTTGGGGGTCCATAGTGGAACTTTTTAACTGCTTGTATTTATTAAAAAAAATTAAAAAAAAATTAGCCTGAAATGTGAACAAGATGCTATAACACCTTATAGTGCAACAACGTAACACAAATACACACGCCCTGCCAAGTGATGCAGACAGACACAATGCTGCAACTAAAGGGGATCCGGTCTTTAGGTCGACAATGTTTTGGTCGACAGGGTTTCTAGGTCGACATGTTTTATGTCGATAGGTCAAAAGGTCGACATGAGTTTTTCACATTTTTCTTCTTTTATTGAACTTTTTCATACTTTACGATCCACGTGGACTATAATTGGGAATGGTAACCTGCGACGAGCGCAGCGAGGCACCTTGCCCGAAGCATGGCGAGCGAAGTGAGCCACGCGAGGGGACACGGTGCACTAATTGGGGTTCCCGGTCACAGTACGGAGAAAACGACACCCAAAAAACCCCCATCAAAAACTCATGTCGACCTATTGACCTAGAACATGTCGACCTACCATCCCTGTCGACCTTACATACCCCACCCCAACTAAAGGATGAATCTCTAGAACATGGTCCTGAACAGGTAATATTTTGGAACAGATACAACAATATAGGAAGTCACCATAACAAACGGGTGGAAAATAAGAATTTACTTACCGATAATTCTATTTCTCGGAGTCCGTAGTGGATGCTGGGGTTCCTGAAAGGACCATGGGGAATAGCGGCTCCGCAGGAGACAGGGCACAAAAGTAAAGCTTTCCGATCAGGTGGTGTGCACTGGCTCCTCCCCCTATGACCCTCCTCCAAGCCAGTTAGGTACTGTGCCCGGACGAGCGTACACAATAAGGGAGGAATTTTGAATCCCGGGTAAGACTCATACCAGCCACACCAATCACACCGTACAACTTGTGATCTAAACCCAGTTAACAGTATGATAACAGCGGAGCCTCTGAAAAGATGGCTCACAACAATAATAACCCGATTTTTGTAACTATGTACAAGTATTGCAGATAATCCGCACTTGGGATGGGCGCCCAGCATCCACTACGGACTCCGAGAAATAGAATTATCGTTAAGTAAATTCTTATTTTCTCTATCGTCCTAGTGGATGCTGGGGTTCCTGAAAGGACCATGGGGATTATACCAAAGCTCCCAAACGGGCGGGAGAGTGCGGATGACTCTGCAGCACCGAATGAGAGAACTCCAGGTCCTCCTTAGCCAGGGTATCAAATTTGTAGAATTTAGCAAACGTGTTTGCCCCTGACCAAGTAGCTGCTCGGCAAAGTTGTAAAGCCGAGACCCCTCGGGCAGCCGCCCAAGATGAGCCCACCTTCCTTGTGGAATGGGCATTTACATATTTTGGCTGTGGCAGGCCTGCCACAGAATGTGCAAGCTGAATTGTATTACACATCCAACTAGCAATAGTCTGCTTAGAAGCAAGAGCACCCAGTTTGTTGGGTGCATACAGGATAACAGCAAGTCAGTTTTCCTGACTCCAGCCGTCCTGGAACATATTTTCAGGGCCCTGACAACATCTAGCAACTTGGAGTCCTCCAAGTCCCTAGTAGGTGCAAGGCACCACAATAAGCTGGTTCAGGTGAAACACTGACACCACCTTAGGGAGAGAACTGGGGACGAGTCCGCAGCTCTGCCCTGTCCGAATGGACAAACAGATATGGGCTTTTTTGAGAAAAAACCACCAATTTGACACTCGCCTGGTCCAGGCCAGGGCCAAGAGCATGGTCACTTTTCATGTGAGATGCTTCAAATCCACAGATTTGACTGGTTTTAAACCAATGTGATTTGAGGAATCCCAGAACTACGTTGAGATCCCACAGTGCCACTGGAGGCACAAAAGGGGGTTGTATATGCAATACTCCCTTGACAAACTTCTGGACTTCAGGAACTGAAGCCAATTCTTTCTGGAAGAAAATCGACAGGGCCGAAATTTGAACCTTAATGGACCCCAATTTGAGGCCCATAGACACTCCTGTTTGCAGGAAATGCAGGAAACGACCGAGTTGAAATTTCTTTGTGGGGCCTTCCTGGCCTCACACCACGCAACATATTTTCGCCACATGTGGTGATAATGTTGTGCGGTCACCTCCTTTCTGGCTTTGACCAGGGTAGGAATGACCTCTTCCGGAATGCCTTTTTCCCTTAGGATCCGGCTTTCCACCGCCATGCCGACAAACGCAGCTGCGGTAAGTCTTGGAACAGACATGGTACTTGCTGAAGCAAGTCCCTTCTTAGCGGCAGAGGCCATAAGACCTCTGTAAGCATCTCTTGAAGTTCCGGGTACCAAGTCCTTCTTGGCCAATCCGGAGCCATGAGTATAGTTCTTACTCCTCTACGTCTTATAATTCTCAGCACCTTAGGTATGAGAAGCAGAGGAGGGAACACATACACCGACTGGTACACCCACGGTGTTACCAGAACGTCCACAGCTATTGCCTGAGGGTCTCTTGACCTGGCGCAATACCTGTCCCGTTTTTTGTTCAGACGGGACGCCATCATGTCCACCTTTGGTATTTCCCAACGGTTTACAATCATGTGGAAAAAACTTCCCGATGAAGTTTCCACTCTCCCGGGTGGAGGTCGTGCCTGCTGAGGAAGTCTGCTTCCCAGTTTCCATTCCCGGGATGAAACACTGCTGACAGTGCTATCACATGATTTTCCGCCCAGCGAAAAGTCCTTGCAGTTTTTGCCATTGCCCTCCTGCTTCTTGTGTCGCCCTGTCTGTTTACGTGGGCGACTGCCGTGATGTTTTTCCCACTGGATCAATACCGGCTGACCTTGAAGCAGAGGTCTTGCTAAGCTTAGAGCATTATAAATTTACCCTTAGCTCCAGTATATTTATGTGGAGAAAAGTCTCCAGACTTGATCACACTCCCTGGAAATTTTTTCCTTGTGTGACTGCTCCCCAGCCTCTCGGGCTGGGCTCCGTGGTCACCAGCATCCAATCCTGAATGCCGAATCTGCGGCCCTCTAGAAGATGAGCACTCTATAACCACCACAGGAGAGACACCCTTGTCCTTGGATATAGGGTTATCCGCTGATGCATCTGAAGATGCGATCCGGACCATTTGTCCAGCAGATCCCACTGAAAAGTTCTTGCGTGAAATCTGCCGAATGGAATTGCTTCGTAGGAAGCCACCATTTTTACCAGGACCCTTGTGCAATGATGCACTGTTTTTAGGAGGTTCCTGACTAGCTCGGATAACTCCCTGGCTTTCTCTTCCGGGAGAAACACCTTTTTCTGGACTGTGTCCAGAATCATCCCTAGGCACAGCAGACGTGTCGTCGGGATCAGCTGCGATTTTGGAATATTTAGAATCCACCCGTGCTGTTGTAGCAGTATCCGAGATAGTGCTACTCCGACCTCCAACTGTTCCCTGGACTATGCCCTTATCAGGAGATCGTCCAAGTAAGGGATAATTAAGACGCCTTTTCTTCGAAGAAGAATCATCATTTCGGCCATTACCTTGGTAAAGACCCGGGGTGCCGTGGACAATCCAAACGGCAGCGTCTGAAACCGATAGTGACAGTTCTGCACCACGAACCTGAGGTACCCTTAGTGAGAAGGGCAAATTTGGGACATAGAGGTAAGCATCCCTGATGTCCTGGGACACTATATAGTCCCCTTCTTCCTGGTTCGTTATCACTGCTCTGAGTGACTCCATCTTGATTTGAACCTTTGTAAGTGTTCAAAAAATTTTTTAGAATAAGTCTCACCTAGCCTTCTGGCTTCAGTACCACAATATAGCGTGGAATAATACCCCTTTTCTTGTAGTAGGAGGGGTAATTTAATTATCACCTGCTGGGAATACAGCTTGTGAATTTTTTCCCATACTGCCTCCTTGTCGGAGGGAGACCTTGGTAAAGCAGACTTCAGGAGCCTGCGAAGGGGAAACGTCTCGACATTCCAATCTGTACCCCTGGGATACTACTTGTAGGATCCAGGGGTCCTGTACGGTCTCAGCGCCATGCTGAGAACTTGTCAGAAGCGGTGGAACGCTTCTGTTCCTGGGAATGGGCTGCCTGCTGCAGTCTTCTTCCCTTTCCTCTATCCCTGGGCAGATATGATCTTATAGGGACGAAAGGACTGAGGCTGAAAAGACGGTGTCTTTTTCTGCAGAGATGTGACTTAGGGTAAAAACGGCGGATTTTCCAGCAGTTGCCGTGGCCACCAGGTCCGATGGACCGACCCCAAATAACTCCTCTTCCTTTATACGGCAATACACCTTTGTGCCGTTTGGAATCTGCATCACCTGACCACTGTCGTGTCCATAACATCTTCTGGCAGATATGGACATCGCATTTACTCTTGATGCCAGAGTGCAAATATCCCTCTGTGCATCTCGCATATATAGAAATGCATCCTTTAAATGCTCTATAGTCAATAAAATACTGTCCCTGTCAAGGGTATCAATATTTTTAGTCAGGGAATCCGACCAAGCCACCCCAGCTCTGCACATCCAGGCTGAGGCGATCGCTGGTCGCAGTATAACACCAGTATGTGTGTATATACTTTTTATGATATTTTCCAGCCTCCTGTCAGCTGGTCCTTGAGGACGGCCCTATCTATAGACGGTACCGCCACTTGTTTTGATAAGCGTGTGAGCGCCTTATCCACCCTAAGGGGTGTTTCCCAACGCGCCCTAACTTCTGGCGGGAAAGGGTATACCGCCCATAATTTTCTATCGGGGGGAACCCACGCATCATCACACACTTTATTTAATTTATCTGATTCAGGAAAAACTACGGTAGTTTTTTCACATCCCACATAATACCCTCTTTTGTGGTACTTGTAGTATCAGAAATATGTAACACCTCCTTCATTGCCTTTAACGTGTGGCCCTAATAAGGAATACGTTTGTTTATTCACCGTCGACACTGGATTCAGTGTCCCTGTCTGTGTCTGTGTCGACCGACTAAAGTAAACGGGCGTTTTAAAACCCCTGACGGTGTTTTTGAGACGTCTGGACCGGTACTAATTGTTTGTCGGCCGTCTCATGTCGTCAACCGACCTTGCAGCGTGTTGACATTATCACGTAATTTCCTAAATAAGCCATCCATTCCGGTGTCGACTCCCTAGAGAGTGACATCACCATTACAGGCAATTGCTCCGCCTCCTCACCAACATCGTCCTCATACCTGTCGACACACACGTACCGACACACAGCACACACACAGGGAATGCTCTGATAGAGGACAGGACCCACTAGCCCTTTGGAGAGACAGAGGGAGAGTTTACCAGCACACACCAAAAACGCTATAATTATATAGGGACAACCTTATATAAGTGTTTTCCCTTATAGCATCTTTTTTATATATTTCTAACGCCAATTTAGTGCCCCCCCCCTCTCTGTTTTAACCCTGTTTCTGTAGTGCAGTGCAGGGGAGAGCCTGGGAGCCTTCCCTCCAGCCTTTCTGTGAGGGAAAATGGCGCTGTGTGCTGAGGAGATAGGCCCCGCCCCTTTTTCGGCGGCCTCGTCTCCCGCTCTTAACGGATTCTGGCAGGGGTTAAATATCTCCATATAGCCTCCGGAGGCTATATGTGAGGTATTTTTAGCCAAAATAGGTATTCATTTGCCTCCCAGGGCGCCCCCCTCCCAGCGCCCTGCACCCTCAGTGACTGCCGTGTGAAGTGTGCTGAGAGGAAAATGGCGCACAGCTGCAGTGCTGTGCGCTACCTTTAGAAGACTGAGGAGTCTTCTGCCGCCGATTCTGGACCTCTTCTTACTTCAGCATCTGCAAGGGGGCCGGCGGCAAGGCTCCGGTGACCATCCAGGCTGTACCTGTGATCGTCCCTCTGGAGCTGATGTCCAGTAGCCAAGAAGCCAATCCATCCTGCACGCAGGTGAGTTCACTTCTTCTCCCCTAAGTCCCTCGTTGCAGTGATCCTGTTGCCAGCAGGACTCACTGTAAAATAAAAAACCTAAGCTAAACTTTTCTAAGCAGCTCTTTAGGAGAGCCACCTAGATTGCACCCTTCTCGGCCGGGCACAAAAATCTAACTAACTAACTAACTAACTGGCTTGGAGGAGGGTCATAGGGGGAGGAGCCAGTGCACACCACCTGATCGGAAAGCTTTACTTTTGTGCCCTGTCTCCTGCGGAGCCGCTATTCCCCATGGTCCTTTCAGGAACCCCAGCATCCACTAGGACGATAGAGAAAGGTAATCGAGGTCATTTGCATATTACATTACACTATAGTGCATCACATATTATACCATAAAAACAATTGGAAAAAATCACATCATTAGGCTTCCGATATTTTTACAAGCGTTCCCTGGAAGAGGCGGCCGGCACCAGGTACAGAGCTGTGTCGGAGGACACATCCTTCCAATCTGACGGCATGTTCTCAGTAATCTGCTTCTGATGCTCCTACGTCCCTAAACCTCCACGTTGTTAATGCCTCCTGCAAATCTACGGAACAGGGAAGAGATGAAAATCCGCTGGCTGGTGGACTGTAATCGGATTGCGAGTCGCTGGGGGAGTCAGCGGGGCGCCAACTGTCAGCAGAATAACCAGACGTCCCCAGAACACACACACAGAGCCAGCAGCGCGTCACACAGCGTCTACACAGCAGACCCGTATCTCTTATACGCTAGGCGGAGACAGCCCTAAAATGACATTACACCCATCTATACCACTGAGGAAATGAGAGAGGCTTTGCTATCACTTTAATCTCTGTTTAATATATTGTGCATTATAGATTTACATAGTGCGCTGACTGGTAGTTACGCTGAAGTGATTTAACCCATTAATAGAGTTGGTAATGCTGGATGCATGACGCACAGTCACAACACTGGCTGCCGTGGCCTTCCCTTGTACAGACAGTCATAGAACACACTGGAGGGCTGCTATTCTACAGTATATACAGGACGTGCTATGGCACTCAGTGCTGCACACCACTACAGCTGGAGCACACCTAAGGGTAAATGAGATGGGAAGGTTATTTTTATTTTATTTTTTAAAAGGACAACCATTCCTTTTAAATGACTGCCCCTTTAAAACATCCACTCTCTCCACAACCGCCGCCAATCTGCCGCTGCCTATGTGACTCTACCGTACATGGGGCACAGATATAAAGTGACGCTGAGCTCCCTCCAACAGCAAAAGGTGGGACTGTAAATCTAGGAACGCACTGGGCCGACCTGGCAGATATTGGGTTGTTGGGCCATTAACAGTTTTAGTGTGTGCCATTTAGTACCATGGGGTATAGACGGGTCCACTAGGAGCCATGGGCACTTTAAGAATTTGAGTGTGCGCACTGGCTCCTCCCTCTATGCCCCTCCTACCAGAATCAGTTTAGAAAATGTGCCCGAGGAGACGGACATACTTTGAGAGAAGGATAGATAAGGATAGTGGTGAGAAAATGCAGTGTGTAAGGACACTGGTCCATGTCTAGTATATAGTGTACCGATACATTATACTCCAGCTGAGTCTGGGGTCGTTTAGAAGTAAACGATTATTGGGGTAGTGTGTACTCTGTAGCCCGTTACGATTTTTCAACTTTTCGAAAAATCCGCCCAGGCGAAAGCCACGTGGGTTTGCGAAATAGCCGCCATGCCACGCGTTGTCGAATTCGCGGGCGTTTGACAGTCTACTGATCCGTTTTCGCCCATGCAGATTCGACCACAGAAAAAAAAAAGCATGGCGAAAACGGACTATAAAAAAATAAACTGTCAAAAACACCTATTGAATCCCAAACACTGGAATTAGTGACGGTTTTCTGACTGTCGGAAAACTCGGCACTAATTGAATATCCCCCTACATCTCCAAGCTCCGGTAAGCTGGCTCTCCATTGGCTTGTAACAAGACCCAGGTCAACCCTTTACACTGCCCCCTTACAAAGGTCCTTCCCTGCTTGCTACCCAGGTTGGAATCCCGGGTCACTGGATCCGGGTTATTATTTGGGGACCCTTTTACACAAACTGCAACCCGGATAATCCCCATCAATAACCTGGGTTATTGTGGTGATGTAAAAGGGGTATAACAAGCATCTTTCTGTACTCAAAACCAAGCAAAAGCTCAAAGGGCACCTCCTGCACTGTGCCATATGCCACATTGTGCTTCAAACAGATCTGCGGTCCTGGTAATACAGCAACAGAAAAGGAGACTTAGGGTAAGAACTTACCGTTGTTAAATCTTTCTGTGAGGTACACTGGGTTCCACAGGGAATACATTGGGGTGTAGAGTTGGATCTTGATCCAGAGGCACCAACAGGCTAAAGCTTTGACTGTTCCCAAGATGCACTGCACCGCCTCCTCTATAACCCCGGACACTGGAGCTCAGTTTTGTTAACCAGTCCAATGCAGTAGCAGGTAAGAGAGCCGGCAGATATTAGTCACATAGAACCACGTTCTCATGACAGGAGAAGGGACCAGCGGCTAATGCCATACAAACACAAAGAAACTAAGTGCGTCAGGGTGGGTGCCCTGTGGAACCCAGTGTACCTCGCAGAAAGAATTTAACCATGGTAAGTCTACCATAAATTTCCTTTTCTACAGCGGGGTACACTGTGTTCCACAGGTAAACATTGGGGATGTCCTAAAGCAGTTCCTCATGGGAGGGGATGCACCGTAGCGGGCACAAGAACCCAGCGTCCAAAGGAAGCATCCTGGGAGGCGGAAGTATCAAAGGCATAGAACCTAATGAACATGTTCACTGAGGACCACGTCGCCGCCTTGCACAATTGTTCAGCGGACGCACCTCGGTGGGCCGCCCAAGAAGGTCCAACAGACCGAGTAGAATGGGCTTTGATAGCAGCAGGAGCTGGAAGACCAGCCTGTGCATAAGCATGTGCAATCACCATTCTAATCCATCTGGCCAAGGTTTGCTTATTCGCAGGCCAGCCACGTTTGTGAAAACCAAAAAAGTACAAAAAGGGTATCGGACCTCCTGAGAGAGGCAGTCCTCTCCACATACATACGGAGAGCCCGCACCACAGGACAAACCAGAAGAGATAAAAGCCAGAACCACAATCTCTTGGTTAAGATGGAAAGATGATACCACCTTAGGTCACGGTGAAAAATCAGAAAGGGTGGATGACAGGACAAAGCGCCCAAGTCCGACACCCTCCTAGCAGAGGCAATAGCCAGCAGAAACACGACCTTAAGTGTAAGATATTTAAGGTCCACAAACTCAAGAGGTTCAAATGGAGACTCATGCAGGGCATTCAAGACGACAGACAGATCCCATGGAGCCACAGGAGGGACATAGGGAGGCTGAATCCGTAAAACGCCTTGAGTTAAAGTATGAACGTCAGGAATGGACGCAATCTTCCTCTGAAACCACACCGACAAGGCAGAAATATGAACCTTGAGGGAGGCCAGACAAAGGCCCAAGTCTAGGCCTTGTTCTTCTAAAAAGCTCTTTTCAGGGCTGCCTAGCGCAGCCCCACCTGTTAAGTGACCTGCTATGAGGGAACCAACTTACAAACTGAGCTCCAGTGTCCGGAGGCAGGGTTATAGTGGAGGCCATGCAATGCATCCTGGGAACAGTCAAAGCTTTAGCCTGTTGGTGTCTCTGGATCAAGATCCAACTCTACAACCCGATGTTTCCCTGTGGAACAGTGTACCCCGCTGCAGAAAGCCACATTTTTCCAAATAGAAATCTACTTGCCTGTGAGGCCAGAGCCAGCCAGGCAGCGGCAGCAGGAAGGATCAGCTGTCAGGCTGTATCTGTGGCTGCAGTGCTACGTTTGGTCTCATGAGAAGACACTTTGATTATGTATCTCTGTGCACTGTATATACCTGGAGGTGAGACAGAGTACTTTGCTTTTTTTAACATTTGACTGTAGCTTATAAAAATCTACGGCTTCCAAAACACCAGCATCTGCCGATATCCTGTGACTACCAGACAAGAGCTTACCTATTCTCCAGCTGTCCTGAGCAAGACACAACGTCTCGCCCTCTGCCCACTACCAAAGTAGAAGCAACCCACAGTAAGTGGCCCATTGGATTAGTAGCCATGGCTAAGTAGGAGGTTCTGCAGCAGCGTGACCACATACACACCTACCCAGTAAGGAAGCATCTTAAGTCAGGAGTAGGAATTTGTTAGTGCAAATAAACCTTACGGCGCAGTAGGAGGAGCCATTAACAGGCAGATAGAAGGACACACTGGCATCACACAACTTACTGGACCCCATGTCAGTCAGGCTTTCCCAGCACTCCAGAGACACTACCGACTAAGGTAGTGAATGATCTGGTCACCGAGAGGTCTAAAGGCCATTACTCACTACTTATTCTTCTATATATCTCTCTGCTGCATGTGACACTGTGACCACTCTCTTCTCGTACAGACACTACAATCCCTAGGTTTTCAGGACACGGTCCTCTCTTGGTTCTCATCCTACTTATCTAATCGCTCCTTCAGTGTCCACTTCTCTGAATCTACCTCCTGTTTGATACCTCTCAGTTGGAGTACCACAAGGCTCAGTCTTAGGTCCTCTGCTGTTCTCACTCTATACCTCATTGCAGGACTTTCTTCGGGCTGCACCCACTCTGTGGAATGCCCTCCCACGCGTAATAAGACTTTCCTCTAGTCTGCAAACATTCAAGCGTTGCCTGAAGACTCGCCTCCTTAGACAAGCGTATCAATCTCTGGGACTGCCCACATAGCCTACAGAAACTTTCCTACCCAATTACATCCCCTCTGTACAGTCCGCACACATCCTCACATATTTTCTCTTTCTTCACTTTCCCTTCCTCCTGACACCGGTTCATCATTGCTGTGTGACCACATCGTACAGGCTACCAAAAACTTTTGCAATCTGGTGGACAACTCTGCAATAGATAGCACCCATCCTTGTGTATCAACGCCTATTTCCCTATAGATTGTAAGCTTGCGAGCAGGGCCCTCCTACCTCTATGACTGTTTGTTATTACCCAGTGTTATCACTGTTTCCAAACGTAAAGCGCAACGGAATATGCTGCATTATATCAGAAACTTATTAAAAATAGGTTACCGAACAGCAGAGTAAGCCCATTCAGTCACAAGGTGCAGACCCAGAGAAAGCCCATCCAGTCACACACACACCCCCAAAAAATATATGTACAATGCATACAGAAACATAAGGCACCAATAGTCACCCTCTTTGAAATATTAGCTGGGACTTGTAGTTCAACACAGGTTTCCTACTGCCCAGTGATACAGAATCCCCCCAGTAGGGTCCAATGATTTGTGTCTTACAGGGCGCGGTGAGCAGGAAGACACGGAGCTACGCAGTAAGTCACTGTACAGGCCAGGCGTGCACGCCCGCTCTCTATCACCACCGTTACAGAGTCTGAACATCTCTTACAGCCAAAACCTCTTCACATCATCTTCAATGGGATATTTTAAGCAGCTCGTTTGTTGGGATCTACAATTGCTGGAGTGTTTCCAGCCTGTAACAAGCAGGATGCAGCGTGCTTCCCCTTAGCTGCAGTAATGTACAGGGCTCACCCTGCACCTCTATAGATACCGCCTGGCGATCAGCACTGCTAGCATGACACAGCAAGCCTCTGTATAAGCCTAGTATAGATACCATCCTCCGGGCACTGTATGCTGGCTGAGAGGGGCTTTAATGTCACGTAACTGGGGAGAAGCCACAGTACACAAACCCTTTATGTGCAAACAAAGGGGTCGATTCTATTCGGCAACTAATGAATAGCGCCGGGAATTAGCTCCCGACGCTATTCAATTCAGCAACTAGTTACCTGCAATTGTCGGGAATTCTTCTCTCATCCCCGGGGGATGAGAAGAGAAACCCGACAAAAGTGCTGCCTCGCGGCCGGCGCGAGGCTGATTCTGTCGGGAATCAGCCTCTCGCCGGGGAGTTAAGTCGGAGAATGCCCGTTCTCCCGACAAAACTACCTGTTTTGTCGGCGAGAACGGGCCATCGCCGACGTAACTAGTTGCTGAATTGAATAGCGTCGGGAGCTAATTCCCGGCGCTATTCATTAGTTGACGAATAGAATCGACCCCAAACAATGCTAAAACGTAGTGATACATGTTCTAGCGCCTAATATCAGAGATGAGGTGTCCTTTTCTATGGCCTAGTAACACACAGGAAGTCCGGCGTAACAGGGACACTTATTTTTATAAATCCAGGGGCACAGGCAGCAGGAGGCTGCTACACTCCAATGCCAAGTGCCAGAGTACCGCGCTGCAAGCTCTGGTCTTCCACCTGCAGTGGTCCGGTGTTATCCATCAATGTAACTGGCCAGCCACGAGCAGAGTCTAGGCTTACTGCTGACGGAGGAACATCGCTAGGCTGCCAGAAATAAAACTAGAGAGGATGTAGTGAGGATCCAGGCAAGCAGAATCCAGACGGTATCCTGACAGTATCAACGCCAACGGATCCCAAAGGAGAGTGCCAAGGCTAGGCCGCGGAAAGGGGGGGCGGCCAAGTCTAGGCCGCGGAAAGGGGGGGCGGCCAAGGCTAGGCCGCGGAAAGGGGGGGGCGGCCAAGGCTAGGCCGCGGAAAGGGGCGGCGGCCAAGGCTAGGCCGCGGAAAGGGGGGGGGGCGGCGGCCAAGGCTAGGCCGCGGAAAGGGGGGGGGGCGGCGGCCAAGGCTAGGCCGCGGAAAGGGGGGGGGGCGGCGGCCAAGGCTAGGCCGCGGAAAGGGGGGGCGGACAAGGCTAGGCCGCGGAAAGGGGGGGGGGGCGGCGGCGGCCAAGGCTAGGCCGCGGAAAGGGGGGGGGGCGGCGGCCAAGGCTAGGCCGCGGAAAGGGGGGGGGGGCGGCGGCGGCCAAGGCTAGGCCGCGGAAAGGGGGGGGGGCGGCGGCCAAGGCTAGGCCGCGGAAGGGGGGGGCGGACAAGGCTAGGCCGCGGAAGGGGGGGGGGCGGCCAAGGCTAGGCCGCGGAAGGGGGGGCGGCCAAGGCTAGGCCGCGGAAAGGGGGGGGGGCGGCCAAGGCTAGGCCGCGGAAAGGGGGGGGGGCGGCCAAGGCTAGGCCGCGGAAAGGGGGGGGGGCGGCCAAGGCTAGGCCGCGGAAAGGGGGGGGGCGGCCAAGGCTAGGCCGCGGGAAGGGGGGGGGGGGGGGCGGCCAAGGCTAGGCCGCGGGAAGGGGGGGGGGGCGGCCAAGGCTAGGCTGCTAACCAGAAATCAGTCAACATTCTGACGGTTGGGATTCCACCAGCGGGATACTATCCGTCGGCATTTCATACCCAGCTCATTTCCTAGATCCCTTACCATAATGATGGTGGAGCGGGGACTGAGCAGCAGACACGAGGAACACAGCACTATGCTGAAGTAGTGTTACGCTATCAGCTCATCTATTGGGTTTAATATGAAAATCAGTCTGTATAACAGAACGTGTAGAAGAGCTGTAACAGGTCCATTCCTGCGCAATAAACATCACACCCTCACGTCAGACACCTACATCTGCGGCAGTACTGCCCCCCGCACTCCTCATACAAAGTACATACTCCGCACGCCAGCAATGAGGTGCTGCAACCGTCACATCACCACAGTGAAGCTGGCAGTGCCAGGAGCCTGGAGGTGGCACCGGGTTGGCGTGCAGTTTACACTTCTACTTGGCCCAGCAGCATCAGGAACTGACAGAAAAGGCTTTCTGTATACCAGTGTGGCCATACAAACCCAACCTGTCAGAACACGGATCCATCAACACCTCTCACAAATCTAGAGTGGGAACCAGACGCACCAGGGCCCAGACGTGAGCTCACCCAGCAGACACTTTCATCACTCCACTTAGGTTTATCTTGGGAATTGGCTTCTGCAGAGCAAACACACCCTTTATTTCCTGGGAAGTCGTGTGTCAAAGGCCTCCAGTGCAAGTCACATTAGGCGTGCAGGAAATTAGCGCGGACGAGACGTGTGACACTGAGATTACAATGATCTGCTAAAGGTGAACCACATGAAAAGCTTTCATTTACTGCTGGTGATGTGACGTAGGGATGGCATCTAATCATTACCCAAGGATCCCATACTGCTGATCAGCCAGCTCCGGTCATGTGTAGGAAGGGCACAGGATATATAATGCAACATGCTCTGCCCTTCCTACACATGACCGGAGCTGGCTGATCAGCAAAGTGCACATAATAAGGGACAGTTCTGTTCCCTAGTATCCCTGTATAATGACTGCCTTTGTGACACTTCCGGTACTATACGGCGGTCCATGATGTACTCACACACAAGGAATGGAGACAAAAGGTCATTACTAAACATGCAAGTTACAGAAGGCCCCCCAGGACCTATTCACAAGCTAGTGAGCGTAACATGACTTCATAACTCCTTTCAGAAGGAACCTGTTCCTAGGGGGATCAGTATGAAATACCTCCAATCAAAATCCCGACAGCAATCGACCGACAGTCAAAATCCCAACATTTAAAATCCCGACAAGGTCAAAATGCCGACAGGTAAAATACAGACATGCGGGTTTCATTATTTTTGTGTGTGTATGTCAACATAGGTCGACATGAACACCATATAAATGTACCGCTGCGCTCACCATGCTTCAGGTACGGTGCCTCGCTGCGCTCGGCACACTATTATATGCCCCCTCCAAGTCCACTGGGATGGTAAAGTATGAACAAGTCGGTTTCAATGAAAAACTCATGAAAAACTCATGTCGGCATTTTGACCTGTCTGCATTTTACATGTCGGCATTTTCACCTTGTTGGTATTTTGTCCATGTCGGGATTTTGACCATCGGTCAATTGCTGTCGGGATTTCGACCGTCGGATTTTGATTGGAGGTAAATTGACTGCATCCCGTTCCTAGCAGCGATACAGCGATCATATTTACTAATGTGCACTAATTGCAGGATCCGCACACCCAGTGACTAGCTGCAGTGTCCCTAGCAGCGATTATATTTACCATCGTGCACTAAGTGCAGGATTTGCACACCCAGTGACTAGCTGCAGTGTTCCTAGTAGCGATATAGCGATCATATTTACTAATATGCACTAATTGCAGGATCCGCACACCCAGTGACTAGCTGCAGTGTTCCTAGTAGCGATATAGCGATCATATTTACTAATATGCACTAATTGCAGGATCCGCACACCCAGTGACTAGCTGCAGTGTTCCTAGTAGCGATATTATTTACCAACGTGCACTAATTGCAGGATCTGCACACCCAGTGACTAGCTGCAGTGTTCCTAGCAGCGATACAGCGATCATATTTACCAAAGTGCACTAATTGCAGAATCCGCACACCCAGTGACTAGCTGCAGTGTTCCTAGCAGTGATACAGCGATCATATTTACCAATGTGCACTAAGTGCAGGATCTGCACACCCAGTGACGAGCTGCAGTGTTCCTAGCAGCGATAATTACCAACGTGCAATAATTGCAGGATCCGCACACCCAGTGACTAGCTGCAGTGTTCCTAGCAGCGATACAGCGATCATATTTACCAACGTGCACTAAGTGCAGGATCTGCACACCCAGTGACTAGCTGCAGTGTTCCTAGCAGCGATACAGCGATCATATTTACCAACGTGCACTAATTGCAGGATCCGCACACCGTGACTAGCTGCAGTGTTCCTAGCAGTGATACAGCGATCATATTTACCAACGTGCACTAATTGCAGGATCCGCACACCCAGTGACTAGCTGCAGTGTTCCTAGCAGCGATACAGCGATCATATTTACCAACGTGCACTAAGTGCAGGATCTGCACACCCAGTGACTAGCTGCAGTGTTCCTAGCAGCGATAATATTTACCAACGTGCACTAATTGCAGGATCCGCACACCCAGTGACTAGCTGCAGTGTTCCTAGCAGCGATTATATTTACCATCGTGCACTAAGTGCAGGATTTTCACACCCAGTGACTAGCTGCAGTGTTCCTAGCAGCGATACAGCGATCATATTTACCAAAGTGCACTAATTGCAGAATCCGCACACCCAGTGACTAGCTGCAGTGTTCCTAGCAGCGATATTTACCAACGTGCAATAATTGCAGGATCTGCACACCCAGTGACTAGCTGCAGTGTTCCTAGTAGCGATACAGCAATCATATTTACCAACGTGCACTAAGTGCAGGATCTGCACATCCAGTGACTAGCTGCAGTGTTCCTAGCAGCGATACAGCGATCATATTTACCAACGTGCACTAATTGCAGGATCCGCACACCCAGTGACTAGCTGC
Organism: Pseudophryne corroboree; assembly: GCF_028390025.1. NCBI lineage: Eukaryota > Metazoa > Chordata > Amphibia > Anura > Myobatrachidae > Pseudophryne > Pseudophryne corroboree. Next base: position 171,851,940 of record NC_086455.1, on the reverse strand, counting down.
AGTGTTCCTAGCAGTGATACAGCGATCATATTTACCAACGTGCACTAATTGCAGGATCCGCACACCCAGTGACTAGCTGCAGTGTTCCTAGCAGTGATACAGCGATATTTACCAACGTGCACTAATTGCAGGATCCGCACACCCAGTGACTAGCTGCAGTGTTCCTAGCAGCGATACAGCGATCATATTTACCAACGTGCACTAAGTGCAGGATCTGCACACCCAGTGACTAGCTGCAGTGTTCCTAGCAGCGATAATATTTACCAACGTGCAATAATTGCAGGATCTGCACACCCAGTGACTAGCTGCAGTGTTCCTAGTAGCGATACAGCGATCATATTTACTAATGTGCACTAATTGCAGGATCCGCACACCCAGTGACTAGCTGCAGTGTTCCTAGTAGCGATACAGCGATCATATTTACCAACGTGCACTAATTGCAGGATCCGCACACCCAGTGACTAGCTGCAGTGTTCCTAGCAGCGATACAGCGATCATATTTACCAACGTGCACTAAGTGCAGGATCTGCACACCCAGTGACTAGCTGCAGTGTTCCTAGCAGCGATAATATTTACCAACGTGCACTAATTGCAGGATCCGCACACCCAGTGACTAGCTGCAGTGTTCCTAGTAGCGATACAGCGATCATATTTACCAACGTGCACTAATTGCAGGATCCGCACACCCAGTGACTAGCTGCAGTGTTCCTAGCAGCGATCATATTTACCAACATGCACTAAGTGCAGGATCCGCACACCCAGTGACTAGCTGCAGTGTTCCTAGCAGCGATACAGCGATCATATTTACCAACGTGCACTAAGTGCGTGATCTGCAGACCCAGTCACTAGCTGCAGTGTTCCTAGCAGCGATATTATTTACCAACGTGCACTAATTGCAGGATCTGCACACCCAGTGACTAGCTGCAGTGTTCCTAGCAGCGATAATATTTACCAACGTGCAATAATTGCAGGATCTGCACACCCAGTGACTAGCTGCAGTGTTCCTAGTAGCGATACAGCGATCATATTTACCAATGTGCACTAATTGCAGGATCCGCACACCCAGTGACTAGCTGCAGTGTTCCTAGTAGCGATACAGCGATCATATTTACCAACGTGCACTAATTGCAGGATCCGCACACCCAGTGACTAGCTGCAGTGTTCCTAGCAGCGATCATATTTACCAACGTGCACTAAGTGCAGGATCCGCACACCCAGTGACTAGCTGCAGTGTTCCTAGCAGCGATACAGCGATCATATTTACCAACGTGCACTAAGTGCGTGATCTGCAGACCCAGTCACTAGCTGCAGTGTTCCTAGCAGCGATATTATTTACCAACGTGCACTAATTGCAGGATCTGCACACCCAGTGACTAGCTGCAGTGTTCCTAGCAGCGATAATATTTACCAACGTGCAATAATTGCAGGATCTGCACACCCAGTGACTAGCTGCAGTGTTCCTAGTAGCGATACAGCGATCATATTTACCAACGTGCACTAATTGCAGGATCCGCACACCCAGTGACTAGCTGCAGTGTTCCTAGTAGCGATACAGCGATCATATTTACCAACGTGCACTAAGTGCAGGATCCGCACACCCAGTGACTAGCTGCAGTGTTCCTAGCAGCGATACAGCGATCATATTTACCAACGTGCACTAAGTGCGTGATCTGCAGACCCAGTGACTAGCTGCAGTGTTCCTAGTAGAGATACAGCGATCATATTTACCAACGTGCACTAATTGCAGGATCTGCACATCCAGTGACTAGCTGCAGTGTTCCTAGCAGTGATATTATTTACCAACGTGCACTAATTGCAGGATCTGCACATCCAGTGACTAGCTGCAGTGTTCCTAGTAGCGATACAGTGATCATATTTACTAATGTGCACTAATTGCAGGATCCGCACACCCAGTGACTAGCTGCAGTGTTCCTAGCAGTGATACAGCGGTCATATTTACCAACGTGCACTAATTGCAGGATCCGCACACCCAGTGACTAGCTGCAGTGTTCCTAGCAGCGATACAGCGATCATATTCACTAATGTGCACTAATTGCAGGATCCGCACACCCAGTGACTAGCTGCAGTGTTCCTAGCAGCGATACAGCGATCATATTTACTAATGTGCACTAATTGCAGGATCCGCATACCCAGTGACTAGCTGCAGTGTTCCTAGCAGCGATACAGCGATCATATTTACCAACGTGCACTAATTGCAGGATCTGCACACCCAGTGACTAGCTGCAGTTTCCCGCTGCACACATAGGGTCGGCTTGGCTATTTTAAGCACATGCTCATCCCAAATGTGAACAGATCGGGGGCACTGCCAAGTTGTGTCCTGTTTTGCCGGCCTGAAATGTTGGGAACTGTGAAGCGGCCACAGTGAGATCTCACAGTAATACTGGAGCAGCTTGAACTATGAAATGTCCCATACGTGACACGGTAAAAAAAAATATCTGTAGCTGTATAAGTCATAGCCCTCTCATAAGCCCTGGTGAAAAAGAAAAAGGGAAAAAAAAAAAAAAAAAGTGCCCAAAAAACTTTAGTATTTCGCAATTTTTCCACAATGTTTGACCAAGTTTTTTTTTCTTTTTACAGGCCACCCTATTAAAAAAAAAAAATCCTTTCTCCCCAAAAACACAGGTTCAGTGAAACCTGTGTTTTCCGTGAGAACCAGCCCCGTTTGTCATTTCCGGGGATCTGGCGAGGCAAAACCCCCAATAATCCACAGCTCCCGCCAGCTTATCGGGGCTAATAGGATAGCCCCGGGCGAGACCTTTAGCAGCGGTAATTTACCGCGACTAATAGGTTACCGCCCAAAAAGAGTTGAGCGGAGTTATCAAGTAGAAGTTTCTTTCCGTCCTGTATGGGACATGGAATGGCCCAAAAACAAAAAACCTAGATGAAACAGGTAGACAAACTATGGGAACTACAAGACCCAGCACGATCAGTGAAACTCCAGCTAGGAAAGCATCCTTGGACTTGTAGTTCTGCAAGAGCTAGCAGGCCAATGACTGCCCAAGAGCATTCATTCTAAAGCTGGGTACACATAAGCGATATCGTCAGTGTTTGCCCTTTAACTCCGGGGCAGAAGAGATAGTGCCTCACAGCACTGAGGTCATGGGTTCCATTCCCACCATGGCTTTGTGTGGAGTTTGTATATTCTCCCCGTACTTGAGTGGGTTTACTCCGGGTGCTCCGGTTTCCTCCCACGATCCAAAAATATACTGGTAGTTTAATTGGCTTCCAACTAAATTAACCCTAGCATGCATGTGTGTGTACATGTGATAGGGAATATAGAGTGTAAGCTCCACTGGGGCAGGGACTGATGTGAATGGCCAAATATTCTCTGTACAGCGCTGCAGAATATGTGTGCGCTATATAAATAACTGATGATGATGATGATGATGATAATAAAATAGTGCATACACACTGAACGATATCATTCAGTGGGGTTGGTATCTGAATACCGGCGGTCAGAATCCCGACCGCGGGATGCCAGGCGCCAGAAAACCGGCAGCAGAGTGAGTGCAGCAGAGACCCTTGCGGGCATGGTGGCGCACGTACGCTATTTATTCTTCCTCCACGGGTGTCGTGGACACCCCAAGAGGGAGAATAGGTGTCGGTATCCAGGCGCCGGGATCATGTCAACCGGGATATTGAATGCATCCCCATTCAGTGACGACATCTAGCACAAACCTCAAGCATGCAGCTTCTGACAATAGCGTCAGACTGACCTGCATGTACAGACAATATCATTAACGACCCGCAGGAGCACGCATCGTTAACAATATTGTGTGGAAACACCGGACAATTATCGTAACGATGGGCCGTTATCGTTCAGAAACAGTCTAGTGTGTGCCCAGCTTTACAGTGCAGCTTGGCAGCTGTAGGAACGGTGACTAGCTGTATATTGATGCATCAAAGTCGCTTCAGCTGGGTGTGGGACAGACTTCCACAAAAAAATGGCTGCATGCAGCAAGCAACTTAGTGCTAGTAAACAGAAAAGTTCTATTGCTCAACTGAATATAACGGCATAACAACTACAACATATTCAATTGTTTCAAGCAAGTTAATGTACAATTATGGTTCACTCTCAAAGAGAAAAGCATACATGGAGCCAGGACGACCAGACAAAAATGATACCGCGTCAGATGCGCACAGCCATCATCTTATCCCAATCCTCAGGGACAGCAGATAGTCCATGATTCCTCCCATCTACGCGCTGTTGTACAAGTATATTCATTACAGACATTCTGAGAGCTAGTAGACCAGATGTGAAACTGAATTATTTCACCAGTTATACTGTGGGAAGACCTGGAAAACATGTCCTGTTAGCAGACCACTTTCATAATTACTACTCTAAGACAAACCAATATGGCTGACTTCAAGTAGGGGAGATTAAACTGAAACTAATCTATCGCTTCAAGGCAACTTGTTTATTCAGGTCAGTGATTTAGTGATGTGAAATGGACTATGACACAGAAGCACCACATACCCGGCCTGCCATTATTACACAGAAGCACCACATACCCGGCCTGCCATTATTACACAGAAGCACCACATACCCGGCCTGCCATTATTACACAGAAGCACCACATACCCGGCCTGCCATTATTACACAGAAGCACCACATACCCGGCCTGCCATTATTACACAGAAGCACCACATACCCGGCCTGCCATTATTACACAGAAGCACCACATACCCAGCCTGCCATTATTACACAGAAGCACCACATACCCAGCCTGCCATTATTACACAGAAGCACCACATACCCGGCCTGCCATTATTACACAGAAGCACCACATACCCGGCCTGCCATTATTACACAGAAGCACCACATACCCGGCCTGCCATTATTACACAGAAGCACCACATACCCGGCCTGCCATTATTACACAGAAGCACCACATACCCTGCCATTATTACACAGAAGCACCACATACCCTGCCATTATTACACAGAAGCACCACATACCCAGCCTGCCATTATTACACAGAAGCACTACATACCCTGCCATTATTACACAGAAGCATTACATACCCTGCCTGCCATTATTACACAGAAGCACCACATACCCGGCCTGCCATTATTACACAGAAGCACCACATACCCGGCCTGCCATTATTACACAGAAGCACTACATACCCAGCCTGCCATTATTACACAGAAGCACCACATACCCAGCCTGCCATTATTACACAGAAGCACTACATACCCAGCCTGCCATTATTACACAGAAGCACTACATACCCTGCCTGCCATTATTACACAAAAGCATTACATACCCTGCCTACTATTATTCTACAGTCACATTTAGTCACTCCTACAGTCCCATGTCCATCCCTCCATGCGCCAGCCCCACTAAGTGCCCCTACCCCACCCCCAGCAACCTCATGACCATCCGCCTCATGCACCAGGCCCAATCCCCAGGACCCATCTCCCCGCACACCAGGCCCAATCTCCCAGTCATTATACCCCCATGCAGCAGGCCCAATCCCCTACCACCCACCAGGCCTAATACCCCTAAACACCCCATGCCCCATTCCCCCGCGTGCAGCACTCCCCAGGTCCAACCCCCCACACCTGTACCAGGCCTAATACCCAGAGACACCTCATGCCCAATCCCCTCTGGGCGCACCAGGCATAATACCCCTAGACACCCCATGCCCAATACCCCATCCGCTACATGCACCAGGCTTCCCAGGCCCAATACCCCAAACCCCCCCTCCCATGCACCAGGCCCAATACCCCTCCCATACCTGGCCTAATAGCCTGGCACCCCATGCCCCGGGCTCCCAAATCCTCTCTGCGCGCACCAGGCTCAATACCCCATGACCCATCCTACTCACACCATGCACCCTAGGCCCAGTCTTTCAAAAACCCAAATCCCCACCCCAGGCCCAATTCCCCCTGACACCCCCCACGCCTAATACCCCACCTACCCCATGACCCATCCCCCACGCACCAAACACCAATCCCCCAGACACCCCAATCCCCCCCGCAACAGGCCCCCCTGTCCCAATCCCCCAGACACCCCATCCTCCGTGTCCGGACACCCCATGCCCAGCCTATGCCTCCTGTGTGCAGGGTGTGGAGAGGGCATCATGTGAGGTCACCCGGCGGCCCGGCCCCGCCCCCTCCCGGGCGCTCTTACCTTCCTGACGCCCTTGTAGATGTAGAAGTAGAGCTCTCGGCCCACATTGAAGCAGATCCTCTCCCCGTTCCCGGACTGGTCGTTGACGTTGACGAAGGAAACCTTGACGGGGTTGGAGCCCTGCGAGTTGAAGGGCACCCGGTTGGGGCGGCTGTACTCGGAGTGAGAGAGGAGCTTGTAGAGGCCTTCCCGGGTGGTGAACTGGGTCTTAATTTCGTTCATTTCCTTCCCTCCTCCCTCCGCCGCCATCTTGGAAAGCAGCTCTCATCCTGACAAGTACCCGGATCCCGCCCAGCGCGCATGCGCCGGCCCAGCCCTCGGGGGATCGCTGGGGAGAGCGGCGGCCTGTGCTCCGTGTTACGTCAGCGGCGCTGCTGAGCATGCGCGCTCCATGCCAGGCGTGTCGCTGGGGACCCCTGCCGGGCGTGTGGGGAACTGCAGTGCCTGCCCAGCCGCTGCAGCAGCCTCAGTACTGCGCTACTGCTGCGGTGTGAGCCCGTGTCTCCCGCTGTCACTCGCAGCCCGCAGGGGATGAATTAATGCCGCAGTGTGGCCTGCTATTAGAGTGAGCCAGCACGTAGGTCAAGGCAGGGGTTCCTAAACAGTCCTGGTTTTAAGGATATCCATGCTTAGCTGCAGGCACAAACAGGTATATTCCTAGTACCTGGAATTTTGGGGTGCCCCGAGAACTGCGTTTGGGAACCACTGGAATAACTGCATGGGGCCTCAATCAGAGATGAACGCAACTGCTGCATTCGCACGTAGCGGCCGCATTCATAAGGTCTGCGCACGTGCCCAGGGGCGGCACACCAGGCTGATGAGGCCAGGCGGCAGACTTTTTTTTTGGTCGCTATTCATTTTTTTTCATATTTTATTCTGCAACTGACCAGCATGGGACAATGGGCAGCAATCTGTGGTGCGGAGGCGGTAGTGGGGGGTGACGTTGGGGCTGCATTGGTGGTTTTGAGGCATCTGAACTGGCCCCGAAATGAAGGGGGTAGTGACGTGAGGGGGGGGGGGGGGGGGGGGCAGCAGCCAATAACGTGCCTAAGGGCGACCTGACCGCTAAATTCACCCATGGATGTTATCCGGGTCTGTATCGCTGCTGTGTACGCGGTCCGCTGGAAGAAAACCCATGCTCCGTGCTCGCGCCCTATACAAATCCCACTGGCTGTTATGTTACAGTAGCTTATCCACATCCTCTGAGTCATACATTGCATCTGCAGCAGCGTTAGTCGCCCTATAAATCGGTAGCACAGCCTATAAATGGAGCCTCCGGCAGAACAACGGGTTTGGGATCTCCCAGCATTGTGTAACGCCAATCCAAGGGTGAGAGCTGCCATGGCGTTAAAACGCAGACACCGGCACTGCAACTCACACAATTTTGTTCGCAGCCCTATGGGTCTGCAAGCAGTTTTGTGCGAGTTCCGGCTGCCGTAAAGTGCGGCTATTGTACACTGGCGAGAACTTTGCACAGAACCACATTGACCCCAGAGTAGGGAATCCAGGACAAAAAGTTAAATCTCGCCTAATTTGCTCAGAGATATCAATGTTAAAGCAGTGGCCAGACTGCGCACAGGCGGCGCCCGATCCCATATGATGTGCGCAGGGCCACGCACTGTCACTTTTACCAGCCCTGCGAGGACTTTTACTTTATATGCAACACAGATCCCCTAAATGCCCCCCCCCCCCATCCTCCCCAAACAAGAATGCCAAGACAAGAGCGTTTTCTGACCAGCGTAGAGACACAGCCATTGGAAGTGCGAGGAATCCTTGTTAGGAGGGTATGGACCTCTCACCAGAGACTGGTAATGCGCGCTCGCTCTCTCATGGTTTGCCCGGGATATGTATGTACAGCGCAATTACAGAATCACGCTGCGGTCCTGGGAGACCGGAACGTGTCACTGCCTTTCTGTTTGGGTATTTAAATATTTTCCAACAGTTGGTCATTCCGAGTTGATCACTCGCTAGCAACTTTTTGCAGCGCTACGATCAGATAGTCGCCCCCCACAGGGGAGTGTATTTTCGCTTTGCAAGTGTGAGAACGCATGTGCAGCCGATGGTACAAAAAAGTTTTAGCAATTTCTGAGTAGCTCTGAACTTACTCAGCCGCTGCGATCACTTCAGTATTTTTGGTCCCGGAATTGACGTCAGACACCCACCCTACAAACGCTTGGACGCGCCTGCGTTTTTCCAAACAGTCCCAGAAAACGGTCAGTTGACACCCACAAACGCCTTCTTTCTATCAATCACCTGGCGATCGGCTGTGCGAATGGATCCTTCGTTAAATCCATCGCCCAGCACCGATCCTTTTTGTACCCGTACGACGCGCCTGCGCATTGTGATGTATACGCATGCACAGTTTTGCAGAGATTTAACCTGATCGCAGCGCTGCAAAAAGTTGCTAGCGAGCAATCAACTTGGAATGACCCCCATTGTTCCCTTTTATTCATATGACACCTATGTCATTATTATACAGTATTTGTTAAACTGTTTTATATATCAGTTTATCTAGAATAATTTTTTTTTCTTTTATTGTTCTCGCCGATAGCGCTGTTTTCTCTCTATTACGAAAGTACCTCTTGGTGCATTTTTAGACGCCACTATTGGTTCCACCATGGAAACTTGCAATCTCTGTCAGAGTATGGCCTCCAATGTGACCTCGCAACCATTTCAGCGGCACAACTGCGGCATTCCCATAAGATGGTGCCCCTCTGTGCGCCTGACTAGCCCCTTTCCTGTCACCAACCAGGAACATCCAATGCGTTCCTGAGACCGCGCCTCTCTATGGCTACCGTGACTCTGTATATGGGCGTTATATCCCTTACCCTTGTGTATCAGACCCCTATAGATTGTACGCTTGTTACGAGCGTCCGTCTACCGTTTTCTCTGTTATTACTCAGCTTTATTGTACCAGGGGAATCTAGAGCGGAGGAGGATGGTGTGCAAGCTCCCCCCGGGACCCTCCTCTCTAGCTGGCAGCAGCGATGTGATTCTGGGCACTAGGGTCCCTGGGGGTGGGGGGTCGGGGGTAATTAATATGTAGGTAGGTTAGGCAATTATGTAGGTTACATGGGTAGTATATAAGTCATAGGGAGGGAGGTAAGGTGGTAGGTATGTAGATCAGGTAGGCTAGTAATAGATTGACAGGTTAGATAGTAGTTAGTTAGTTAGTTAGGTATGTAGGTGGGTTAGGTAGTTCGTAGGCCTGTAAGTAGGTAGGTTAATTAGGTAGTTGATAAATAGTAGGTAAGTTCTGTAGGTTATGTAGTAAATAGGTATGTAGGTGGGTTAGGTAGGCAATTGGTCAGTAGTACGTAGGTAGGTTAGGCAGTTATGTAGGTAGGTTACATAGGTAGTATATAAGCCATAGGCAGGTAGGCTAGGTAGTAGGTATGTATGTATGTATGTATGTATATTAGGTAGGCAGTAGGTAAGCAGGTATGTAGGCAGGATAGGTAGTAGGTAAGTTGTATGTACGTAGGTTAGGCAGTTATGTAAGTAGGTTACATAGGTAGTATATAAGTCTTATGCAGGTAGGTTAGGTAGTAGGTAGGTATGTAGAATAGGTAGGTAGTAGGCAGGGACGTGCAGTGGGGTCATACGAACTGTCAAAACTATGGAGTAAAAAGTCTATGGCAGGTGACACAGAGGAGGAAGCATGATGTGACGTCATGATGTCATCGTCGCACTCCCTGTAGCCCTGACAAAGTGGGAGGCGCCGTCATGCTGCCAAGTAACATAGTCTTGTTGCTTTGTGGCGCATTATAATTGTGGTAATGGCTGTCACGGGTGCAAAGTGTGTGGCGGGTAGTACTGTGTACCTGCTGCCGAATTCTTAAGAGTACTTTGTACCCAAGCGTACCCACATACCTGCACGCCTCATGAGCTATGCCACTAGAAGAGAAAGTGAAGGCAGCCAGAGCTGCACATGTGTATCACGGGCAGCAGGTGGCGCTGTTATACAGGAGGTATAGTGCTCTGGCCCGTTACCTCTCGCACGGTGGGCCTGACTCAGATTCGTACACAATGCTGATATTTACACAGCTGACTGAGCATGCGTCACGGGCGCAATGCATTGCAGCAAGATACGTTGCGATACTGCTTGCATTGACGATTTATTTGCACAGTAACTGACAGGAAGGGATGGTTTGGGGAAGACAAAGGGGAGTGGCGGCAAAAATGCAGGTTTATTGCGACTTTTGTGGTCATGTCTCTGTCTGCATCTGCGATCGTGCACACAGAAACATAGCACCAGCGTCGCAGCTCCCGCGGCCACTCTCCGCGGCCCTAGAGTCACTCAGGGAGTCAGTGTGCCCCAAATCTGCGTTGATGCTGCGAATAGGTACGCAGTTGCTGATATGTTACGATGGGTCTAGAGGGAATCTCTGTAATGTCTGGGCGGCCGCCACCCTTACGTTGTCTTGTCGGCACCGGGCATCACAGCCGTGGGCGTGGGGGGGTCAGCGGCACGGGCAGGTGGTACAAAGACGCAACCACCAGACACGTATAGGTCAAACATGGAACTCCCTCCATTGTTACTGCGTAGGAGATAGCAGACGAAGGCTGTGATACGCCCCGAAACAATTGCAACATGAATGCATTTGAAATAAAGACATATGGGATGGCCGACTAGCGCTGTCTCTAGCAGTCGACAACCGAAACCACCCAAATTTAGTGTTTCCGAACTAAACAAAAACCAGTCCGAGCCTCCTGAGGAGATCCGAACCGAGTCCTAGTTTCAATCTTTCCGCGGTTTGGAATTCGGATTTTTTATTTGAATTTCGGGTTTCGATTACAAAAATGACACAAATTTAGGTGTTTATATCGATTTAATCTATTTTTATCAATGATTGACGTTTTTTTTTTTATCGATTAACAACTGAACTGAAATCTGAATCCAAACCATAACACTTGAGGGTGGTTTTCCCAAAGCCCGTGGTGCTCGGCGGCGTTCCTGCAGCAGCTCCCAGACTCCCCCCCACTTTGTTCAATGCGGTGCTGCTGCTGGGAGGGAGCGTGACCGCGACTACAGCGCACTCTCTCCCTCTCTCTAGGGCATACCACACTATCTCGCCTTCTCTGGGGCTATGCAGCACATCCCTCAGTGTGGCCTCTGCATTCCTCAGCTCGGGCAGGTCTAGCTGCGCTGGCCGAAGCCGACACGGCAGATGAGCCTGGCAATCTTCCTGACCTAAGATTGCCAGTAGTGACGGACACCTGAACTACCCTCCCCTGCCTGAGCCATTAACTTTTATCTGCCTCCCAACCGGCTGCCTGCACTCAGCGGTGCGGCAGTGTGGGGGCCCTTGGACAACCGCCCTGTCCACCCCAGCCTGTGTATAAGCTTGTGCAATCACCATTCTAATCCATCTGGCCAAGGTTTGCTTACTCGCAGGCCTGCCACGTTTGTGGAAACCAAATAGTACAAACAGGGTATTTGACCTCCTGATAGAGGCAGTCCTCTCCACATATATACAGAGAGTCCTTACCACATCCAAAGACTGCCCTTTGGAGGATAAATCAGAAGAGATAAAGGCAGTAACCACAATCTCTTGGTCAAGGTGAAAAGATGACACCACCTTAGGTAAATAACCTGGGCAAGTTCTAAGAACTGCCCGGTCACGGTGAAAAATCAGAAAGAGTGGACGACAGGACAAAGCGCCTAAGTCTGACACCCTTCAGAAGCAATAGCCAGTAAAAACAAGACCTTTGCCGTGAGCCATTTAAGGTCCACCGTCTCAAGAGGGGGATCAGTACTAAATCCCGCTGGACGGGATCCCGGCGGTCGAAATCCCGACGCCGGAATCCCGACCACACAATCCCGACAGGGGTGGCGAGCGGAACACTGACCCTTTACGGGCTCGCTTCGCTCGCCACACTATTATATTCTCCCTCTATGGGTGTCGTGGACACCCACGGAGGGAGAATATGTCGGGATTGTGCTGGTCGGGATTCCGGCGTCGGTATTTCGACCGCCGCGATCCCGTCCAGCGGGATCTTGACCGCCTCCCTCAAGAGGTTCAAATAGAGACTCTTGGAGGGCATTCAGGACAACAGACAGATCCCATGGAGCCACAGGAGGCACATAGGGAGGCTGAATCTGTAGGACACCCTGAGTGAAGGTATGAACGTCAGGTATAGACGCTATTTCTATCTGAAATCATACCTTGATGGAGGCTAGACGAAGGCCTAAGTCCAGGCCTCTTTGCAGAAAAAAAAACAGAAATCTGGAAGTTCTGAATCTGTATGCATCATCATTCTTATCAGCAAACCAGGTGAAGTAAGACCCTGCAATAAATCCAAGCAGATGCTGGCTTTTAACATAGTTTGGATGACCACCTCAGAGAATCCTTTGGCTCTCAGGAGTGATGCCTCAACAGTGGCAAACGCAGGATTTCCAAAACTGGGTGGAGCCAATCACGGGGGTGGGGACTGAGGTAAAACTAGTATGTCTGTGTGTGTGTGTGTGTGTGTGTGTGTGTGTGTGTGTGTGTGTGTGTGTGTGTGTATATATATACCATATATACACCTATATATATATATATATACACATACATAGCATATTAAACATGCATATATATATATATATATATATATATATATACACACACATACAAATGTCAAAGTCGGAAAAATATCATGCTACACGCTGCCATATATTCACCCCATGCGCTTGCCCGCTGCACGTACACATTCTCTCCCGTGCGTGCGCATATTCGCAGTTGCGTGACGGCGCCTCCTCGGCCATGCGCTCGAGCGCATGTTATGTGCATTTACGGTAGAGTTTGTGGGCGTCTAGCGGGTGCCTCAATTGTTACATAATAAATTCAAATAGTATGTTTTATAAGTAATGTTCCCCTTAATAATAACAGTAAGTTTGTTTAATGTAACTGGTCGCTGGACAGAGGAATTCCTCTTTGCATGGTACGAAGGGTCAGACAGGGTTTGAGCAGTTGTGTTTGGTACCTAACTAAAGAACATTTTATTAGAAACAATCCGGTGCTGGTTAGGTAAAGATTAATCGCTCCTGCGTATAGTTATGTCTATTAGTAGTTTCTGGACATTTACTATATTTGCGGTTCATTATCCATGCGGCGGGAATTCTGAGATTCCCTCCCACCTGAGCAGTTTGATATAGTCACAGCCCACCTGTTCAAACAAACCTATGACCTTTTGTTGTAATGTGAAGACAGATTCCTGTGTCCAATGAACAATGAGAGTGTAGGGCCCTTTGTAGTGTACTGTATGCAGAGTATATAGGGAACAGCCAGACTGGACCAGCTCAGTCTACACAACGGTTTTCATCATTGACTAACCAGGAGCTGGTAACCAGGGCTGCGCAGCGAATCATTCCCCAGTGTGTAAGTACTCTCTGTAACCAACTTATTCTCTGTTTGTATTTGCCATACTATCTCCCTCTCTCTGTTATATTGTATATGTGTAGTTATTATGTTTAGATATTGATGTTAGCCTGTAGTGTATGAACTGTTAACTGTTTTCCCTTTTTTACATAGCTAGATATTGTTAGTAAAGGTTTTGGAACCTTAGCAAGGTATTGTGTGTTTATTACATTGCTGAGAGTATTCAGAGCGTCTCAATCGCTCAAGAGGCTTTCATACAATAGAGGTTAATTAGCATTGCATTGTGCTCACATTACAAAACCAAGGTTTACAGTATAGGCTCAGCCTTTCATTGAGTTGCATACAAGGTTTACTGACTGTCATCCCGTGAGCGTCTGCGCCGCTCGTGTTCCCCTCGTGGTCACGAGCGTCCGCTACGCTGGTAGCGTAGCATTACGGTAGTCGGCCGCCTATAGCGTGCTCGACACCAAGCGTTAAGCTGTGAGCGAGCGTGCCGCATGTGCGTCTCGACCACGGCTAAGCGTCTGTTACGCTAAGTGCGTACCCTTACGGTACCCCATACGCCAATTGCGTACTGAGTCTCTTACCCATATATAGTGAATGTTATAAGATAAATATTTAGCTTTATCACAGTACACGTATATATACACATGTATATATATTATATATGTGTGTGTTTATATGTATGTATATACATGTGTATATATGTATGCACATGGATATATATGTACTATAATTAAAATAAAGTAAACTTTTATTAAGCACTTACAAGTGCCACCAGGAAGACAGCAGGCTGCAGAGGACGCTAGACAGCCATTAATAATACTCATGCAGTAAAAAAAAAATTATACATATATATTTTTTAGGTGGAGGGGGGTTTCCGGGTGCTCGGAACCCCCCCCCCCCCCCCCCCCCCTGAGTGCGCCACTGCTCAAGAGCTACGCCGTCAAAGCCAGCCTGGCCGGGATGCGGTCAATTTACTGCATTTTTGTGTGTTAAGTTTATCATATTTTGATAGGTCAGTCTATTTAGCATTAAATATACAACTTTGACCATCACCCAGTCTACTTTATTAGATACCACTTTATTAGACACCAGCTATTACTTCACCTGTACAAGCATTCAGAACTGTAGGGGATGAGCGCAGTTAGGTTACCAACCATTTATCTCAACTGTTAAACTAGAGGGTAAGGACACCCTTTTAACTAGCAGCACATCCCTAACAGTCAGACTACCACAGTGTGCAGATTACCCCTATCTGTAAAAGTTTGCAGTCAATTTACCTCTAATCAAAATCCCGACAGTCGAAATCCCAACAACAATTGACCAACGGTCAAAATCCCGACAAGGTCAAAATCCCGACATGGACAAAATACTGACATTTAAAATACCGACAAGGTCAGAATGCCGACATGTAAAATGCAGACAGGTCAAAATTCCGACATGCGTTTTTCATGATTTTTTAATTGAAACCGACTTGTTCATACTTTACCATCCCAGTGGACCTGGAGGGGGAATATAATAGTGTGCCTGGAGGGGGAATATAATAGTGTGCCGAGCGCAGCGAGGCACCGTGCCCGAAGCATGGCGAGCGCAGCGACATACACAAAAAGAAAAAGAAAAACGCATGTCGGTTTTTTGACCTGTCGGCATTTTACATGTCGGTATTTTGACCTTGTCTGGGCCATGCTGGAGTGACTACAAGTAGAAATCCTCCTTCTTGTTTGAACTTCCGCAGGACCCTGGGCAGGAGTGACACTGGAGGGAACACGCAGCGCCGCTAAAAGTTCCATGGAATTGCCAGTGCGTTCACGAACGCTGCTTGATGATCCCTGGTCCTTGATCCAAAGATCGGAACCTTGTGATTGTGTCGAGACGCCATCAGGTCCACGTCTGGTAGGCCCCACTTGTCCACCAGGAGTTGAAAGACTTCTGGATGAAGACGCCACTCTCCAGCGTGCACGTCTTGGTGACTGAGGAAGTCCGCTTCCCAGTTTAGGAGGCCCGGAATGAACACTGCCGATATTGCTGGCAGATGTTCTTCTGCCCAACAAAGGATTTTTGACCCTTCCATCATAGCCATGCGGCTTAGAGTGCCACCTTGATGGTTTATGTATGCCACCGTAGTGGCATTGTCTGACCGTACTTGAACCGACCTGTTCTGTACCAGAGCCAGGGCGAGAGTCAATGCATTGAACATTGCCCGCAATTCCAGAATGTTTATTGGGAAGAGTGACTGCTCCTTGGTCCAGCAACCCTGAAAAGACTGTTGCTCCAACACCGCACCCCATCCCCTCAGACTGGCGTCCATTGTCAGCAGGACCCAGTCGGGTATCCAGAAGGGCCGGCCCCTGCTGAATTGCTGGTCCTGTAGCCACCAGGTCAGCCACAGACTAACCTCTAGAGTCAAAGTGAGCATATGAGATCTGATATAATGAGGTAGGCCGTCCCACTTGGAAAGGATTAACCTCTGCAGAGGGCGAGAATGAAATGGAGTGTACTCTACCATGTCGAAGGCCAACACTATCAGGTCAAGTACTTGCATCGCCGACACTCTGGGGCGACAAAGGAAGCATCTTATCCTGTCGAAGTCTCAGGACTTTTTCTGGAGACAAAAACAGTCGTTGACTGTGTGTGTCCAGGAGTGCCCCCAAGTGCACCATGATCTGAGCTGGGACCAGTGAGGATTTGTTCCAATTGATGAGCCACCCGTGGGCTTGTAGGAAACATTCTGTCATTTGTAGATGACTGAGGAGGACATCGTGTGAGTTTGCCAGAATCAGCAAGTCGTCCAGATACGTCAGTATCCTGACTCCCTGGCGACGGAGATGGGCCATCATTACAGCCATGACCTTGGTGAAGATCCGAGGAGCCGTAGCCAGTCCAAATGGCAGAGCCTGGAACTGATAGTGGAGGTTGCCAATAGCAAACCGCAGATACTGCTGATGTAACATGGCAATAGGTATATGCAGGTACGCATCCTGTATATCCAGGGATACCATATAATCTCCGGGTTCCATGGCCAGTACAATTGAGCGCAGTGTTTCCATACAGAACTTAGACACTCTCACAAACTTGGTCAGTGATTTGAGGTTGAGTATAGGCCGGAAAGACCCATTGGGTTTCGGAACTAGAAACAGGGTCGAGTAGTAACCTCAGCCTCTTTGGGCCAGAGGACCCGGCACTACCGCTCCTGTATTCAGGAGAGAACTCGCAACCTTTTGCAAAGGTTGCTCCTTTAACGGATCCGAAGGGATAACCGTGGTGCAAAACTGGCGAGGGGGACGTCTCTTGAAGGAGACTGTGTACCCATGAGAGACAACTTCTCGCACCCATGGTCTGAAGTGGTCATTAACCAGACCTGGGTGAACTGCAGAAGTCGACCTCCCACCCTGAGATCCCCAGGGGGAGGCCCGCCCCATCATGTGGCAGGCTTGTCTTGTTTAGAATCAGGCTGACGGGCCTCCCAGGACTGCTTTGCCTTGGGCTTAGTGGTTTTGGGAGCACAAGATTGTCTCGGGTATGCCTGACCTTTTGCTTTCCCTTGAGACAGAAAGGAACAAAAAGTGGTACCTTTAGCCTTCTGTGCAGAAGGATTACTGTTGAGGAGAAAGGCAGTCTTAGCAGCCGCCAATTCAGAAACAATTTTATTTAGGTCTTCCCAAACAAAATGTCTCCTTAAAGGGGAGTACCTCCAAGGTCTTTTTTGGAGTCTAGATCCACCTTCCATGACCTCAACCACAGAATACGGTGAGCCAGGACAGACGTAGTCGACGCCTTCGCTGCCAACACAACTGCCTCAGAGGATGCCTCCTGCATGTAATAGGCGGCGGTGGTAATGTGACACAGGTATTGTCTGGCATTGTCAGATATATCCTGAGGCAGCTCTTCCTCTAATGCCTGAACCCATGCTTCAATTCCTTTTGCAGCCCAAGAGTCCGCAGAAGTGGGTCTATGTACAGCACCTGTAAGGGAGTAAATTTCAGGCATCCCTCCACACGCCAGTGAAGTGGCAGTGGTGACAGGCAGAGTGGATGACACCACTAGGCGGGTGACATGAGATTCCACAGGCGGTGAATTTTCCCAATTGCTACATAACTCTGCAGGGAGAGGATAGCGAGCCAAGGCCCATTTAGACAGAGAGAATTTCTTCTCTGGATTAGACCAGGGCTCCTGCCTGATGTCCACCAAATGGTCAGAATGGGGTAATAGATTTTTAACCACCTTCTGCCATTTAAACATATCAGTTTTCTTAGCCACAGTAGTGGAATCCTCATTATCAGTGATTTGTAGGTTTTGCTTAATAGCAATTACTAGCGCAGGGACATCAATTTCCAAAGGAGAATCCTCGTCAAAACCACCTGATTCAGTGTCTGATAGGACAGTATGCTCTCCTCCTCTTCAGATGAAACATCTGAAAGATTTGTGGATTGTGAGGCGGAAGCAGCCAGTTTAGATGACCCAGTGACCTGGAGTATATTTTTGTCTGACCAAGGAATGATTTAATTGCTGCAACTGGTTAGACAAATTTTCCCATAGAGACAATTTGTGGCTGTAATGGCACAGGTGGTCCCATATGGGGAGTAAGTCATTCCACCAGAGTACCCAGTAGGTTTGTGAACGCAGCCCAGGGTGGCTCCTGATTGGTTACAGGAGCTGCGGACTGACTGGGAGATGTATGACACATAGTACACAGACCATCATACACAGCTTCCCCCTCTGGCAAATCTTTGGTGCATGCTCTGCATGATGCAGGAGCGTCCACAGACTTACTGCCGTTCTTGTTAGACATTGTACACAAATGCAACAACAGAGTGACTAGGGGCCTAATTCAGACCTGTCCCCTCATCTACTAGGGGACACTGGAACTCTTCAGACAGTTGTGGTGTGAAGTATGCAGACCGGAGGTAGCACAATCTAAATAACAAAATTTTGCACAGATAGCTCCTCCCCGTTCACGCCCCATAATTCCTCAGCTTGAAAAATTGTGCAGGGGGTGCAGCACTGAAAGGAGCTCCTGCTTCACTAAAGCAGGTCCTGCAGAGGTGGAGCAACAGACTTAACAACCCAGTCAATGCAAGCTGTATTATCAGTTGTTGTTTTTTTCTACTAATATAGTTCCAGCTGCGTGAATCTCTTTTTGCTCCCTATATCCCTACGGTCTTTCTCTTCCTATTCTAATAGGGTGAAAGTACTGCTGATTGGTGTGTGGGTGTTTTAACGTGTCAAAAGCACCAAACAAGACCACAAAGACTTGCTATGTATGCTCAAAATGTGGTAAAAAGAGCACCAATGTTGGCAGCTCCGGGGTGTGCGACACGTATTTAGGAATGAACGCTCAACCTGGGAGCAGTGGTCCGTCTTGCAATTGGAAAGGGCCCTGACAGACATTTCTAAGGAAATGGCAGAATCCCGCAAGCAACATTTAGAATGGGCAGCAGGGTTTTCCAAACTGTGGAGGAATTTTTAATCAGATTTACTCCACCCGCACAAGCAGAAAAGAATGTGCGTAAAGCTGTAAAGAGACCACTCCCTCTCCTGCGGGAACAGTCGGAGGAGGAGGGGGGTCTCATAGAAGACGATGAGAGAGAGTCAATGGTACAAATCATGGATATCAGTCCTCAGGAGGAGGACACTGAAGTCAAGGGATTAGATTCCCTTATTGAAGAGGTAAAACAGGTCCTTAACTTCAAGGCAGAAGAGGTCAAGGAACCTGAAGTGTTTGATTTATTTGAGTCCCAGAAACCGCCAACAGCGTTTTTTTCCAATCTCTCAGACCCTCCAGGATCAGATAAGAGAAGCATGGAAGCAGACTGATAAACGCTTCCAGATTCCAAAGAACTTCGAGGCCAATTACCCATTGCCCAAGGGAGTCATGTCTATCTGGGAGGTTCCGCCAATTGTGGACGCCTCCCTGGCTAGACTGTCAAAAAAGACAATCTTGCCGATACTAAACATGACTACACTAAAGGATGTGTAAGTTAGACACAGCACTAAAATCTATTTTTGTGGCTGCTGGATCATCACACAGACCCACAATTATCAGTGCTTGGGTGTCCAAGGCTATTGCAGCATGGGCTGGTCATATTGTTCAGGCTGTAGAGGAGGATAACAGCCAAGAGGAAATAGACTAGCGGAGCATATCCGTGAGTCAGCTACATACATTTTCCAGGCCACAAAGGATGCTAGCAGAATAGCATCACGCATCTCGGCTTCAGCCATATCAGCCAGAAGGATTCTGTGGCTCAAAGAATGGCAAGTTGATTCTGATTCTAAGAAGGCAGTGGAGGCGATCACCTTTGTAGGAGAGACTTTATTTGGTCCGGAATTAGACAAGTGGATTTTACAGGTAACAGCGGGGAAATCTACTTTTCTGCCTACCACGTATCCTAGGACCACGCCACCAGTCAGAAGAAATTGTTCTGGTCTGGTGTTCAATTAATTGAGGTCTCCATCTTTTCAAGCTAGAGGAAGAGGTTTTGGCGGTCAAGCCCGTGGAGGCAGAGGTAGAGGCCGTTTTAAAACCACAGCCAGAAAGCAGGATCCTAAACCTGCTGACAAGACCGTGGCATGATGGTCTCCCAGCTCACCTTGGGTCTCCTTTGGGGGGCGCACGGTTGGAAAGGTTTCGGGAGACCTGGGCCGAAAACTCACCAGATGTCTGGATCAACAATATTATATCCCAGGGATACCAAATAGATTTTCAACAACGCCCTCACAGTCAGATCTTTACAACAGGCCTTCCTCTGTGTCCTCAGAAAGCAAGGGCATTAGATACGGCGATACAACAGTTACTTCAGACGGAAGTAATTATTCCGGTCCCAACTTCTCAAAGAGGAACGGGATTTTATTCAAATCTTTTTATAGTGCCAAAACCGGATGGGTTTGTCAGACCAATCCTCAATTTAAAAGTTTTAAATCAGTTCCTGAAGGTTTACAGATTCAAGATGGAATCAATACAATTGGTTATTGCGGGAATGGAACAAGAAGAGGTCTCCATGGACATAAAGGATGCGTACCTTCATGTTCCAATTTGAACCCCACACCAAGCCTATTTACGGTTTGCAGTAGCCAAAAATCACTACCAGTTCCGAGCCTTACCATTCGGCTTATCATCAGCCCGGAGAATCTTCACAAAGATCATGGCTGTCAGGGTCGCAAAATTGAGATCGTTAGGAGTAACGATAATTCCATATCTGGACGACCTTCTGATCAAGGCTCCATCTCAGGACCAGTTGATCTGGGATAGACCACTCATCAGTTTCTAATTCGAAACGGCTGGATCGTGAATTGTAAAAAAATCCAACCTGCAGCCAACGCCAATTCCTGGGTCTTATTTTAGATACGAGACATCTGAAAGTGTTTCTCCCAGAAGACAAGATTTGAGACATCAAGGAAATGGTACGTCAGGTTCTACAGAACCAGGCAGTGTCCCTGCATCTCTGTGTAAAGCTTCTTGGGAAGATGGTAGCATCTTACGAAGCGATCCAGTATGGCAGGCTTCACTCCAGACCTTTTCAGATGAATCTGATTGCTCAGGGGGCAGGCATGTATTGGCTTCTCCACCGAAGGATTCGCTTGTCGCCACAGGCCAGGACCTCCTTAATTTGGTGGTCGGTCCACAAAAATCTAGCAAATGGAATCTGGAATTGGAAGATTCTGACAACAGATGCCAGTCTAAGAGGATGGGGAACAGTACTAGAAAACCATCACTTTCAAGGAAGATGGTCACCGCAGGAGAGCAGCCTTCCAATAAATATTTTGGAACTAAGGGCCATTTACAATGCACTTATTCTAGCGGAAGACTTAATGAGGGCTCAACACATGAGGGTACATTTAAGGGAGGCCACAAGGATCCTCTCTTGGACAGAAAAGTGCAACATAATCCTGTCAGCAGTCTTCATTCCAGGAGTGGAAAATTGGGAAGCAGACTATCTCAGTTTCCGAGATATGCATCCAGGGGAGTGGTGTCTACATCCACAGGTTTTCAAGACAGTAGTAAGACGGTGGGGTCTACCGTAAATAGAGCTCATGGCCTCTCGAAACAACCATCAGTTACCAAGGTATGTGGCCAGGACGCGGGATCCTGCAGCAGAAGTGGTGGACACGCTGGCGATTCCATGGTCATATGACCTGGTGTTAATTTTTGCCCTTTTCCCCTTTTACAGAGAGTGTTAAAGAAAGTGAAAAAGGAAAGAGCGTACGTGATTTTAATAGCACCAGACTGGCCTCACAGGAGTTGGTACTCGGACCTGAGGGTACTCCTGGCGGAAGATTGTTGGAGGCTGCCTCAGAGAGAGGACCTCTTGTCACAAGGCCCATTCCTTCACCCAGACCTGAATCGTCTACGTTTGATGGCGTTGTTCTTGAGACCAGGATTCTAAGAGACAAGGGTATTCCGAAATCGGCTATCCCCACCGTGTTAGCTGCAAGAAAGCCAGTCACGGTGGCAGATTACTATGAATATGGAAAAAGTACATGGACTGGTGTCAGCCTAAAGGGTGGAATTTCAGGGAGTCCCGCCTTACTAGACTTTTGCAATTTCTCCAAAATGGGTTAGATGGAGGTTTGAGGTTGGGATCCTTGAAGGTACAGGTCTCGGCCCTCTCTATACTGTTTCAACAACGTCTGGCGTCTTTGCAGGAGGTTCAGACATTTTTGCAAGGTGTGCTGAGGATACAACCACCTTCTCGTCCTCCCATGTCCCCGTGGGATCTAAATTTAGTGCTCAAATTTTTTAAATCAGCAGTATTCAAGCCTTTGGAGAAAGCTGATCTTAAATATATCTCCTGGAAGGTTACTCTGCTCCTAGCTTTGGCATCAGCAAGAAGGGTCTCAGAGTTGGGAGCTCTTTTGTGTAGAAGTCCCTTCCTCGTTTTTTATGAGGACAGAGCGAAGCTCCGTACAAAAGCGGAGTTTCTACCTAAGGTGGTTTCAGGTTTCCACATTAACCAGCCTATTGTGTTCCCCTGCTTCCAGGAATTTGCAGAAGGGGACTTGTCTTTGGATGTGGTCAGAGCCTTAAGGATTTATGTACAGGCTACAACCTCTATTAGAAAGTCTGACTCTTTGTTTGTTCTGTATGATGGGCCCAAGAAGGATTGGCCGGCTTCTAAACAGACTCTAGCCAGATGGATACGATTTACCATCAGACAGGCTTATATCTCTAGTGGTAAGAGGGTCCCATTTCGGGTAGGTGCTCATACCACCAGATCAGTGGGTGCTCCATGGGCGGCAGCTAGAGGAGCCTCCACTTCCCAACTTTGTAGAGCTGCAACGTGGTCATCAGCATACTCGTTCACTCGATTCTACAAGTTTGATACGTTTGCGTCTAGGGATACCAGGTTTAGACGTTTGGTTCTGCAGGCTTTGGACAGCTCTCCCGCCCTTGGAAGTATCTTTGGGATATCCACAGCTGTCTGAAGAGTTCCAGCGTCCCCTAGTGGATGAAAGAAAAAAAGAGGATTTTGGTACTTACCGATAAATCAATTTCTCTAAATCCACTCAGGGACACTGGACGCCCGCCTCGGCGCTGGCAGTCTGCATGTTCTTGTTAAATTTAGTTCAAACAGTTTTCATTATTATGTTAATGGTTCTTGGTTGCTGTTTGTCTTGTTGCTACGGTTGGTTCCTCTCCATAGGGCCTTAATTTTCATGTTCCCTCTTCTCTCCATCAAATTTTTCAAACTGAGGGATTATGGGGCGTGAAGGGGGAGGAGCCAGCTGTGCATAAATTTGTTATTTAGATTGTGCTACCTCTGGGCTGCATACTTCAGATCCCAGCTGTCTGAAGAGTACCAGTGTCCCCGAGTGGATTCAGATAAATGGATTTATCGGTAAGTACCAAAATCCTCTTTTCAGAGCTGCCCAGTGCAGCCCACCTGTTAAGTGACCTGCTGCTACAGACACCAACTGAAACTGAGCTCGCAGTGCCTGGAGGCGGGGTTATAGAGGAGGCCCCAATGCATCCTGGGACAGCCTAAAGCTTTAGCCTGTTGGAGCCTCTGAATCATGATCCACTCTACACCCCGATGTTTCCCGGTGGAAACCAATGTAACCTGTTGCAGAAATAAGGTTACAGGCTGCCGGGTGCACATAGCTCCACTTTATCAGATGAAAGACGTGCCCTGAAAGGTTTGTACTTCTTACTGCTGAAGATGGAGAGTGTGGTATGCGCTGGCAGATGGAGGAACGTGGAACAGAGCGGGAGCTGTACACTGGAGACAGCCGCAGGAAGCTGGATGGAGAGAACAGCGCTGTTAAGGAGAGCAGCGGGTGTTTGCGGGGAGTGTTTAGTGATGAGCGGGTTCGGATCCTCGGGATCCGAACCCGCCCGAACTTCACCTTTTTTTTCACGGGTCCGAGCGACTCGGATTCTCCCGCCTTGCTCGGTTAACCCGAGCGCGCCCGAACGTCATCATCCCGCTGTCGGATTCTCGCGAGATTCGGATTCTATATAAGGAGCCGCGCGTCGCCGCCATTTTCACACGTGCATTGAGATTGATAGGGAGAGGACGTGGCTGGCATCCTCTCCGTTATAGTATAAAAAGACTGAGTATAAAGACTGAGTGACTTACTTATAATTATGGGGAGGATTGGGGACGGGGAGCAGCTGTTAGGGAGTACACTGCAGGGTTTTGATTATACCACCAGTGAGTTTAATCCTTTGTTTGTTTCTCTGCCTGAAAAAAACGCTCCACCATATCTGTGCTCACTCAGTGTGCTGCACTGCTGCATGATATATCTGTGCTGAGTGCACTGCTCACACTGCCTAATTGTGGGGACTGGGGAGCAGTTATAGCAGGAGTACAGTGCACAGTTTTGCTGACAGTGACCACCAGTCCAGTATACGTTTGTCTGCCTGAAAAACACTCCTGTCTGTGGTGGCTTTTTTTTTTCTTCATACTAGTTTAGCAGTCTGCTGACAGTGTCCACCAGGTCCCTTATACAGTATATTATATATATATAAGCAGTACGGTAGGCCACGGCTGTACCTACCTCTGTGTCGTCAGTGCACTCATCGTCCATAAGTAATATAATACTATACTATCCATCCATCTACATTGGATACCTGTGGTGGCTTTTTTTTTCTTCACACTAGTTTAGCAGTCTGCTGACAGTGTCCACCAGGTCCGTTATACAGTATATTATATATATAAGCAGTACGGTAGGCCACGGCTGTACCTACCTCTGTGTCGTCAGTGCACTCGTCGTTCCATAAGTAATATAATACTATACTATCCATCCATTTACATTGTATACCTGTGGTGGCTTTTAGTTGTGCGCATTAAAATATGGAGAACAAAAATGTGGAGGTTAAAAAAATAGGGAAAGATCAAGATCCACTTCCACCTCGTGCTGAAGCTGCTGCCACTAGTCATGGCCGAGACGATGAAATGCCATCAACGTCGTCTGCCAAGGCCAATGCCCAATGTCATAGTACAGAGCATGTAAAATCCAAAACACAAAAGATCAGTAAAATGACCCAAAAATCAAAATTAAAAGCGTCTGAGGAGAAGCGTACACTTGCCAATATGCCTTTTACGACACGGAGTGGCAAGGAACGGCTGAGGCCCTGGCCTATGTTCATGGCTAGTGGTTCAGCTTCACATGAGGATGGAAGCACTCATCCTCTCGCTAGAAAAAATAAGATTTTACTCACCGGTAAATCTATTTCTCGTAGTCCGTAGTGGATGCTGGGGACTCCGTAAGGACCATGGGGAATAGACGGGCTCCGCAGGAGACTGGGCACTCTATAAGAAAGATTTGGTACTATCTGGTGTGCACTGGCTCCTCCCTCTATGCCCCTCCTCCAGACCTCAGTTAGGATACTGTGCCCGGAAGAGCTGACACAATAAGGAAGGATTTTGAATCCCGGGTAAGACTCATACCAGCCACACCAATCACACCGTATAACTCGTGATACTATACCCAGTTAACAGTATGAAATATAACAGAGCCTCTCAACAGATGGCTCAACAATAACCCTTTAGTTAGGCAATAACTATATACAAGTATTGCAGACAATCCGCACTTGGGATGGGCGCCCAGCATCCACTACGGACTACGAGAAATAGATTTACCGGTGAGTAAAATCTTATTTTCTCTGACGTCCCAGTGGATGCTGGGGACTCCGTAAGGACCATGGGGATTATACCAAAGCTCCCAAACGGGCGGGAGAGTGCGGATGACTCTGCAGCACCGAATGAGAGAACTCAAGGTCCTCCTCAGCCAGGGTATCAAATTTGTAGAATTTAGCAAACGTGTTTGCCCCTGACCAAGTTGCAGCTCGGCAAAGTTGTAAAGCCGAGACCCCTCGGGCAGCCGCCCAAGATGAGCCCACTTTCCTCGTGGAATGGGCTTTCACTGATTTAGGATGCGGCAATCCAGCCGCAGAATGCGCCAGCTGAATTGTGCTACAAATCCAGCGAGCAATAGTCTGCTTAGAAGCAGGAGCACCTATCTTGTTGGGTGCATACAGGACAAAAAGCGAGTCAGTCTTCCTGACTCCAGCCGTCCTGGAAACATAAAGTTTCAAGGCCCTGACTACATCCAGTAACTTGGAATCCTCCAAGTCCCTAGTAGCCGCAGGCACCACAATAGGTTGGTTCAAGTGAAAAGCAGATACCACCTTAGGGAGAAACTGGGGACGAGTCCTCAATTCTGCCCTATCCATATGAAAAATCAGATAAGGGCTTTTACAAGACAAAGCCGCCAATTCTGACACACGCCTGGCCGAAGCCAAGGCCAATAACATGACCGCTTTCCACGTAAGATATTTCAGATCCACAGTTTTAAGTGGTTCAAACCAATGTGATTTTAGGAAACTCAACACCACATTGAGATCCCAAGGTGCCACGGGAGGCACAAAAGGGGGTTGAATATGAAGCACTCCCTTTACAAAAGTCTGAACTTCAGGCAGTGAAGCCAGTTCTTTCTGGAAGAAAATGGACAGGGCCGAAATCTGGACCTTAATGGAACCCAATTTTAGGCCCATAGTCACTCCCGACTGTAGGAAGTGCAGAAACCGACTCAGCTGAAATTCCTCTGTTGGGGCCTTCCTGGCCTCACACCACGCAACATATTTTCGCCAAATACGGTGATAATGGTTCGCGGTTACTTCTTTCCTGGCTTTTATCAGCGTAGGAATGACTTCCTCTGGAATGCCCTTTTCCTTTAGGATCTGGAATTCAACCGCCATGCCGTCAAACGCAGCCGCGGTAAGTCTTGGAACAGACAGGGCCCCTGCTGTAGCAGATCCTGTCTGAGCGGTAGAGGCCATGGGTCCTCTGATATCATTTCTTGAAGTTCTGGGTACCAAGCCCTTCTTGGCCAATCCGGAACCACGAGTATCGTTCTTACTCCTCGCCTTCTTATTATTCTCAGTACCTTTGGTATGAGAGGCAGAGGAGGGAACACATAAACCGACTGGTACACCCACGGTGTCACTAGAGCGTCCACAGCTATCGCCTGAGGGTCCCTTGACCTGGCGCAATATCTCTTTGGCTTTTTGTTGAGGCGGGACGCCATCATGTCCACCTGTGGCCTTTCCCAACGGTTTACCAACAGTAGGAAGACTTCTGGATGAAGTCCCCACTCTCCCGGGTGTAGGTCGTGTCTGCTGAGGAAGTCTGCTTCCCAGTTGTCCACTCCCGGAATGAACACTGCTGACAGTGCTAGTACGTGATTTTCCGCCCATCGGAGAATCCTTGTGGCTTCTGCCATCGCCATCCTGCTTCTTGTGCCGCCCTGTCGGTTCACATGGGCGACTGCCGTGATGTTGTCTGACTGGATCAGTACCGGCTGGTTTTGAAGCAGGGGTTTTGCCTGACTTAGGGCATTGTAAATGGCCCTCAGTTCCAGAATATTTATGTGTAGGGAAGTCTCCTGACTTGACCATAGTCCTTGGAAGTTTCTTCCCTGTGTGACTGCTCCCCAGCCTCGAAGGCTGGCATCCGTGGTCACCAGGACCCAGTCCTGTATGCCGAATCTGCGGCCCTCTAGAAGATGAGCACTCTGCAGCCACCACAGTAGAGACACCCTGGTCCTTGGAGACAGGGTTATCAGTTGATGCATCTGAAGATGCGATCCCGACCACTTGTCCAAGAGGTCCCACTGGAAGGTCCTCGCATGGAACCTGCCGAATGGAATTGCTTTGTATGAAGCCACCATTTTTCCCAGGACTCGTGTGCAGTGATGCACCGATACCCGTTTCGGTTTTAGGAGGTCTCTGACTAGAGATGACAGCTCCTTGGCTTTCTCCTGCGGGAGAAACACTTTTTTCAGTTCTGTGTCCAAAATCATCCCCAGGAACAGTAAGCGAGTGGAAGGAACCAGTTGTGACTTTGGAATGTTTAGAATCCAGCCATGCTGTTGTAGCACTTCCCGAGATAGTGCTACTCCGACCAGTAACTGCTCCCTGGACCTCGCCTTTATTTTTTTTTGAGAAAAAGTTTTATTGAATTTTGAACTTTTAACAAGATATTCATAAGATATACATTACAGGTATCACACATTGGTACATATCGCATTCAACTGTCAAAGAGCAGTGGCAGAGTATCTATCTATGTACAATATCGAGTGAGTAAAGAATCAAACAGGCACGCATGCCAATGTATAGAAAGCTGTCAATAGATAGTGTAATACATTTGGTGTGTACCGTAGCTAAGGGCGAAGGAATATCTCTTAATGAAGCATTATAGCTTATAAAAGAAAAACAAAGAATAAGTTTAAGATTAGAAGTAGAAGAGAAAAGAGGCAAGGAGGGGGAAGAGAAAAGAAGGGAGGGAGGATTGGGAAGGGAGGAAAGGGAGGAATGGTCGGGCGGTCCCAGTCGCCTGGGCAGTGCGTCAGATTATCCTCAGTTGGATAGGGTATTGTGATGGTTCCCATTATCTTATATGGTAGTTAGTGGAGGTTCAGCACCGAAGTGTGACGTCCAGGCTGACCACGTATTGCTAAAATTATCAGGGGTGTCCCGGAGAACCGCTGTAATACGTTCCAATCTATAGGTTTGCCATATAGCATTAATGGTAGCAGGGGTCGTGGGGGGTGACAGAGATTTCCAGTTGGCCGCGATTTGGCATTTGGCCGTATTTAAAATATGCTTAATTAGCTTTTGTTGGTGGCGAGGGGTGTGAGGTATTGGGCGAGAGAGCAGGGAATAGAGAGGAGACATCGGGATCGTCAATCCGAGGACCTTAAAGATAAGTCTATGGACCCTAGTTTAATATCCCTTAATTTGCGGGCAGTTCCACCAAATATGCAGCAGGGTTCCGCGCTGGCCGCATTGATGCCAACAGTTATCCGAGCAGGAGGGGTAAATTGAATGGAGACGCGATGGTACCAGGTACCAACGGTAATATAGTTTGTAGGCATTTTCTTTAATTCGGACCGAAATGGAGCTCGTGGAAATTTCTTGCCTGATCTCAGACCAATCATCTGTCGTCAGGGTTTCACCTACCTCCCGCTCCCACGCTACTTCGTGGGGTTCCTTCGGGGGCGAGTTGTGAGCTAATAAGATTTGATATATAGTTGAGAGTAAGCCTTTAGTTGATTGGCAGGTACAGCAGAGGGATTCAAAGCTCGTTTTACCTCCCACGGGCGGTGTTCCGGAGATAGAGGCAAAAAAGTGGCGTATCTGCAAGAATTGATAAAAGGTTGAGCGTGGGAGCGAGAAACGGGATTGTAAGACGTCAAACGTGGGGAACGTATGTAGCGGGGCGATGTGGACCTCGCCTTTATAAGGAGATCGTCCAAGTACGGGATAATTAAAACTCCCTTTTTTCGAAGGAGTATCATCATTTCTGCCATTACTTTGGTAAACACCCTCGGTGCCGTGGACAGTCCAAACGGTAGTGTCTGGAATTGGTAATGGCAATCCTGTACCACAAATCTGAGGTACTCCTGGTGAGGAAGGTAAATGGGGACATGCAGGTAAGCATCCTTGATGTCCAGGGATACCATGTAATCCCCCTCGTCCAGGCTTGCAATAACCGCCCTGAGCGATTCCATCTTGAACTTGAATTTTGTTATGTAAGTGTTCAAGGATTTCAAATTTAAAATGGGTCTCACCGAACCGTCTGGTTTCGGTACCACAAACAGTGTGGAATAGTAGCCCCGGCCTTGTTGAAGTAGGGGTACCTTGACTATCACCTGCTGGGAATACAGCTTGTGAATGGCCTCTAGCACAGCCTCCCTGCCCGAGGGAGTCGTCGGTAAGGCCGATTTGAGGAAACGGCGGGGGGAGGCGCCTCGAATTCCAGCTTGTACCCCTGAGATACTACTTGAAGGATCCAGGGATCGCTGAAACTCTTGAGGCGGCCCCCCACCGTACCTGGCTCCGCCTGTGGAGCCCCACCGTCATGCGGCGGATTTGGAAGAAGCTGGGGAGGACTTTTGGTCCTGGGAACCTGCTGTGTGTTGCAGCTTTTTCCCCCTTCCTCTGCCTCTAGACAGAAAGGACCCGCCTTTTTCCCGCCTGTTTTTCTGGGGTCGAAAGGACTGTACTTGGTAATACGGTGCTTTCTTAGGCTGTGAGGGGACATGGGGCAAAAATGCAGACTTCCCAGCTGTTGCTGTGGAAACAAGGTCTGAGAGACCGTCCCCGAATAACTCCTCACCCTTATAAGGCAAAACTTCCATGTGCCTTTTAGAATCTGCATCTCCTGTCCACTGCCGAGTCCATAAGCCTCTCCTAGCAGAAATGGACAATGCACTTATTCTAGATGCCAGCCGGCAGATCTCCCTCTGTGCATCTCTCATGTATAAGACTGAGTCTTTTATATGCTCTATGGTTAGCAATATAGTGTCT
Source organism: Pseudophryne corroboree (assembly GCF_028390025.1). NCBI lineage: Eukaryota > Metazoa > Chordata > Amphibia > Anura > Myobatrachidae > Pseudophryne > Pseudophryne corroboree. The sequence continues at coordinate 171,821,603 of NC_086455.1, read as the reverse complement.
CTGTCTAGGGTGTCAATATTTTCCGACAGGGAATCTGACCAAGCAGCAGCAGCACTGCACATCCAGGCTGAAGCAATAGCTGGTCTCAGTATAACACCAGTGTGTGTGTATATAGATTTTAGGATAGCCTCCTGCTTTCTATCAGCAGGTTCCTTTAGGGCGGCCGTATCCGGAGACGGTAGTGCCACCTTTTTAGACAAACGTGTGAGCGCTTTATCCACCCTAGGGGGAGTTTCCCAACGTGACCTATCCTCTGGCGAGAAATGGAACGCCATTAGTAATTTTTTTGAAATCACCAATTTTTTATCAGGGAAAGCCCACGCTTCTTCACACACATCATTCAATTCCTCAGATGGGGGAAAAACTATTGGTAGTTTTTTTCTCCCCAAACATAATACCCTTTTTTGAGGTACCTGGGTTTATATCAGTAAGGTGCAATACCTCTTTCATTGCCTCAATCATGCCACAAATGGCCCTAGTGGACATTAAATTTGACTCATCGTCGTCGACACTTGCATCAGTATCCGTGTCGACATCTGTGTCTGCCATCTGAGGTAGTGGTCGTTTCAGGGCCCCTGACGGCCTTTGAATCGTCTGGGCAGGCACGAGCTGAGAAGCCGGCTGTCCCGCATTTGGTATGTCGTCAAATTTTTTATGTAAGGAGTCGACACTTGCACGTAATTCCTTCCATAAGTCCATCCACTCAGGTGTCTGCCCCGCAGGGGGTGACAACACATTTATAGGCATCTGCTCCGCCTCCACATAAGTCTCCTCATCAAACATGTCGACACAGCCGTACCGACACACCGCACACACACAGGGAATGCTCTTAAAGGAGACAGGACCCCACAAAAGCCCTTTGGGGAGACAGAGAGAGAGTATGCCAGCACACACCAGAGCGCTATAATAATACAGGGACTAACTGAATTATGACCCTTTATAGCTGCTTATTGTATTAAACTGCGCCCAAATTTAGTGCCCCCCTCTCTTTTTTACCCTTTCTGTAGTGTAGACTGCAGGGGAGAGTCAGGGAGCTTCCTTCCAGCGGAACTGTGAGGGAATAATGGCGCCAGTGTGCTGAGGGAGATGGCTCCGCCCCTTTTTCGGCTGCCTTTTCTCCCGCTTTTTTCTGTATTCTGGCAGGGGTAATTACCACATATATAGCCTCTGGGGCTATATATTGTGGTTATTTTGCCAGCCAAGGTGATATTATTGCTGCTCAGGGCGCCCCCCCCAGCGCCCTGCACCCTCAGTGACCGGAGTGTGAAGTGTGTATGAGGAGCAATGGCGCACAGCTGCAGTGCTGTGCGCTACCTTGGTGAAGACTGAAGTCTTCTGCCGCCGATTTTCCGGACCATCTTCATGCTTCTGGCTCTGTAAGGGTGACGGCGGCGCGGCTCCGGGAACGAACACCAAGGACGGGTCTTGCGGTCGATCCCTCTGGAGCTAATGGTGTCCAGTAGCCTAAGAAGCCCAAGCTAGCTGCAAGCAGGTAGGTTCGCTTCTTCTCCCCTTAGTCCCTCGATGCAGTGAGCCTGTTGCCAGCAGGTCTCACTGTAAAATAAAAAACCTAATTTAAACTTTCTTTCTAGAAGCTCAGGAAAGCTCCTAGTGTGCAACCAGCTCGGGCCGGGCACAGAAATCTAACTGAGGTCTGGAGGAGGGGCATAGAGGGAGGAGCCAGTGCACACCAGATAGTACCAAATCTTTCTTATAGAGTGCCCAGTCTCCTGCGGAGCCCGTCTATTCCCCATGGTCCTTACGGAGTCCCCAGCATCCACTAGGACGTCAGAGAAAAGAAAATACTTAAGCTGGCAAAAGCACAGCAAAGAACTGTGCGTTCTTCGAAATCACAAATCCCCAAGGAGAGTCCAATTGTGTCGGTTGCGATGCCTGACCTTCCCAACACTGGACGGGAAGAGCTTGCGCCTTCCACCATTTGCACGCCCCTTGCAAGTGCGCCTCTTTTTTTCTTTGCGTCATGTGCTGTTTGGGTAGTATTTTTTTGAAGGGCCATCCTGCCTGACACTGCAGTGCCACTCCTAGATGGGCCAGGTGTTTGTGTCGGCCACTTGGGTCGCTTAGCTTAGTCACACAGCTACCTCATTGCACCTCTTTTTTTCTTTGCGTCATGTGCTGTTTGGGGAGTATTTTTTTGAAGGGCCATCCTGCGTGACACTGCAGTGCCACTCCTAGATGGGCCAGGTGTTTGTGTCGGCCACTAGGGTCGCTTAGCTTAGCCATCCAGCGGCCTCGGTGCAAATTTTAGGGCTAAAAATAATATTGTGAGGTGTTCAGAATAGACTGGAAATGAGTGTAAATTATGGTTATTGAGGTTAATAATACTATGGGATCAAAATGACCCCCAAATTCTATGATTTAAGCTGGTTTTTAGGGTTTTTTGAAAAAAACACCCGAATCCAAAACACAACCGAATCCGACAAAGAAAATTCGGTGAGGTTTTGCCAAAACGCGTTCGAACCCAAAACACAGCAGCGGAACCGAACCCAAAACCAAAACCCGAAAAATTTCCGGTGCACATCACTAGGAGTGTTACCGGAGAGAGATGTGGAGACGCTGCAGCAGGAGGACTGGACACCCCGCCAGGCCTGGTGATAGGCACGGATGCTGCGGCTATCTTGAAGGGGAGAGTGAGGAGGCAATACAGCAGGAACAGCCGGCTTGAAATTCTGTTCCCTGGTCTGAGTGAGGACTGTTTGAAACTGACAGCCGGCCACAGACCAGTGTACTGTCCACCACCTGCGTTACAAGCTAGCCAGTGACAGCCAGCACCGCCATATTGTACAAGCTATGAACACAGAAGGAGGGCTAATCCAGGACTGAGTTTATTACAAGTTCAAGAGAAATGTTTGTGCCCCAGAGCACAGTTTAAACCCAAGAATAAGAGACATATCTGTGCTAAAGGACTGAGTTTGTGCAACACAGACAGATAGTTATTGCTGGAAGGACTGAGCTAATTAAACCAGTGTTAATCAAGCCCTACAACTGAAAGAGTCTGTTCCATACAAAAGCTCCTTTATTGTGACATAAGTGACGTTGTCAAGGGAACATTGCTATCCCTTTGCTAGGTACAACCTCTTGAAATAAAGAACTGGGTTGCATTGACATTTCCCATCCCAGGATCCCCACAATAACTGTTCGTCCATATCCCCATTAACACGCTGTGGCAAAGAAAACTTTAACAAGAGCTCCAACGATAATTGCCAGTGAAGATACTTGTTACCTTGGCTAGGGAAAGTTCAAAGTCAGTATTTAGGATTCCTAAAACGTATTGTATATTCTTCTTGTGATCACATTGTAGAATGGAATGCACAGTGTCTGATTTGATTTTCCTGATTCCAATGAATTGATGTTTAATGTTGTGATTCCAATTGTTTCTCATCCTGATTCTAATTCTTCTTCTAAGTGATTCTAATAACTTGTCTTTTGCAAACTGGATGATCTTTTGAGGTGTGAACTGTAGAGAATTGCATATCCCTGATTTTCTTGTGTGCCAAAGTCTTCGTTTTGTGATTTACAGGCCAAGCAACATCCTTTAATTAACCAATCATCCCAATTCCAGAGTTCATTGCAGATTAATAAAAAGGCTTCCTGTTGGAATTGCTGACTCACTTCAGATTCAAATCAATCTTCCATACCTCTCTGAGTAAAGTACTGCGAGATAAGGTATGGGGAACAACCCTCTAGAAAAGTTCTAGAATTTACTGGAATGTTGTAGAAGACTGTGTAAAAATGTCCTGGGATGTTGTTGGAGGAGAGGAACTGTCTAGAAATGCTCTAGAATTTATGGAATGATGGAAAAGGGGGGCTGGGGGTGGACCCTCTAGAAAAGTTATAGAATTTACTGTAATGTTGTAGAAGACTGTTTTAAAATGTTCTGGAGTGTTGTTGGAGGAGCGGAACTGTCCAGACTCGTATTAACTGTACCAGCGGCACCACACCCAGCGTTCCCTTGGCTGGTTTAGTTTCACCTTCTATTTCATCACATGTACTGCAACAGAAGCCAACGAAATGCTTATGAAATAGCCAGCCAGCTGCTCAGCAATGAGGCGGTGGAGAGAAGAGACCTACTTCCCGAACATCACACATCTGGGGGACGAGAGGTCTGGTTGGGAAGTTACGCCACTGCAGCACACCATGGCAGAAGGCACTTGCATTGGCGTGGCTTAAAAAACTGTATAAAGAAAATCCCACCGGAATCAGGGCAGGGGGTAAATCTGAATGGGGGGTTTGGCTAACAAGTGGGTGAATCTTAAAGTAGGCAGGACTGAGAGGGTACCAGGGGTGGAGCTGATCTCTGCGCCCCCGCGCCGGACGAAACCCCCCAAAACATTGCCACAACTCTGCCATCGATGGTGGCCAGCCATTAGATCTCACCCACTGATGGCATTACCATTGAACATCGGTGGTAAACCATCAATGGTAGATGGGCACCCCTACACTAGCCTACCCGCTCTGCCTTTAAGAAAGCAAAGTGGGGTGTGTTGTGGGCACACACCTGCAGCAAATTTAGCCCCCGATAGTGGCCTGCACCACATGACACTGTTGTCAGGGGTAAATTATTCCAGGGGCAAATATTGGAACCTTAAACAGCCTCTAGCATGCCCTACACACTATGGAGAGTCATGGGTCCTGATTCAGGTGCGGTTGGTGTTGCGAGTTGAACGATTATTGAAAACTTCGCCTGTGCAGGACCCTGTACTGAGCACGTGCGGTATGGGTCCTGCGTCCTTGCACACAGTGACTGACATTCTGCAGCCGTTCAGGGGAAGTGCCGAGGCCAGGGTCCCAGTGACAGCGCTGCGGCAGCCGGTCTGCGAAATCTGGGGGTTACTCGGCTGGCCAATGGTGTTGCAGAGTGATTCCGTGCTGCATCCTCAGGTACAGCTATGGATCACACATGCATGTAGGAGGCGTCTACTTACACTAGACAATGCCTGCTGCATTACCATACGTACGCATCGCTTATCTAACTCCGTCCACGCCTGAATCCGGCCCATAGGTTGCCTAGCTCTGTAGTATGACATATATCTCACAGGGGGATAAATTAAATTAGGGGTGATGTCTGTGACATAACAATGGAACCGCCGCCAACAGCACCCTACATCGCCCTAAAACCGCGCACTTTAGTTCACAGCCTCATAGCCTTGTATAACATAACTCCCCACATAAAGCAGCGGGGAGCGGGACAGTGCGTGGAAAGCGTGGCTGTGCCACCTCACCAGGGGGGCCTGTACGGGTTATGGGGCTTGGCGTAAGCATGGCTGCTGTGTGCACCCTGCTAAGTGACCTGACGCCATAGTGACCAGAAATCTGCCTGATGAAGCACATGACCATCACTGTCCCCAGGCTGCCCTGACCAGGTCCCTGTGTTACCCTGCTGACTCATCATACTGCCCCTCAGTGGCAGATACATGTCATTACTGCGTCAGGACTGGAGCAAATGTTTAATGTTACATGTCAGCTGGGCTCGTTTGCGCCACTGACGCTGTACGGTTACCCGTGACAACGCACATGACAGCAGCAGCGCAGCACGTGTCTCTAGCAGATTCTAGTGTTTTCTACTGCGTCGTGGGCGTCAGCTCAGTCACGCCCTCACGGGGCGGGGACACCTCTCGGGCACTCCCTCGGTTCGTGTATCTGCATGCAGGGGGCGGGGCGGAGTTGGCGCCGGCGCACTCGGAGCTCTGCCGTTGGCTGCGCGTCCCTCCCGCCGTGCGCTGGCCGGGATCCGCCTGTGAAGGTTCCAGAGGTTTCTGGAAGGTGTGGGCGGGGCTACGGCGGGAGCTGTGGGCGGGGCTACGGAGGGGGCGGCAATGTATTTATGCAGCAGCAGCGCTGTCAGCGCCTCACACCTCACTCAGCAGCAGCGGACAGCGCGTATTGCGGCGGCCGGGCACAGGACAGCGGCGCAGACACACGCACGGTGAGTGCATAGTACATAGCGCCCTGCCTGTTATATGGGTGTTACAGTTACACAGTATATAATGTACAGGTATAGTATATGGCTATTACAGTATATAATGTACAGGTATATGGGTGTTACAGTATAATGCACAGGTATAGTATATGGATGTTACAGTATATAATGCACAGGTATATTATATGGCTATTACAGTATATAATGCACAGGTATATTATATGGCTATTACAGTATATAATGCACAGGTATATTATATGGGTGTTACAGTATATAATGCACAGGTATAGTATATGGCTATTACAGTATATAATGCACAGGTATAGTATATGGCTATTACAGTATATAATGCACAGGTATATTATATGGGTGTTACAGTATATAATGCACAGGTATATTATATGGGTGTTACAGTATATAATGCACAGGTATAGTATATGGCTATTACAGTATATAATGTACAAGTATATTATATGGCTATTACAGTATATAATGCACAGGTATATTATATGGGTGTTACAGTATATAATGCACAGGTATATTATATGGCTATTACAGTGTATAATGCACAGGTATAGTATATGGGTGTTACAGTATATAATGTACAAGTATATTATATGGCTATTACAGTATATAATGCACAGGTATATTATATGGGTGTTACAGTATATAATGCACAGGTATATTATATGGGTGTTACAGTATATAATGCACAGGTATAGTATATGGCTATTACAGTATATAATGCACAGGTATATTATATGGGTGTTACAGTATATAATGCACAGGTATATTATATGGGTGTTACAGTATATAATGCACAGGTATAGTATATGGGTGTTACAGTATATAATGTACAAGTATATTATATGGCTATTACAGTATATAATGCACAGGTATATTATATGGGTGTTACAGTATATAATGCACAGGTATAGTATATGGCTAGTACAGTATATAATGTACAGGTATATTATATGGGTGTTACAGTATAGTATATGGCTAGTACAGTATATAATGCACAGGTATGATATAGGGATTATAGTATATAATGCACAGGCATAATATATGGTGATTACTGTATACAATGCACAGGTATAGTATATGTCTTTCAGTATATAATGCACAGATATATTATATGGGTAATACAGTATATAATGTACAGGTAGTGATGTGTAATGCACAGGTATTTTATATGGCTATTACTGTATATAATGCACAGGTATTTTATATGGCTATTACTGTATATAATGCACAGGTATAATATATGGTGATTACTGTATACAATGCACAGGTATAGTATATGTCTTTCAGTATATAATGCACAGGTATATTGTATGAGTAATACGGTATATAATGTACAGGTAGTGATGTGTATAATGCACAGGTATATTAGATGGGTAATACAGTGTATAATGCACAGGTATATTATATGGCTATTACAGTATATAATGCACAGGTATATTATATGGGTAATACAGTATATAATGTACAGGTAGTGATGTGTATAATGCACAGGTATATGGGTAATACAGTATAGAATGTACAGGTATATTATATGGGTAATACAGTGTATAATGCACAGGTATATTATGAGGATTACAGTATATAATGTACAGGTATTTGGGTATTACAGTATATAATTCACAGGTATAGTATAGGGGTATTACAATATCTAATGCACAGGTATATTATACAGGTATTACTGCATTTATATGGGCACAGGTATATTATATGGGGATTACTGTATATAATTCACAGGTATATTATACGGGTATTACCGTGTAGTGCACAGGCATATTATAAGGGTATTACTGTATATATTGTACAGGTAGTGATGTATACAATGCACAAGTGGTGATATTTTATATGTCAAATCTCTGATTATTTTATAGTTATTACAGTATAATTCACAGGTGGTGATATCAGCATGACATACCTCTGGTTATTATATGGCTATTACAGTGTAATGCACAGGTGGTGATATCTACACAGCCCATGTCTGCTCAGACATGGAGTCAGGGTAGGGTGGGGAACTACAAGCTCCAGCTTGTCTGTGTCTGGATGAGTAGTGGCACAGGGGCTGCAGTTGGTCCGTATATGATGTGTGAGGGAGGGGGTCTGATACTTGATTAAGGTTCCTTCATGCATTGTGGCGTCTGGGTCTCTGTATGTGGGATAAGTGATGCTGTCGCTGGGGGGAAGGATGGGGGGGTACATCCTAGACTGAAGGTAGCAGAACTCCTTATCCTGCTTATAACGATGTGATGGGTAGCTATGACCCTCTGATAATGGTTATTGGCTGACTGACTGGCCTACTACATAAACTTACTACAGACTTACAGGCTGTCCACATCCAGAACCTTCTCAGTGTCTGCATTAACCCCTGACGACTGTGTGGGAGGAACTCCGCTGTCTCAGACCGTAGTTTCTAGAAACCTGCCATCTCTCCTATCAGCAGAAGGTGGCGCTCTGACTGCGTTAGAGTGCTAGGCTTGTGTAGATCCTTGTTTCCTTGCAGCTAGATGGAACCGTAGGAGATGTGCTGTGAATATGAATCTTAACACTTGTCCTTCCGTACACCTAACAGCGTGCATGTCTCTGTGTTGTCATTATGGAGATATAAAAGTAAAACACAACCTTTCATTAACAGATGCCGGAGGAAGTGCAGACTGCACCCCAGGATCAGCACATGGAGGAGGATGTGGAGACCTTCGCCTTCCAGGCTGAGATTGCTCAGCTGATGTCCTTGATCATTAACACCTTCTATTCCAACAAGGAGATCTTCATGAGGGAGCTGATCTCTAACTCCTCAGATGTAAGTCCTGACCATAACGTGGCTTTCTGCTGAATCCGTAGCTGCATGCTCTTCCCGTGCCTGGTTACACTTACACCTAACGCCATGTCTTTCAGGCCCTGGATAAAATACGTTATGAGAGCCTCACTGACCCCAGCAAACTGGATTCAGGGAAGGAGCTGAAGATTGACCTGATACCCGACAAGATTGAGCGGACCCTGACTCTCATTGACACAGGCATTGGGATGACCAAAGCCGATCTCATTAACAACCTGGGCACCATCGCTAAATCTGGAACCAAAGCCTTTATGGAGGCTCTCCAGGCTGGAGCGGACATCTCCATGATTGGCCAGTTTGGTGTAGGTTTCTACTCTGCCTACCTTGTAGCTGATAAAGTGACGGTGATCACCAAGCACAACGATGACGAGCAGTACGCCTGGGAATCCTCGGCCGGGGGATCCTTCACCGTCAGAGTAGACAACAGTAAGTATAGAATAGATTGACGTTTGTGTACTGTGAGTTAATTACTAAGTGGGTTATAACTCTAAATGTGTAACTACAATGTGTTTTCAGGTGAGCCTCTGGGCCGCGGCACGAAGGTTATCCTGCATCTGAAAGAGGACCAGGCTGAGTACCTGGAGGAAAGGAGGATCAAGGAGATAGTAAAGAAACACTCCCAGTTCATTGGCTACCCCATAACTCTCTTCGTTGAGAAGGAACGCGACAAGGAAATCAGTGATGATGAAGCGGAGGAGGAGAAGGAAGGGAAAAAGGAGGAGGAGAAAGACCAAGGCGAGGAGAAGCCGGATATAGAGGATGTGGGCTCAGATGAGGAGGAAGACAAGAAGGAAGGTGACAAAAAGAAGAAGAAAAAGATTAAAGAAAAGTACATTGACCAGGAAGAGCTGAACAAGACCAAACCGATCTGGACCCGTAACCCAGACGATATCACCAACGAGGAGTATGGAGAGTTCTACAAGAGTCTCACTAATGACTGGGAGGATCACTTGGCTGTGAAGGTAAGTTGCTATATAATTTTAAAGAATGGCTACAGTTCATGGGGTAAATGGCAGGCAGTTGCATCCCCCCCCCTCCATATGGGCACTCTTGTAATAGTTTCCTTCCATCTAATGCTCGACCTGAGCTTGGTCACTAGTACATCTATCCAACAACAGGAGAGAAGTATGCACTGTAGTCAATGACACAGGAATTACTACTGACCGTTGTTCTCTCTGTCTCATTAGCACTTCTCTGTGGAAGGTCAACTTGAATTCCGCGCTCTCCTTTTTGTGCCCAGACGAGCTCCCTTTGACCTGTTTGAGAACAGGAAGAAGAAAAATAACATTAAGTTGTATGTGCGCAGAGTATTTATCATGGACAACTGCGAGGAGCTGATTCCAGAGTATCTCAGTAAGTAGGAACCCCGCCATCATGACCATCCAGTGGCGTAACTCCCAAAGGCAGTGGAAGCACTGGCCCCCAAGCTCCAGCTGTCAGGGGGCACTAAGGAGGCTGCTGAGCTAGGACAGATCTCTCTCCACTCAGTTATTAGTGATTTGCCGGAGTGATTGCTGTCCTTGCTCACAAGCCACCTATGTAGCCCCTTGAGCTGATGAGTCCTGGAATGTGTGATAGCGGCAGCAGAGTGGGACACATCAAAGTGGGTGTACATAGCTACAACTCTGCTGTTGTGACTTATATGATGAAAGAAAGGAGAGCTGAAGTTGTTTAAAGAGTGCACGAATTGTTAAAATAAAACTTTTAAGGGTTCGACTTATTAACGTTTGCAGCCAGCACCCAACAATAAAGATCAATTATTGCGCAATAATTAATCTAAATCTTCCCGGCTATACCATTGGCGAGTCGCTGGGACAGGTTCTCTTCAATAGAAGCCCATCCCAGCAACCACTTAATACTCTTCATGTCTAACAATCTCTTCCTTATGCTGCAGATTTCATCAGAGGTGTTGTGGACTCAGAAGATCTCCCCCTGAACATTTCCAGAGAAATGCTGCAACAGAGCAAGATCCTGAAAGTCATCCGCAAGAACCTGGTGAAGAAATGTCTCGAGCTTTTCACAGAGTTGTCAGAAGACAAAGAAAACTACAAAAAATTCTACGAACAGTTCTCAAAAAACCTCAAGGTTGGTGGCCTGGAATGTTTTGTCTTGCGCTTGACCATTCCATCGGATACTTTGCTATTTACCACTAAGATCTGGAACGTTGTTTTGACGATCCTAATTCTTCCCATGTCACAAACCTGTTGATAAATTGTACAACATCACATAGGATATTCCTATTCTTCCTTTTAGCTGGGCATTCATGAAGACTCCCAGAACCGCAACAAACTGTCAGAGCTCCTGAGATACTACACTTCTGCATCTGGAGACGAGACGGTGTCGCTTAAAGACTACTGTACTAGGATGAAGGAGAACCAGAAGCACATCTATTACATTACAGGTATGGATCGGCCATTGCTCCAGCTTCCTACGAGGTGCTCTGTGTAGGCTGGTTACAATGAGATAACCTCCTGTGAGCCTATTCTTTGGCAACGATAATCTCATGGAATAGGCCATCACATTAAGACAGGCTGCTAGCATGCAGCTATCTAGCTACTGTGTAACTACGCAGCCCAGCAGGCCCTAACGGCAAAACTGTGACGAGGCTTGCTGGGATATGTAGTTCTACAGTAGCTGGAGGGCCACATGTCTAAGGGATACGGTCGTTAGGTCGACCACTATTGGTTGATATGGTCATTAGGTCATACATAGTAACATAGTATCTGAGGTTGAAAAAAGACAATTGTCCATCGAGTTCAACCTATTTGTGGTGTCCTATGCATGATGATTTGACTAAAATTTCTGACTGATGCTGCTGTCAGCCATTGCATTTTATCCCTATTTATAGTAACTATAATGCATGACTATGCACCATACCCCTGGATATCCTTATCCAATAGGAATTTATCTAACCCATTCTTAAAGGTGTTGACAGATTCCGCCATTACAACTCCCTCTGGCAGGGAATTCCAAACACGTATTGTCCTTACCGTGAAAAAGCCTTTACGCCGTATTGTGCGGAATCTCCTTTCCTCTAACCTGAGCGAGTGTCCACGAGTCCTCTGTGTTGATCTAACCAAAAACAGGTCCCGCGCAAGCTCTGTGTATTGTCCCCTTATATATTTGTAGATGTTGATCATATCCCCTCTTAGTCTCCGCTTTTCCAATGTAAACATGCCTAGTCTTTCAAGCCTTTCCTTGTATTCCATCGTCTCCATGCCCTTAATTAGTTTGGTCGCCCTCCTCTGTACCTTTTCAAGCTCCAGGATATCCTTTTTGTAGTACGGTGCCCAGAACTGTACACAGTATTCAAGGTGTGGCCTCACTAGTGATTTATATAACGGGAGTATAATACTCTCGTCCCTAGCATCAATACCCCGTTTTATGCATGCTAATATCTTATTAGCCTTCTTTGCTGCAGTCCTACTTTGGGTACTACTGCTTAGCTTGCTATCTATGAGGACACCGAAGCCCTTTTCCAGTACAGAATCCCCTAATTTTACCCCATTTAGTAGGTAGGTGTAATTTTTGTTCTTGTTACCACAGTGCATTACCTTACACTTGTCTGTGTTGAAGCACATTCTCCATTTGGCTGCCCATGCTTCTAATTTAACTAAGTCGTTCTGAAGAGACTCGGCATCCTCCTCTGTATTTATAGCCTTACACAATTTGGTATCATCTGCAAAAATTGACACCATGCTCTCTAGACTTTCTGTTAGGTCGTTAATGAAAATATTGAACAATAGCGGTCCTAATACTGAGCCTTGCGGCACACCACTTAGCACTTCAGTCCAAGTTGAAAAAGATCCATTAACCACAACGCGCTGCTTCCTATTATCTAACCAGTTTTTGACCCAAGTGCATATTGTGCTTCCTAGCCCTGATTCTTGTAGCTTGTATATAAGTCTCATGTGTGGTACAGTATCGAACGCTTTGGCAAAGTCTAAAAAGATTACATCCACGTCTTTACCCTGATCTAGGTTTGCGCTTACTGTTTCATAAAAGCCAAGTAAGTTGGTTTGACAGGATCTGTCCTTCATAAACCCATGTTGATTCCTTTTAATGACCTTATTGGTTTCAAGGAACTTCTGAATACTATCTCTTAGAATACCTTCCAATACTTTCCCCACTATAGATGTAAGACTAACTGGTCTATAATTACCTGGTTCAGCTTTACTTCCCTTTTTGAATATAGGCACTACTTCCGCTATACGCCAGTCTTTGGGAACCATACCTGATATAACTGAATCCTCAAAGATAGCGGTTTTGCCAGTTCAGAGTGAAGCTCCATTAGAACCCTTGGATGAATACCATCGGGCCCTGGTGATTTATTAATCTTTAAATGTTTTAATCGGTCACAGACTACTTCCTCGCTTAAATAAGTACCTATCAGTGTGATATTGTCATTATTGAGATTGTGTGTCAGTCCCTGAATTGGGTCCTCTCTAGTGAATACTGTTGAAAAAAACTCATTTAGTGTGTCCGCTATGTCATTATCATTTTTGCTTAAGACTCCCAACTTGTCTTTCAAAGGGCCTATACTCTCCTTTTTTAATCTCTTGCTATTAATGTATTTAAATAATTTTTTGGGATTCGCTTTGCTTTCCTTTGCTACTAGTTTTTCAGTTTCTACTTTAGCCGCTCTTATTTCCTTTTTGCAATTTTTGTTACATTCCTTATAGTGCTGAAATGACTCTGCTTCCCCGTCAGATTTGTATTTTTTAAATGCTCGCCTTTTCTTGCCGATAAGTTCCTTAATCTTTTTGTTAAGCCACATCGGTTTATGATTTTTATTCCCTTTTTTGCTACTCATAGGAATATATTTGAGTGTATTTTTAGCTAGCAGGAATTTTAGTACCTCCCATTTCTCCGTAGTATTTTTTCCTAAAAACAAACCTTCCCATTCAATATCCCTGAAAAATACCCTCATCTTTTCAAAATTTGCTTTGCTAAAGTTTAAAGTCCTAGTTGAGCCAGTATAGGGCTGTTTATGGAAACTGATATTGAATGTGACTATATTGTGGTCGCTGTTTCCTATGGGTTCCCCTACTATAATACCCGATACCAAATCCTGATTGTTTGTTAATACCAGGTCTAAGATTGCATTGTACCTAGTTGGTTCCTCAATTAGTTGGACTAGGTAGTTATCATTTAGTGTGTTTAAAAACATACTGCCCCTAGCAGTATCACATGAATCGTTTTTCCAGTTTATCTCTGGATAGTTAAAATCTCCCATCACTACTATGTCTCCTACTCCTGCTGCTCTTTCAATTTGCTTTAGTAACAATTCCTCATCAGATGCGTTGATACCAGGCGGCCTATAGCATACACCCAGGTCGACATGAGTTTTACATATAATATACATTTATTTTTTGAACTTTTTCATACTTTACGATCCACGTGGACTACGATTGGTAATAGTAACCTGTGCGGAGTGAGGTGCCTTGCCTGAAGCGTTGCGAGTGAAGCGGTACATTCATTAAGGTCGTGTGGTTAAACATTGAGAATGATACCAGAAAAAAAACAAAAAACTTCTATCGACCTTGCAGACTGAGGCACCTTGCCCGAAGCATGGTGAGCGAAGCGAGCCATGCGAGGAGACACTGTGCTCTAATTGGGGTTCCCTGTCACTTTATGAAGAAAACGACACCAAAAATAGTAAACAAAAACTATGTTGACCTAGTGATAGTGTCGACCAATAGTGGTCAACCTAATACCCCATGTCTAATGCCCTGCACTAAAGGGGTTGATCCTATTGCATCAGCGTTGTGCGTCTCCCTCCCGAGACGTCATGCACGTTCAGGTTGGCGTTTTAGTCTTTGTAGAAGAGACGAGCGGAGTTCCCCAATGGAGTAGGGTTCCTGCATCGTGGTTACTCCCGTTGTGTAATTCTTACATGGAAATTTTCTGTTATGCCGACCGTGACTAATGATTCCATCTCCTCGCACAGGTGAAACCAAGGAACAGGTAGCGAATTCGGCCTTTGTGGAGCGGCTCCGGAAGCAAGGCCTGGAGGTCATCTACATGATTGAGCCAATTGACGAATACTGTGTACAGCAGCTGAAAGAGTTTGAGGGAAAGACCCTGGTCTCTGTCACTAAAGAGGGGTTGGAGCTGCCAGAGGACGAGGAGGAGAAAAAGAAGCAAGAAGAAAAGAAAGCAAAGCTAGAAAACCTGTGTAAGATCATGAAGGACATCCTGGAGAAGAAAGTGGAGAAGGTTAGAATCGCACGATCCTGGCTGGCTGTCCATCCTGGGTTTCTGTAGATGTATCTCGCTCTGATGTCCTATTTCTGTTCCAGGTCGTAGTATCCAACAGGCTAGTGTCATCGCCGTGCTGCATTGTAACAAGTACATATGGCTGGACGGCAAACATGGAAAGGATAATGAAAGCTCAGGCCCTCCGGGACAACTCCACGATGGGCTACATGGCTGCAAAGAAGCATTTGGAAATCAATCCCGATCATTCTATCATCGAAACGCTGCGGCAAAAAGCTGATGCTGACAAGAATGACAAGTCCGTGAAAGATCTGGTGATTCTGCTGTATGAAACTGCCCTGTTGTCATCTGGCTTCAGTCTGGAGGACCCCCAGACACACGCTAACCGCATCTATAGAATGATCAAGCTGGGCTTAGGTGAGTCAGACCTCCTGCAACACTTGGCCTCTGTTTATAACTTGTATGCCCGTGTCAGTCCCCCAGGGTTTGCTACAATACTCCACTTTGTAGGAGATATGGGGGGTAATTCTGAGTTGATCACAGCAGGAATTTTGTTAGTAGTTGGGCAAAACCATGTGCACTGCAGGGGAGGCAGATATACCATGAGCAAAGAGAGTTACATTTGGGTGGGGTGTGTTCAATCTGAAACCTAAATTGCAGTGTAAAAATAAAGCAGCCAGTATTTACCCTGCACAGAAACAAAATAACCCACCCAAATCTAACACTTTCCGCACATGTTATATCTGCCTCCCCTGCAGTGCACATGGTTTTGCCCAATTGCTAACAAAATTCCTGCTGCGATCAACTCAGAATTACCCCCATGGCCCAAAGCTGTATGTACTAATCCCTTGCTGCAAACTGAACTCCGCTTATTACAGTACAAACACTAACCTGCTGTCCTTTACAGGTATCGATGAAGATGATGCAGCTACCGAAGAGCTGACAGCGCCAGCTACTGAGGAGATGCCGCCACTGGAAGGAGACGAAGAGTCCTCTCGAATGGAGGAAGTTGACTAAGTTGTCTGATAATCGCTTTACTCTTGACAGTTACCGTTCTGTTAACCGGTTAGGTTTTATTTTGTACTTGGGCAGTGTTCCTGCGTTACGTTTCAGATATTTATTTTTCTTTCTGTATGTTGTATGTTTTTTTTTTGTTAAAAAATAAAAAATTGCACTGGTCTGTTGAAATAAAAAACAACATTGGCACGTTCTGGCCTGCGCCATTCAGCGAATAGTCAAGGGTGTAATTATTTGGATTAATTGTCCAACATTGAAAAATGGGTGACTGCTGCTGGCTATAATACTGGTTATCGAGGCCGGAGCAATGGTATGACACTCCTGACCCTGCTGGGTATTGCAGCGGCGCTTACTATAACGCCATGCTAAATTAGGTGACTGGAAAGCCTGCAATGTGGTACCATTCTCCTACTCCTGCCTAGGAAGGAACCCTATAAGGAGAGAACCTGAAACTCCTTTCCTTGGTGTCTGTGTTCTTCAAGAGAACCTAATGACAATGGTCAGCTAGGCATTTGGTTGGTTCTTAGCTTGGTATAGTCTAAATACAGCAATTTCTCTATCGTCCTAAGTGGATGCTGGGGTTCCTGAAAGGACCATGGGGAATAGCGGCTCCGCAGGAGACAGGGCACAAAAGTAAAGCTTTTACAGGTCAGGTGGTGTGTACTGGCTCCTCCCCCCATGACCCTCCTCCAGACTCCAGTTAGATTTTTGTGCCCGGCCGAGAAGGGTGCAATTCTAGGTGGCTCTCATAAAGAGCTGCTTAGAGAGTTTAGCTTAGGTTTTTTATTTTACAGTGATTCCTGCTGGCAACAGGATCACTGCAACGAGGGACAGAGGGGAGAAGAAGTGAACTCACCTGCGTGCAGGATGGATTGGCTTCTTGGCTACTGGACATGAAGCTCCAGAGGGACGATCACAGGTACAGCCTGGATGGTCACCGGAGCCACGCCGCCGGCCCCCTCACAGATGCTGAAGCAAGAAGAGGTCCAGAATCGGCGGCTGAAGACTCCTGCAGTCTTCTTAAGGTAGCGCACAGCACTGCAGCTGTGCGCCATTTTCCTCTCAGCACACTTCACACGGCAGTCACTGAGGGTGCAGGGCGCTGGGGGGGGGGCGCCCTGGGAGGCAAATGAAAACCTTTAAAAAGGCTAAAAATACCTCACATATAGCCCCAGAGGCTATATGGAGATATTTACCCCTGCCTAAATGTACTAAATAGCGGGAGACGAGCCCGTCGGAAAAGGGACGGGGCCTATCTCCTCAGCACACGGCGCCATTTTCTGTCACAGCTCCGCTGGTCAGGAAGGCTCCCAGGTCTCTCCCCTGCACTGCACTACAGAAACAGGGTATAACAGAGAGGGGGGGCAAAATAAATGGCAATATATTAATATAAAAGCAGCTATAAGGGAGCACTTAATCATAAGGCTATCCCTGTCATATATAGCGCTTTTTGGTGTGTGCTGGCAGACTCTCCCTCTGTCTCCCCAAAGGGCTAGTGGGTCCTGTCTTCGTATAGAGCATTCCCTGTGTGTCTGCTGTGTGTCGGTACGTGTGTGTCGACATGTATGAGGACGTTATTGGTGTGGAGGCGGAGCAATTGCCAAATATGAGGATGTCACCTTCTAGGGGGTCGACACCAGAATGGATGCCTTTATTTGTGGAATTACGGGATAGCGTCAACTCGCTTAAGCAGTCGTTTGCCGACATGAGGCGGCCGGACACTCAATTAGTGCCTGTCCAGGCGCCTCAAACACCGTCAGGGGCTGTAAAACGCCCCTTGCCTCAGTCGGTCGACACAGACCCAGACACAGGCACTGATTCCGGTGGTGAAGGTGACGAATCAACCGTATTTTCCAGTAGGGCCACACGTTATATGATTTTGGCAATAAAGGAGATGTTACATTTAGCTGATACTACAGGTACCACTAAACAGGGTATTATGTGGGGTGTGAAAAAACTACCAGTAGTTTTTACCGAAATCAGAAGAATTAAATGACGTGTGTGATGAAGCGTGGGGTGCCCCGATAAAAAACTGCTAATTTCAAAGAAGTTATTGGCTTTATACCCTTTCCCGCCAGAGGTTAGGGAGCGCTGGGAAACACCTCCTAGGGTGGACAAAGCGCTAACACGCTTATCAAAACAAGTGGCGTTACCCTCTCCTGAGACGGCCGCACTTAAAGATCCATCAGATAGGAGGATGGAAAATATCCAAAAAGGTATATACACACAGGCAGGTGTTATACTACGACCAGCTATTGCGACTGCCTGGATGTGCAGTGCTGGGGTAGTTTGGTCAGAGTCCCTGATCGAAAATATTGATACCCTGGACAGGGACAATATTTTACTGTCGTTAGAACAAATAAAGGATGCATTTCTTTATATGCGTGATGCACAGAGGGATATCTGCACACTGGCATCACGGGTAAGTGCTATGTCCATTTCGGCCAGAAGAGCTTTATGGACACGACAGTGGACAGGCGATGCGTAGAGGAGTTATTTGGGGTCGGTCTATCGGATTTGGTGGCCACGGCTACGGCCGGGAAATCCACCTTTCTACCTCAAGTCACTCCCCAACAGAAAAAGGCACCGACCTTTCAACCGCAGCCCTTTTGTTCCTTTAAAAATAAGAGAGCAAAGGGCTATTCATATCTGCCACGAGGCAGTGGACGAGGGAAGAGACAGCAACAGGCAGCTCCTTCCCAGGAACAGAAGCCCTCCCCGGCTTCTACAAAAGCCTCAGCATGACGCTGGGGCTTCGCAAGCGGACTCGGGGGCGGTAGGCGGTCGTCTCAAGAATTACAGCGCGCAGTGGGCTCACTCGCAGGTCAATCCCTGGATCCTGCAGATAATATCTCAGGGGTACAGGTTGAAATTAGAGACAGAGCCACCTCGCCGTTTCCTGAAGTCTGTTTTACCAACGTCCCCCTCAGAAAGGGAGACGGTTTTGGAAGCCATTCACAAGCTGTATTCTCAGCAGGTGATAGTCAAGGTACCTCTTCTACAACAAGGGAAGGGGTATTATTCCACTCTTTTTGTGGTACCGAAGCCGGATGGCTCGGTAAGGCCTATTCTAAATCTGAAGTCCTTGAACCTGTACATAAAGAAGTTCAAGTTCAAGATGGAGTCACTCAGAGCAGTGATAGCGAACCTGGAAGAAGGGGACTTTATGGTATCCTTGGACATCAAGGATGCGTATCTCCACGTTCCAATTACCCCTCACACCAGGGGTACCTCAGGTTCGTTGTACAAAACTGTCACTATCAGTTTCAGACGCTGCCGTTTGGTTTGTCCACGGCACCTCGGGTCTTTACAAAGGTAATGGCCGAGATAATATTTCTTCTTCGAAGAAAAGGCGTATTAATTATCCCATACTTGGACGATCTCCTAATAAGGGCAAGGTCCAGAGAACAGCTAGAGATGGGTTTAGCACTATCTCAAGAGGTGCTAAAGCAGCACGGATGGATTCTGAATATTCCAAAATCCCAATTAATGCCGACAACTCGTCTGCTGTTCCTGGGGATGATTCTGGACACAGTTCAGAAAAAGGTTTTTCTTCCCGAAGAAAAAGCCAAGGAGTTATCTGACCTGGTCAGGAACCTCCTAAAACCAGGAAAGGTGTCTGTACATCAATGCACAAGAGTCCTGGGAAAAAATGGTAGCTTCTTACGAAGCAATCCCTTTCGGCAGATTCCATGCAAAGGGATCTGTTGGACAAATGGTCAGGGTCGCATCTTCAGATGCACCTGCGGATAACCCTGTCGCCGAGGACAAGGGTATCCCTTCTGTGGTGGTTGCAGGAGGCTCATCTATTGGAGGGCCGCAGATTCGGCATGCAGGATTGGATCCTGGTGACCACGGATGCCAGCCTGAGAGGCTGGGGAGCAGTCACACAGGGAAGAAATTTCCAGGGAGTGTGGTCGAGCCTGAAAAAGTCTCTTCACATAAGCATTCTGGAACTAAGAGCAATCTACAATGCTCTAAGCCAGGCGGAACCTCTGCTTCAAGGAAGACCGGTGTTGATCCAGTCGGACAACATCACGGCAGTCGCCCATGTAAACAGACAGGGCGGCACAAGAAGCAGGAGGGCAATGGCAGAAGCTGCCAGGATCCTTCGCTGGGCGGAGAATCACGTGATAGCACTGTCAGCAGTATTCATCCCGGGCGTGGACAACTGGGAAGCAGACTTCCTCAGCAGACACGACCTTCACCCGGGAGAGTGGGGACTTCATCCAGAAGTTTTCCACATGCTATTAAACCGTTGGGTAAAACCAATGGTGGACATGATGGCGTCTCGCCTCAACAAAACACTGGACAGGTATTGCGCCAGGTCAAGAGATCCGCAGGCAATAGCTGTGGACGCGCTGGTAACACCTTGGGTGTACCAGTCGGTATATGTGTTTCCTCCTCTGCCTCTCATACCAAAGGTATTGAGGATTATACGGCAAAGAGGAGTAAGACTAGTGGCTCCGGATTGGCCAAGAAGGACTTGGTACCCGGAACTTCAAGAGATGGTCACGGACGATCCGTGGCCTCTACTTCTGAGAAGGGACCTGCTTCAGCAGGGTACTTGTCTTTTTCAAGACTTACCGCGGCTGCGTTTGACGGCATGGCGTTTGAATGCCAGATCCTAAAAGGAAAAGGCATTCCAGAAGAAGTCATTCCTACCTTGATAAAGGCAAGGAAGGAAGTCACCGCGAAGCATTATCGCAGTATTTGGCGAAAATATGTTGCGTGGTGCGAGCAGCGGAGTGCTCCGATGGAGGAATTTCAACTGGGTCGTTTTCCTACATTTCCTGCAATCAGGATTGTCTATGGGTCTCAAATTGGGATCTATTAAGGTTCAAATTTCGGCCCTATCAATATTCTTCCAAAAAGAATTGGCCTCAGTCCCTGAGGTCCAGATTTTTATCAAAGGAGTACTGCATATACAGCCTCCTGTGGTGCCTAAGGTGGCACCGTGGGATCTAAATGTAGTTTTAGATTTCCTCAAATCCAATTGGTTTGAACCACTAAAGAATGTGGATTTGAAATATCTCACATGGAAAGTGACTATGTTACTGGCCCTGGCTTCGGCCGGGAGAGTATCTGAACTGGCGGCTTTGTTTTATAAAAGCCCTTATTTAATTTTCCATTCGACATAGGGCAGAGCTGCGGACGCGTCCGCATTTTCTCCCTAAGGTGGTATCAGCGTTTCACCTGAACCAGCCTATTGTAGTGCCTGCGGCTACAGACGACTTGAAGGACTCCAAGTTGTTGGACGTTGTCAGAGCCTTAAAAATATACATTTAAAGGACGGCTGGAGTCAGAAAATCTGGCTCGCTGTTTATACTGTATGCACCCAACAAGTTGGGTGCACCTGCTTCTAAGCAGTCGATTGCTCGTTGGATTTGTAACAAAATTCAACTTGTACATTCTGTGGCAGGCCTGCCACAGCCTAAATCTGTTAAGGCCCATTCCGCAAGGAAGGTGGGCTCATCTTGGGCGGCTGCCCGAGGGGTCTCGGCATTACAACTCTGCCGAGCAGCTACGTGGTCAGGGGAGAACACGTTTGTAAATTTTTACAAATTTGATACCCTGGCAAAGGAGGACCTGGAGTTCTCTCATTCGGTGCTGCAGAGTCATCCGCACTCTCCCGCCCGTTTGGGAGCTTTGGTATAATCCCCATGGTCCTTTCAGGAACCCCAGCATCCACTTAGGACGATAGAGAAAATAAGAATTTACTTACCGATAATTCTATTTCTCGGAGTCCGTAGTGGATGCTGGGCGCCCATCCCAAGTGCGGATTTTCTGCAATACTTGTACATAGTTATTGTTAACTAATTCGGGTTATTGTTTAGGAAGCCATCTTTCAGAGGCTCCTCTGTTATCATACTGTTAACTGGGTTTAGATCACAAGTTGTACGGTGTGATTGGTGTGGCTGGTATGAGTCTTACCCGGGATTCAAAATCCTTCCTTATTGTGTACGCTCGTCCGGGCACAGTACCTAACTGGAGTCTGGAGGAGGGTCATGGGGGGAGGAGCCAGTACACACCACCTGACCTGTAAAAGCTTTACTTTTGTGCCCTGTCTCCTGCGGAGCCGCTATTCCCCATGGTCCTTTCAGGAACCCCAGCATCCACTACGGACTCCGAGAAATAGAATTATCGGTAAGTAAATTCTTATTTTAAATACTTGGGATAGTCACGTTACCTGATGGGTGAAAGTTTTTCAGGTCCTATAGGTCAGAGAATCGGCAGCTCTGTGGCGCCTGACGGCCCCCCTAATGTTGGTATTGCTGCTATCAATATCTATGTAATAGTATTCTTGAGCCCTATAGGAAGAGGGAGAAATATTTCTCTAACGTCCTAGTGGATGCTGGGGACTCCGTAAGGACCATGGGGAATAGACTGGCTCCGCAGGAGACGGGGCACTTTAAGAAAGAATTAGGAATACTGGTGTTCACTGGCTCCTCCCTCTATGTCCCTCCTCCAGACCCCAGTTTGAATCTGTGCCCGGACGAGCTGGGTGCACTTTAGTGAGCTCTCCTGAGCTTGCTGAATAGAAAGTATTTTGTTAGGATTTCTTTATTTTCAGAGAGGTCTGCTGGCAACAGACTCTCTGCTACGTGGGACTGAGGGGAGAGAAGCAGCCCTACTCACTGTGGATAGGTCATGCTTCTTAGGCTACTGGACACCATTAGCTCCAGAGGGATCGAACACAGGAACGCACCCTTGGTCGTCCGATATCAGAGCCGCGCCGCCGTCCCCCTCGCAGAGCCAGAAGCCGGCGTGAGAAGCAAGAAGACTTCAAAACCGGCGGCAGAAGACTCCAGTCTTCACATGAGGTAGCGCACAGCACTGCAGCTGTGCGCCATTGCTCCCACATTAAACCCACACACTCCGGTCACTGTAGGGTGCAGGGCGCAGGGGGGGGCGCCCTGGGCAGCAATTAGAGACCTCTTGGCAAAGTGGGCATATATACAGTTGGGCACTGTATATATGCATGAGCCCCCGCCATTATTTTACACAAAATTGCGGGACAGAAGCCCGCCGCTGAGGGGGCGGGGCTTCTTCCTCAGTACTCACCAGCGCCATTTTCTCTCCACAGCTCCGCTGAGAGGAAGCTCCCCAGGCTCTCCCCTGCAGATTCACGGTAGAAAGAGGGTAAAAAGAGAGGAGGGGCACATAAATTTAGCGCAAAATCAGTATATACAGCAGCTACTGGGTAAACACTAAGTTACTGTGTAATTCCTGGGACATATAGCGCTGGGGTGTGTGCTGGCATACTCTCTCTGTCTCTCCAAAAGGCCTTGTGAGGGTTCTGTCCTCAAATAGAGCATCCCCTGTGTGTGTGGTGTGTCGGTACGCTTGTATCGGCATGTTTGACGAGGAAGGCTATGTGGAAGCAGAGCAGTTACAAATGAATGTGGGATCGCCGCCGATGCCCGATTGGATGGATATGTGGAAGGTTTTAAATGATAATGTTAATTCCTTGCATAAAAGGTTGGATAAAGCTGAAGCCTTAGGACAGTCAGGGTCTCAACCCATGCCTGCTCCTACAGCGCAGAGGCCGTCAGGGTCTCAGAAGCGCCCACTATCCAAAATTGTTGACACAGATATCGACACGGATTCTGACTCCAGTGTCGATGGCGATGATGCAAAGTTGCAGCCTAAAATGGCTAAAGCCATCCGCTACATGATTATAGGAATGAAGGATGTATTGCATATCTCAGAGGAAAACCCAGTCCCTGACAAGAGGGTTTATATGTTTGGGGAAAAAAGGCATGAGGTGACCTTTCCCCCTTCACATGAGTTAAATGAGTTATGGGAAAAAGCTTGGGAATCTCCAGATAGAAAAATGCAGATTTCCAAACGGTTGCTTATGGCGTATCCTTTCCCGCCAACGGACAGGTTACGCTGGGAATCCTCCCCTAGGGTAGACAAAGCTTTGACACGCTTATCTTAAGAAGGTAGCCCTGCCGTCACAGGATACGGCCACCCTAAAAGATCCTGCGGATAGAAAGCAGGAAGGTATCCTGAAGTCCATTTATACACATTCAGGTACCCTACTAAGGCCGGCAATTGCGTCGGCCTGGATGTGTAGTGCTGTAGCAGCATGGACAGATACTTTATCTGAGGAACTTGATACCTTGGACAAGGATACTATATTACTAACCCTGGGGCATATAAAAGACGCGGTCCTATATATGAGAGATGCCCAGAGAGACATTAGCCTACTGGGCTCTAGAATAAATGCAATGTCGATTTCTGCCAGAAGGGTCCTGTGGACTCGGCAATGGACAAGAGATGCCGACTCAAAAAGGCACATGGAGGTTTTACCTTACAAGGGTGAGGAATTGTTTGGGGACGGTCTCTCGGACCTAGTTTCCACAGCTACGGCTGGGAAGTCAAATTTTTTGCCATATATTCCCTCACAACCTAAGAAAGCACCTTATTACCAAATGCAGTCCTTTCGATCACAAAGAGGCAAGAGAGTCCGAGGTGCGTCCTTTCTTGCCAGAGGCAGGGGTAGAGGGAAGAAGCTGCACAATACAGCTAGTTCCCAGGAACAGAAGTCCTCCCCGGCTTCCACTAAATCCACCGCATGACGCTGGGGCTCCATAGGTGGAGCCAGGATCGGTGGGGGCGCGTCTCCGAAATTTCAGCCACCAGTGGGTTCGCTCACGGGTGGATCCCTGGCCTATACAGATTGTATCTCAGGGATACAAGCTGGAATTCGAAGTGATGCCCCCTCACCGTTACCTCAAATCGGCCCTGCCAGCTTCCCCCATAGAGAGGAAAATAGTGTTAGCGGCAATTCACAAATGATATCTCCAGCAGGTGGTGGTAAAGGTTCCCCTCCTTCAACAGGGAAGGGATTACTATTCAACAATGTTTGTGGTACCGAAACCGGACGGTTCGGTCAGACCCATATTGAATTTAAAATCCCTGAACAGTTACCTGAAACGGTTCAAGTTCAAGATGGAATCGCTCAGAGTGGGCATTGCAAGCCTGGAAGAGGGGGATTTTATGGTGTCTCTGGACATAAAGGATGCTTACCTGCATGTCCCCATTTATCCACCTCATCAGGAGTACCTCAGATTTGTGGTACAGGACTGTCATTACCAATTCCAGACGTTGCCGTTTGGTCTGTCCACGGCACCGAGAATATTTACCAAGGTAATGGCAGAAATGATGGTGCTCCTGCGAAAGCAAGGAGTCACAATTATCCCATACTTGGACGATCTCCTCATAAAGGCGAGGTCCAGAAAGCAGTTGCTGATCAGCGTAGCACACTCTCGGGAAGTGTTGCAACAGCACGGCTGGATTCTGAATATTCCAAAGTCGCAGCTGATTCCTACGACGCGTCTGCCCTTCCTGAGCATGATTCTGGACACAGACCAGAAGAAGGTTTTTCTCCCGACGGAGAAGGCTCAGGAGCTCGTGACTCTGGTCAGAGACCTCTTAAAACCAAAACAGGTGTCGATGCATCACTGCACGCGAATCCTGGGAAAGATGGTGGCGTCATACGAGGCCATTCCCTTCGGCAGGTTCCATGCGAGGACCTTTCAGTGGGATCTGTTGGACAAGTGGTCCGGATAGCATCTTCAGATGCATCGGCTGATCACCCTATCCCCCAGGGCCAGGGTGTCTCTTCTGTGGTGGCTGTAGAGTGCTCACCTTCTCGAGGGTCGCAGGTTCGGCATTCAGGACTGGGTCCTGGTGACCACGGATGCAAGCCTCCGAGGGTGGGGGGCAGTCACACAGGGAGGAAATTTCCAGGGTCTGTGGTCAAGTCAGGAGACTTGTCTGCACATCAATATCCTGGAACTAAGGGCCATATACAACGCCCTAAGTCAAGCGGAACCTCTGCTTCGCAACCATCCGGTGCTGATTCAGTCAGACAACATCACCGCAGTGGCTCATGTAAACCGCCAAGGCGGCACAAGGAGCAGGGTGGCGATGGCGGAAGCCACCAGAATGCTTCGCTGGGCGGAGAATCACGTGCAAGCACTGTCAGCAGTGTTCATTCTGGGAGTGGACAACTGGGAAGCAGACTTCCTCAGCAGGCACGACCTCCTCCCGGGAGAGTGGGAACTTCATCAAGAAGTCTTCACACAGATTACAAATCGATGGGAACTGCCACAGGTGGACATGATGGCATCCCGCCTCAACAAAAAGCTACAAATGTATTGCGCCAGGTCAAGAGACCCTCAGGCGATAGCTGTGGACGCAATAGTGACACCGTGGGTGTTCCAGTCGGTTTATGTGTTTCCTCCTCTTCCTCTCATACCCAAGGGGCTGAGAATCGTAAGAAAAAGAGGAGTGAGAACAATACTCATTGTTCCGGATTGGCCAAGAAGGACTTGGTATCCGGAACTACAAGAAATGCTCACAGAGGACCCATGGCCTCTGCCTCTCAGACAGGATCTGTTGCAACAGGGGCCCTGTCTGTTCCAAGACTTACCGCGGCTGCGTTTGACGGCATGGCGGTTGAACGCCGGATCCTAGCAGAAAAAGGCATTCCGGATGAGGTTATTCCTACGCTGATAAAGGCTAGGAAGGACGTGACGGCTAAACATTATCACCGTATATGGCGAAAATATGTTGCTTGGTGTGAGGCCAGGAATGCCCCTACAGAGGAATTCCAGCTGGGCCGTTTCCTTCACTTCCTACAGTCGGGAGTGACTTTGGGCTTAAAATTGGGGTCTATTAAGGTCTTTCAAAAGGAACTGGCTACTCTTCCTGAAGTTCAGACGTTTGTAATGGGAGTGCTGCATATTCAGCCCCCTTTTGTGCCACCAGTGGCACCTTGGGATCTTAACGTGGTGTTGTTTCCTGAAATCACACTGGTTTGAGCCACTTAAAACCGTGGAGTTAAAATATCTCACGTGGAAGGTGGTCATGCTATTGGCCTTAGCTTCGGCTAGGCGTGTGTCAGAATTGGCGGCTTTGTCACATAAAAGCCCCTATCTGGTTTTCCATATGGACAGGGCAGAATTACGGACTCGTCCGCAATTTCTGCCAAAAGTGGTGTCCTCTTTTCATTTAAACCAACCTATTGTGGTGCCTGCGGCTACTCGTGACTTGGAGGATTCCAAGTTACTAGATGTAGTCAGGGCTTTGAAGGTTTATGTAGCCAGAACGGCTGGAGTCAGGAAAACTGAGTCGCTGTTTATCCTGTATGCATCCAACAAGCTGGGTGCTCCTGCTTCAAAGCAAACTATTGCTCGCTGGATCTGTAACACGATTCAGCAGGCTCATTCTGCGGCTGGATTGCCGCCTCCAAAATCAGTAAAAGCCCATTCCACATGGAAGGTGGGCTCTTCTTGGGCGGCTGCCCGAGAGGTCTCGGCATTACAGCTTTGCCGAGCAGCTACTTGGTCGGGTTCAAACACTTTTGCAAAGTTCTTCAAGTTTGATACCCTGGCTGAGGAGGACCTTGGTTTGCTCATTTGGTGCTGCAGAGTCATCCGCACTCTCCCGCCCGTTTGGGAGCTTTGGTATAATCCCCATGGTCCTTACGTTGTCCCCAGCATCCACTAGGACGTTAGAGAAAATAAGATTTTACTTACCGGTAAATCTATTTCTCGTAGTCCGTAGTGGATGCTGGGCGCCCGTCCCAAGTGCGGACTCTCTGCAATACATGTATATAGTTATTGCTTAAATAAGGGTTATGTTATGGTTGCATCAGGTTTATCTGGTGCTCTGTTCTTGTTCATACTGTTAACTGGGTAAGTTTATCACGAGTTATACGGTGTGATTGGTGTGGCTGGTATGAGTCTTGCCCTGGATTCCAAAATCCTTTCCTTGTACTGTCAGCTCTTCCGGGCACAGTTTCCTTAACTGAGGTCTGGAGGAGGGGCATAGAGGGAGGAGCCAGTGCACACCAGTAGTACTAATTCTTTCTTAGAGTGCCCAGTCTCCTGCGGAGCCCGTCTATTCCCCATGGTCCTTACGGAGTCACCAGCATCCACTACGGACTACGAGAAATAGATTTACCGGTAAGTAAAATCTTATTTTGAACATCGATCATTTTCAAAGGTTGGCTTCCATAATCTCTGTTATGGCCACTGTGGCACTGGAAGATATATAACCAGGCTCGATGACCGCAGATGGGATGGCAGGCACAGTTACTACCTCTTGTGATGGGATACTCTGCATTCACGGGCAGAGAACAGAAGAATGGGTCACACATCTTAGTGAATGGTTTCTGGGTCAGCACCCCTGCACGGAGGAAATGGGAACCTGGGTTCTCGCCAAGCATTCCATGTCTGCCAGCAATGAAATGTAGTAATACGCTTACCGTGGTCACGTAGCTGGCAGCCTCTGTTCCTGCGTTGGGCGGCTGCACAGCATGTGGAGCTTTTGCTATAGGGCAAGACTGGTGACCCGTTATGGGTTCTTCCATTAACATTATTATGGGGAGCCAACCACTGACAAACCCTGGCGCAGAGGCAGACACAACTATTCAGTGGTTTCCCATTGTAAATGTAATGGATTTTCCAATGCAGGAGACCAACCTTATTTACAGTCATATGTCACATTACGTGTCCTTGTTCCATGCATCGCGCTAACAATGCTAAACGCACAATACAGTATACTACGCACAATTCCTGACCCACTATAATCTAGAAATCACATTGTACACTATGCTGCAAGTAGCCGCTCTGCTGCCTTACGTCAACCAGCACCTGGCTGCTACCGATGGCCGTGTTATGAGAGGATATGGGCTGCCTGCTGTCACTGGTAGTTCATCTACCTTCTAGCAGAGAGAGCTGAGCAAGGTCAGGTAATGTGCAGCTTCATGGCTGCTGGCGCTAGAAGATCAACAATGCATGATGCTATGAGGTGCCGGGGAGCACCAGGGGAAAGTATGGAGGTAGATTTCCCTCCCCGCACTATGCAAATCTGTGACCCCTACGTGCTCCACCTGTGCTCCCTGCCCAGCCACTCAGGCTTACCCCTTGCACTGGGTCCAGGCTCATTGAGTGACAAGCTGCTTTCCTCTCCCCGTGACTCGCCTCCATTCACCCTACAGGGTCCAGTGAGTTACCCCACCCTAGTCTGTTGGGTTATTGCTCTGTGCAGTCCATGCCCTCTGACATTTACTGTATGTATGTCATGTGCCACCATTACTATGTATAGTCCCTGCATGGCATAGTGGGCACTGTATAATACTAGACTGGGCTCACCGGTATGAAGCCGCAGCACAGGGGGAGGGGTATCGCATGGGGTATAAAGACACCGAGGTGATTTGCAGGCAGGTCTGCAGACAGATGATGGTGCTGATATGGGTTCATAGCTGTGCCCGACTCTGAGCCTAATTCAGTAAGGATTGCAAATTCTGCTAAGTAGCAGAACTTACAATCCTTGTGATCGCATGCTGGAGGCCACCCATCGCGGGGCAAGGCCACCTAGCATGCTGACCACTGCCCCCGAAATTTTATGTTATTATTATCCTTGATTTATATGGAGCCACAAGGGTTCCACAGCACCTACCAAAGTACACGTACACATGAGCACACAAGAAAACAGGGACTCGCAGTACAAGACAATGAAGGACAAGCACAGGGTATATAAACATCGCTACAACAGCGGTCATAGCACTCTTAAGCCCAGTACTCACGGGCCGATCAAGGAGAGATGCGTGCTGAGCGAACCGCTCAGCACACATCTCTCCTGCCGCTCAGCACAGCGCGATCTGTGCTGAGCGTGCGGGGGGAGACGGGGGGGGCGCTCACTTCACCCAGCGGGTGAAGTGAGCGACCCGCTAGATTGGCCTGCATGCAGGCCAATCTAGCAGCGGCGATAGCGATGTGCGGGGCCGCGCATCGCTATCGCCGAGGGGGCTACACACGGAGCGATCCTGCCGATATTCTAAGCAATCTAGTCAGATTGCTTAGAATATCGCTCCGTGAGTACCCCCCTTAAGCAGCAGCAGAGCACCAGAAACCAAGGGTTAGGTGCCACTGACGGGAGCATGCAGTAGATGACAGTATTAGTAGGGATGCCAAAGCACGTGAAGAAAGAAGTCCTACATTATTGGAGCTTGCACGTGTATCCCTGACGGGGATTGAATGCATATTTTGAACCCATTATAGGGTACGTATTCCATCTGGAGTGAAAGTTGGGTGTTAGGCACTTTTCCCTTTATGAGAATTGATCTTTTCCACTGGGAGAAGGGTACCAGCACCATCTAGTGGCTCAAGTGTGAAACACACGGTGGATAAATTACTGCTGAACATGCCTTCTCATTTTTCCCCGTTTTCTCTAGCGTCCTAAGTGGATGCTGGGAACTCCGTAAGGACCATGGGGAATAGCGGCTCCGCAGGAGACTGGGCACAACTAAAGAAAGCTTTAGGACTACCTGGTGTGCACTGGCTCCTCCCTCTATGACCC
The DNA here is from genome assembly GCF_028390025.1 of Pseudophryne corroboree. Lineage (NCBI taxonomy): Eukaryota > Metazoa > Chordata > Amphibia > Anura > Myobatrachidae > Pseudophryne > Pseudophryne corroboree. The sequence goes on along the minus strand of NC_086455.1, from coordinate 171,791,190 downwards.
TCCTCCAGACCTCAGTTAGAATTTTGTGCCCGGCCGAGCTGGATGCACACTAGGGGCTCTCCTGAGCTCTTAGAAAGAAAGTAATATTTAGGTTTTTTATTTTCAGTGAGATCTGCTGGCAACAGACTCACTGCTACGAGGGACCTAGGGGAGAGAAGCGAACCTACCTGCTTGCAGCTAGCTTGGGCTTCTAGGCTACTGGACACCATTAGCTCCAGAGGGATCGAACACAGGCCCAGCCTCGGTCGTCCGGTCCCGGAGCCGCGCCGCCGTCCCCCTAGCAGAGCCAGAAGCAAGAAGACGTTCCTGGAAATCGGCGGCAGAAGACTTCGGTCTTCATTAAGGTAGCACACAGCACTGCAGCTGTGCGCCATTGCTCCCCAGGCACACCACATACTCCGGTCACTGATGGGGGCAGGGCGCTGGGGAGGGGGGCGCCCTGGTCTGCAATATAAGTACCTTACTTGGCAAATTAACACATAATATAGCCTTTAAGACTATATATGTGTAAAATCCCCTGCCATAACTGTATAAAAAAAGCAGGAGAAGCCTGCCGGAAAAGGGGCGGGGCTATCTCCCTCAGCACACTGGCGCCATTTTCCCTCACAGCTCCGCTGGAAGGATCGCTCCCCAGGCTCTCCCCTGCAGTTCCAGACTACATAGGGTAAAAAAGAGAGGGGGGGCACTAAATTTAGGCGCAATCTGTGATATATAAGCAGCTATAAGGGGTAAAATCACTGTGTAGTGTGTATCCCTGTTTTATATAGCGCTCTGGTGTGTGCTGGCATACTCTCTCTCTGTCTCCCCAAAGGGCTTTGTGGGGTCCTGTCCTCAGTCAGAGCATTCCCTGTGTGTGTGCGGTGTGTCGGTACGGCTGTGTCGACATGTTTGATGAGGAGGCTTATGTTGAGGCGGAGCAGGTGCCGATAAATGTGATGTCACCCCCTGCGGGGTCGACACCTGAGTGGATGGATATGTGGAAGGAATTACGCGACAGTGTCAACTCCTTACATAAAAGGTTTGACGACATATCAGATGTGGGACAGCCGGCTTCTCAGCCCGTGCCTGCCCAGACGTCTCAAAAGCCATCAGGGGCTCTAAAACGCCCGCTACCTCAGATGGCAGACACAGATGTCGACACAGATACTGACTCCAGTGTCGAAGATGATGAGACTAGTGTACATTCCAATAGAGCCACACGTTACATGATTACGGCAATGAAAAATGTGTTGCACATTTCTGATATTACCCCAGGTACCACAAAAAAGGGTATTATGTTTGGGGAGAAAAAACTACCAGTGGTTTTTCCCCCTTCTGATGAATTAAATGAAGTGTGTGAAGAAGCGTGGGCTTCCCCCGATAAGAAACTAGTAATTTCTAAAAAGTTACTAATGGCGTACCCTTTCCCGCCAGAGGATAGGTCACGTTGGGAGACATCCCCTAGGGTAGATAAAGCGCTCACACGCCTGTCAAAGAAGGTGGCACTACCGTCTCCGGACACGGCCGCCCTAAAGGAGCCTGCTGATAGGAAGCAGGAGGCTATCCTGAAGTCTGTTTATACACACTCAGGTATTATACTGAGACCAGCTATTGCTTCAGCATGGATGTGCAGTGCTGCAGCTGCGTGGTCAGATTCCCTGTCAGAAAATATTGATACCTTAGACAGGGACACTATATTGCTAACCAAGACGCAGTCTTATACATGAGAGATGCACAGAGGGATATTTGCCGGCTGGCATCTAAAATAAGTGCAATGTCCATTTCTGCCAGGAGGGGTTTATGGACTCGGCAGTGGACAGGGGATGCAGATTCTAAAAGGCACATGGAAGTTTTGCCTTACAAGGGTGAGGAGTTGTTTGGGGATGGTCTCTCGGACCTCGTTTCCACAGCGACAGCTGGGAAGTCAGCATTTTTACCCCATGTTCCCTCACAGCCAAAGAAAGCACCGTATTATCAGGTACAGTCCTTTCGGCCCCAGAAAGGCAAGCGGGTAAAAGGCGCGTCCTTTCTGCCCAGAGGCAGAGGTAGAGGAAAAAAGCTGCAGCATACGGCCAGTTCACAGGAACAAAAGCCCTCCCCCGCTTCCTCTAAGTCCACCGCATGACGCTGGGGCTCCACAGGCGGAGCCAGGTACGGTGGGGGCCCGTCTCAAGAACTTCAGCGACCAGTGGGCTCGCTCACGGGTGGATCCCTGGATTCTACAAGTAGTATCTCAGGGGTACAAGCTGGAATTCGAGACGTCTCCCCCTCGCCGTTTCCTCAAATCTGCCTTGCCAACAGCTCCCCCGGACAGGGAGGCAGTGCTGGAGGCGATTCACAAGCTGTATTCGCAGCAGGTGATAGTCAAGGTACCCCTCCTTCAACAAGGAAGGGGTTACTATTCCACAATGTTTGTGGTACCGAAACCGGACGGTTCGGTGAGACCCATTTTAAATTTGAAATCCATGAACACCTATATAAAAAGGTTCAAGTTCAAGATGGAATCGCTCAGGGCGGTTATTTCAAACCTGGAGGAAGGGGATTACATGGTATCACTGGACATCAAGGATGCTTACCTACATGTCCCCACTTACCTTCCTCACCAGGAGTACCTCAGATTTGTGGTACAGGACTGTCATTACCAATTCCAGACGTTGCCGTTTGGTCTGTCCACGGCACCGAGGGTATTTACCAAGGTAATGGCCGAAATGATGATACTCCTTCGAAAAAAGGGAGTTTTTAATTATCCCATACTTGGACGATCTCCTTATAAAGGCGAGGTCCAGGGAGCAGTTGTTGGTCGGGGTAGCACTATCTCGGGAGGTGCTACAACAGTACGGTTGGATTCTGAATATTCCAAAGTCACAGCTGGTTCCTACGACACGTCTACTGTTTCTGGGGATGGCTCTGGACACAGACCAGAAAAGGGTGTTTCTCCCGGAGGAGAAAGCCAAGGAGTTGTCGTCTCTAGTCAGAGATCTCCTGAAACCAAAACAGGTCTCGGTGCATCACTGCACACGAGTCCTGGGAAAAATGGTAGCTTCCTACGAAGCAATTCCATTCAGCAGGTTCCATGCAAGAATCTTTCAGTGGGATCTGTTGGACAAGTGGTCCGGATCCCATCTTCAGATGCATCGGCTGATAACCCTGTCTCCAAGGACCAGGGTGTCTCTGCTGTGGTGGCTGCAGAGTGCTCATCTTTTGGAGGGCCGCAGATTCGGCATACAGGACTGGGTCCTGGTGACCACGGATGCCAGCCTTCGAGGCTGGGGGGCAGTCACACAGGGAAGAAACTTCCAAGGACAATGGTCAAGCCAGGAGATTTCCCTACACATAAATATTCTGGAACTAAGGGCCATCTACAATGCCCTAAGTCAGGCAAGACCCCTGCTTCAAAACCAGCCGGTACTGATCCAGTCAGACAACATCACGGCGGTCACCCATGTAAACTGACAGGGCGGCACGAGAAGCAGGACGGCGATGGCAGAAGCCACAAGGATTCTCCGATGGGCGGAAAATCACGTGTTAGCACTGTCAGCAGTGTTCATTCCGGGAGTGGACAACTGGGAAGCAGACTTCCTCAGCAGGCACGACCTCCACCCGGGAGAGTGGGGACTTCATCCAGAAGTCTTTCAGCTGATTGTAAATCGCTGGGAACGGCCACAGGTGGACATGATGGCGTCCCGCCTCAACAAAAAGCTAGAAAGATATTGCGCCAGGTCGAGAGACCCTCAGGCAAAAGTCGGTTTATGTGTTCCCTCCTCTTCCTCTCATACCCAAGGTACTAAGGATAATAAGGCGAAGAGGAGTAAGAACTATACTCATTGTTCCGGATTGGCCAAGAAGAGCTTGGTACCCAGAACTTCAAGAAATGATCTCAGAGGACCCATGGCCTCTGCCGCTCAGACAGGACCTGCTGCAGCAGGGGCCCTGTCTGTTCCAAGACTTACCGCGGCTGCGTTTGACGGCATGGCGGTTGAACGCCGGATCCTGAAGGAAAAGGGCATTCCGGAGGAAGTCATCCCTACGCTGATTAAAGCTAGGAAAGAAGTGACCACAAACCATTATCACCGCATATGGCGAAAATATGTTGCGTGGTGTGAGGCCAGGAAGGCCCCAACGGAGGAATTTCAGCTGGGCCGTTTTCTGCACTTCCTACAGTCAGGGGTGACTATGGGCCTAAAATTGGGTTCCATTAAGGTCCAGATTTCGGCTCTATCGATTTTCTTCCAGAAAGAACTGGCTTCACTACCTGAAGTTCAGACATTTGTTAAGGGAGTGCTGCATATTCAGCCCCCTTTTGTGCCCCCAGTGGCACCTTGGGATCTCAACGTGGTGTTGAATTTCCTAAAGTCACATTGGTTTGAACCACTTAAAACCGTGGATTTAAAATATCTCACGTGGAAAGTGGTCATGCTGTTGGCCTCGGCTTCGGCCAGGCGTGTGTCAGAATTGGCAGCTTTATCATGTAAAAGCCCTTATCTGATTTTCCATATGGATAGGGCGGAATTGAGGACTCGTCCCCAATTTCTCCCAAAGGTGGTTTCAGCTTTTCATTTGAATCAGCCTATTGTGGTGCCTGCGGCTACTCGTGACTTGGAGGATTCCAAGTTGCTGGACGTAGTCAGGGCCCTAAAAATCTATGTTTCCAGGACAGCTGAAGTCAGAAAGACTGACTCGCTATTTATCCTGCATGCACCCAACAAGTTGTGTGCGCCTGCTTCAAAGCAGACTATTGCTCGCTGGATCTGTAGCACGATTCAACTTGCACATTCTGCGGCTGGACTGCCGCATCCTAAATCTGTAAAAGCCCATTCCACGAGGAAGGTGGGCTCTTCTTGGGCGGCTGCCCGAGGGGTCTCGGCTTTACAACTTTGCCGAGCAGCTACTTGGTCGGGGTCAAACACATTTGCTAAATTCTACAAGTTTGATACCCTGGCTGAGGAGGACCTAGAGTTCGCTCATTCGGTGCTGCAGAGTCATCCGCACTCTCCCGCCCGTTTGGGAGCTTTGGTATAATCCCCATGGTCCTTACGGAGTTCCCAGCATCCACTTAGGACATTAGAGAAAATAAGATTTTACTCACCGGTAAATCTATTTCTCGTAGTCCGTAGTGGATGCTGGGCGCCCGTCCCAAGTGCGGATTGTCTGCAATACTTGTATATAGTTATTGGTTAACTAAAGGGTAATTGTTGAGCCATCTGTTGAGAGGCTCAGTTATATTTCATACTGTTAACTGGGTATAGTGTCACGAGTTATACGGTGTGATTGGTGTGGCTGGTATGAGTCTTACCCGGGATTCCAAATCCTTTCCTTATTGTGTCAGCTCTTCCGGGCACAGTATCCTAACTGAGGTCTGGAGGAGGGTCATAGAGGGAGGAGCCAGTGCACACCAGGTAGTCCTAAAGCTTTCTTTAGTTGTGCCCAGTCTCCTGCGGAGCCGCTATTCCCCATGGTCCTTACGGAGTTCCCAGGATCCACTACGGACTACGAGAAATAGATTTACCGGTGAGTAAAATCTTATTTTCGTGTGCCATGTTATTGAATATCAACATCATATACAAGAGGGATCGCCTGGTCAGGAATCACTTTCCAACTTTAGAAATTCTCTTACAGAAGGATGTTGAAAGGTACTTGATTTCCTGAGGCTTGAACTATCTTATTGTTTGTGCTTATTGATCTTACGCTAATATTTATTGTACTACATGTCCCAGCAAGCTGCCAGGGAATGATGGCATTTGGCGAACTAACCAATCACGTATGAAGCCAGGGTTTTCATTTGCCCAGCCATCCCTACTTTCTTAACGTTCCATTACTCTGCAGTGCTTGAGTTTAGGTGCAGGGTAAAGTGTATAGAATAGTGTTAGAGGTGGAGGTGTTGCCCATAGCAACCAGCGTCTAGTTACGTTATAGAATGTACTAGATAAATGATGATTGGTTGCTATAGACAACGCCTTCACATCTCCTGTTTAGGTTTCATAAACCTCCCCCCAGTGTTTTTGTGGACCTATCCCGGCAAAAACTGGACAAAATAACACCCACCCATTTTCAAATCCGCCGCGATGTACATTGGATTTGAAGCCCATCATTCGCGGCACATCAGCTGTCAATCTTCGCTGCGTACTCGGTGTAAAAATAGGTTAAAACAAAAACAAAGTGGCTCCCATAATAATAGCCAGCACCAGGCCTCTAAGCCTAGTCTGGTATTGAACAATAGGGGGACAAACGGCACGAGGCCCCCCATAATTTTCAGTAACTAGCACTAGGCTAAACCAGCCTGCCTGATGGACACTAGGGGGGATTTATCATAACATTTTCAGTGCGATCTGGGCACGATATTAGCATCCAGAATCACACTAATTATGTAACGATGTACCCCTGCGGGGACGGGCTCTGAAAGGAGCAAATCCCTGCAGTGTGTTCAGTGTAGTTGCGGGACTCCAGTGCATGCACTGTCCACTGACCACGCATGCACGGCATCACTACCTGAGAGGGTTCCAGAGGACTGGCTAAGTTTGCGAAGTGTAGCCCATAGGCTACCACAGGCAGCTTCAGATGGCAGAAGCTGCGGGGTCCAAGTTTGGGAATGCTTTGCATTCCGGAGCTTGGCAAATCAGACATCATCACATCACCCACAGACACCTATAGGGGCTACGGCTTCTGTTCTGTTTGGATTAGATGGGACTATTCATGTAGAAATCGAAATCAGGATTTTGGTACTTACCGATAAATGCCTTTCTCCGATTCCACAGGGGACACTGGAGAGCAGTTACAATGGGGATATAGTAGGCAGTAACTGGGAGCTGGCACTTTAAAACTTTAACAATGTGGCTAGCTCCTTCCCTACTATGTCCACCCTCCAAGCCAGTCTTCCTAAAACTGTGCCCGAGGAAAGCTGTAAGAGAACAACGTTAAAATAGAGAAGGTTAACGAAGCCATGGAAAACAGGATAACACCAAGTAAACCCGGAAACCTATAACTGTAGAGAAAGGTTAACCTGAACAAAACAAGCAGTCACTCAGTGACATGCAAACCGTGAAGTGAAGAAGGAGGAAACAGCGCTGGGTGGGCGTCCAGTGTCCCCTGTGGAATCGGAGAAAGGGATTTATCGGTAAGTACCAAAATCCTGATTTCTCCTTCATCCACTAGGGGACACTGGAGAGCAGTTACAACGGGGACGTCCCAGAGCTTCCAAGACGGGAGGGAGAGCGCTGAGAGTCCTGTAAAACCGCCCGGCCAAACTGACGCAGAGGCCGCAAAAGTGTCAAACCTGTAAAACTTGACAAACGTATGTTGGCCCGCCCAAGTGGCAGCGCGACATAAAGTAGTCATGGAAACCCCGCGGGCGGCCGCCCACGAGGAACCCACAGAGCGCATAGACTGCGCTGAAATGGAAGACGGAGGCTCTAGAGAAGCCACCAAATAAGCTTGTCTGATGGTCAGCCGAATCCATCGGGATAACGTCTGCTTAGAAGCCGGCCATCCACGCCAGGCAGCATCGTACAGAACAAATAAGGAGTCAGACTTCCGAATAGCCGAAGTCCTATCCACATAGATTCTGAGCGCCCTGACAACATCCAAAGATCTCGAATCTGGTGAATCCGCTGAGAGGGCCGGAACCACAAGTGGCTGATTGATGTGAAAATTGGACACCACCTTCGGGAGAAAAGACATGCGAGTACGAAGCTCAGCCCTATCCTCATGAAATACCAGGTAAGGAGGTCGACAAGAGAGCTCCAAGTTCCGACACCCGTCTGGCCAGAGCCAGGAGAAGGACCACCTTCCAGGTGAGAAATTTCATCTCCACCGACTGCCGAGGCTCAAATAACGGAGACTGCAGAAAAGAGAGGACCAGGTTGAGGTCCCATGGTGCTGTCGGAGGGCGAAAGGGAAGTTGTATTCGGAGAACCCCCTGAAAGAAGGTTCGAACTTCCGGCAGCAAGGCTAATTTCCTTTGGAAGAAAACCGAAAGAGCGAGACCTGTACCTTTAGTGAACCTAGTCTTAGCCCTGACGATAAACCTGCCTGCAGAAAACGGAGAGTGAAAAACTCTCAACGTTCACACCAGGCCACATAAGCCTTCCAAATGCGGTAGTAGTGAGACAATGTGACTGACTTCCGAGCCTGGAGCATAGTAGGTATAACCGTACGAGGAATCCCCTTCCTTCTCAAGATGGCCTTCTCAACAGCCATGCCGTCAAACGAAGCCTGCGTAAGTCTGGATAAAGAAAAGGACCCTGGTGTATTAGATCGTCCCGTAGTGGCAGGGGCCAAGGCTCCGCTACCGACAGCAGCTGTGGGGCGGAGTACCAAGTCCTGCGCAGCCAATCTGGAGCCACCAGGACGATCAGCACATCTTCTCTCTTGATGCGTTGCAGAACCCGAGGCAGCAACGGGAAAGGAGGAAAGAGGTAAACGAATCTGAAGTTCCAAGGAGCCGTGAGGGCATCCACGGCCGCCGCCGGGTCCCGCGTGCGAGAGTAGTAAAGAGGCAGTTGATGGTTCAGGCAGGATGCCATGAGGTCGATCTGTGGTCTTCCCCACCGGCGGACCAGCTGACAAAACACCTGGTGAATAAGTGACCACTCACCCGGGTGCATGTACTGGTGGCTGAGATAATCGGCTTCCCAATTGTCACTCCTGGAATGAATATTGCCTACAAGGACAGAGCATTTTCCTCTGCCCAGAGGAGGATGTTGGTGACCTCCCTCATCGCCGCAAGGGCTGCGAGTGCCGCCCTGACGGTTGATGTACGCTATCGTCGTGGCGTTGTCGTACTGAACTCTGACTGCCCGACCGCGAATCAGGTGATGTGCCTGAAGTAGGGCGTTGTACACTGCCCGCAGCTCGAGAATGTTTATGGGGAGAGCGGACTTGTGCATCGACCAGCGTCCCTGAAACCGACGTTCCAGGGTCAATGCCTCGCAGACTTGCGTCTGTGGTGAGGAGAGTCCAATCCCAAACGCCGAACCGCCTTCCTTCCAACAGATGAGTTGAATTGAGCCACCAGAGGAGAGACGACCGTGCTTTTGGAGACAGCATCACCCGCTGATGAAGAAATAGATAAGACCCTGACCACTGATGTAGAAGGCACATTTGGAAGGGTCGAGAGTGGAACCGTCCGTATGGAAGAGCTTTCGAACGCCGCTACCATCTTCCCCAGAAGGCGAATACACAGATAATAAGAATTTACTTACCGATAATTCTATTTCTCATAGTCCGTAGTGGATGCTGGGGACTCCGTAAGGACCATGGGGAATAGCGGCTCCGCAGGAGACTGGGCACATCTAAAGAAAGCTTTAGGACTAACTGGTGTGCACTGGTTCCTCCCCCTATGACCCTCCTCCAAGCCTCAGTTAGGATACTGTGCCCGGACGAGCGTACACAATAAGGAAGGATTTTGAATCCCGGGTAAGACTCATACCAGCCACACCAATCACACCGTATAACCTGTGATCTGAACCCAGTTAACAGCATGATAACAGAGGAGCCTCTGAAAGATGGCTCACAACAATAATAACCCGATTTTTGTAACAATAACTATGTACAAGTATTGCAGACAATCCGCACTTGGGATGGGCGCCCAGCATCCACTACGGACTATGAGAAATAGAATTATCGGTAAGTAAATTCTTATTTTCTCTAACGTCCTAAGTGGATGCTGGGGACTCCGTAAGGACCATGGGGATTATACCAAAGCTCCCAAACGGGCGGGAGAGTGCGGATGACTCTGCAGCACCAAATGAGAGAACTCCAGGTCCTCCTCAGCCAGGATATCAATTTTGTAGAATTTTACAAACGTATTTGCTCCTGACCAAGTAGCTGCTCGGCAAAGTTGTAAAGCCGAGACCCCTCGGGCAGCCGCCCAAGATGAGCCCACCTTCCTTGTGGAGTGGGCATTTACAGATTTTTGGCTGTGGCAGGCCTGCCACAGAATGTGCAAGCTGAATTGTACTACAAATCCAACGAGCAATAGTCTGCTTAGAAGCAGGAGCACCCAGCTTGTTGGGTGCACACAGGATAAACAGCGAGTCAGATTTCCTGACTCCAGCCGTCCTGGAAACATATTTTCAGGGCACTGACAACGTCTAGCAACTTGGAGGCCTCCAAGTCCCTAGTAGCCGCAGGCACCACCAATAGGTTGGTTCAGGTGAGACGCTGAAACCACCTTGGGGAGAAACTGAGGACGAGTCCTCAATTCCGCCCTGTCCGAATGGAACATCAGATAAGGGCTTTTTTAGGATAAAGCCGCCAATTCTGACACGCGCCTGGCCCAGGCCAGGGCCAACAGCATGACCACTTTCCATGTGAGATATTTTAACTCCACAGATTTAAGTGGTTCAAACCAATGTGACTTTTGGAACCCAAAACTACATTGAGATCCCAAAGTGCCACTGGAGGCACAAAAGGAGGCTGTATATGCAGTACCCCTTTTACAAACGTCTGAACTTCAGGGACTGAAGCTAGTTCTTTTTGGAAGAAAATTGACAGGGCCGAAATTTGAACCTTAATGGACCCCAATTTCAGGCCCATAGACACTCCTGTTTGCAGGAAATGTAGGAATCGACCCAGTTGAATTTCCTCCGTCGGGCCTTACTGGCCTCGCACCACGCAACATATTTTCTCCAATTGCGGTGATTTGCGGTTACATCCTTCCTGGCTTTGATCAGGATAGGGATGACTTCATCCGGAATGCCTTTTTTCCTTCAGGATCCGGCGTTCAACCGCCATGCCGTCAAACGCAGCCGCGGTAAGTCTTGGAACAGACAGGGTCCTTGCTGGAGCAGGTCCCTTCTTAGAGGTAGAGGCCACGGATCCTCCGTGAGCATCTCTTGAAGTTCCGGTTACCAAGTCCTTCTTGGCCAATCCGGAGCCACGAATATAGTGCTTTCTCCTCTCCATCTTATCAATCTCAGTACCTTGGGTATGAGAGGCAGAGGAGGGAACACATACACTGACTGGTACACCCACGGTGTTACCAGAGCGTCTACAACTATTGCCTGAGGGTCTCTTGACCTGGCGCAATACCTGTCGAGTTTTTTAATCATGTGGACGACTTCTGGGTGAAGTCCCCACTCTCCCGGGTGGAGGACGTGCTGAGGAAGTCTGCTTCCCAGTTGTCCACTCCCGGAATGAATACTGTTGACAGTGCTATCACATGATTTTCCGCCCAGCGAAGAATCCCTGCAGCTTCTGCCATTGCCCTCCTGCTTCTTGTGCCACCCTGTCTGTTTACGTGGGTGACTGCCATGATGTTGTCCGACTGGATCAACACCGGCTGACCTTGAAGCAGAGGTCTTGCTAAGCTTAGAGCATTGTAAATGGCCCTTAGCTTCAGGATATTTATGTGAAGTGATGTATCCAGGCTTGACCCTAAGCCCTGGATATTCCTTCCCTGTGTGACTGCTCCCCAGCCTCGCAGGCTGGCATCCGTGGTCACCAGGCCCCAGTCCTGAATGCCGAATCTGCGGCCCTCTAGAAGATGAGCACTCTGCAACCACCACATGATGGATACCCTTGTCCTTGGTGACAGGGTTATCCGCTGATGCATCTGAAAATGCGACCCGGACCATTTGTCCAGTAGGTTCCACTGGAAAGTTCTTGCGTGGAATCTAACGAATGGGATTGCTTCGTAGGAAGCCACCATTTTTACCCAGAACCCTTGTGCATTGATGCACTGAGACTTGGTTCGGTTTTAGGAGGTTCCTGACTAGCTCGGATAACTCCCTGGCTTTCTCTTCCGGGAGAAACACCTTTTTTTTGGACTGTGTCCAGGAACATCCCTAGGAAACAGAAGACAAGTCGTCGGAACCAGCTGCGATTTTGGAATATTGAGAATCCAATCGTGCTGCCGCAACACTACCTGAGATAGTGCTACACCGACTTCCAACCGTTCCCTGGATCTTACCCTTATCAGGGAATCGTCCAAGTAAGGGATAACTAAAATTCCCTTCCTTCGAAGGGATATCATTTCGGCCATTACCTTGGTAAAGACCCGGGGTGCCGTGGACCATCCCTACGGCAGCGTCTGAACTGATAGTGACAGTTCTGTACCATAACCTGAGGTACCCTTGGTGAGAAGGGTAAATTTTGACATGAAGGTAAGCATCCTTGATGTCCCGAGACATCATGTAGTCCCCTTCTTCCAGGTTCGCAATCACTGCTCTGAGTGACTCAATCTTGAATTTTAACCTCTGTATGTAAGTGTTCAAAGATTTTAGATTTAGAATCGGTCTCACCGAGCCGTCTGGCTTCGGTACCACAATAGTGTGGAATAATACCCCGTTCCCTGTTGCAGGAGGGGTACCTTGATTATCACCTGCTGGGAATACAGCTTGTGAATGGCTTCCAAAACTGCCTCCCTGTCAGAGGGAGACGTCGGTAAAGCCGACTTTTGGAAACGGCGAGGGGGAGACGTCTCGAATTTCAATATGTACCCTTGAGATATTACCTGAAGGATCCAGGGGTCTACTTGCGAGTGAGCCCACTGCGCACTGAAATTCATTGAGAACGGGCCCCCACCGTGCCTGAGCTTGTAAGGCCCTAGCGTCATACTGAGGGCTTTGCAGAGGCGGGAAAGGATTTCTGTTCCTGGGAACTGGGTAATCTCTTCAGCCTTTTTCCTTTCCCTCTGTCACGAGCAGAAAAGAGGAACCTTTTGTCCGCTTGCCAACAAAGGACTGCGCCTGATAATACGGCGTCTTATTTTGAGAGGCGACCTGGGGTACAAACGTGGATTTCCCAGTTGTTGCCGTGGCCACCAGGTCTAAAAGACCGACCCCAAATGTCCCCTTTTCAAAGGCAATACTTCCAAATGGCGTTTGGAATCCGCATCACCTGACCATTTTACTGGTAGAATTGGACAACGCACTTATACTTGATGCCAGTCGGCAAATATTCCGCTGTGCATCATGCATATATAGAAATGCATCTTTTAAATGCTCTATAGGCAATAATATACTATCCTTATCTAGGATATCAATATTTCCAGTCAGGGAATCCGACCATGCCAACCCAGCACTGCACCTCCAGGCTGAGGCGATTGCTGGTTGCAGTATAACACCAGTATGTGTGTGAATACATTTTTGGATACCCTCCTGCTTTCTATCAGCAGGATCCTTAAGGGCGGCCATCTCATGAGAGGGTAGAGCCCTTGTTCTTACAAGCGTGTGAGCGCCTTATCCCCCCTAGGGGGTGTTTCCCAACGCACCCTAACCTCTGGCGGGAAAGGGTATACAGCCAATACTTTTTAAGAAATTATCAATTGTTATCGGGGGGAAACCCACGCATCATCACACACCTCATTTTATTTCTCAGATTCAGGAAAACTACAGGTAGTTTTTCCCTCACCGAACATAATACCCCTTTTTGGTGGTACTCGTATTATCAGAAATGTATAAAACATTTTCCATTGTCTCAATCATGTAACGTGTGGCCCTACTGGAAATCACGGTTGTCTCTTCACCGTCGACACAGGAGTCAGTATCCGTGTCGGCGTCTGTATCTGCCATCTGAGGTAACGGGCGCTTTAGAGCCCCTGACGGCCTATGAGACGTCTGGACAGGCACAAGCTGAGTAGCCGGCTGTCTCATGTCAACCACTGTTTTTTTATACAGAGCTGACACTGTCACGTAATTTTCAACAGTACATCCACTCAGGTGTCGACCCCCTAGGTGGTGACATCACTGTTACAGACACTCTGCTCCGTCTCCACATCATTTTTCTCCTCATACATGTCGACACAAACGTACCGACACACAACACACACACAGGGAATGCTCTGATAGAGGACAGGACCCCACTAGCCCTTTGGGGAGACAGAGGGAGAGTATGCCAGCACACACCAGAGCGCTATATATATATACAGGGATAACCTTATATAAGTGTTTTTCCCCTTATAGCTGCTGTATGTTTTAATACTGCGCCTAATTAGTGCCCCCCTCTCTTTTTTTAACCCTTTCTGTAGTGTAGTGACTGCAGGGAAGAGCCAGGGAGCTTCCCTCCAACTGAGCTGTGAGGGAAAATGGCGCCAGTGTGCTGAGGAGATAGGCTCCGCCCCCTTTTCGTCGGCCTTATCTCCCGTTTTTCTGTATATTCTGGCAGGGGTTAAATGCATCCATATAGCCCAGGAGCTATATGTGATGCATTTTTTGCCATGTAAGGTATTTTTATCGTGTTTTATTGCGTCTCAGGGCGCCCCCCCCAGCGCCCTGCACCCTCAGTGACCGGAGTATGAAGTGTGCTGAGAGCAATGGCGCACAGCTGCAGTGCTGTGCGCTACCTTATTGAAGACAGGAACGTCTTCTGCCGCCGATTTTTCCGGACCTCTTCGCTCTTCTGGCTCTGTAAGGGGGCCGGCGGCGCGGCTCCGGGACCCATCCAAGCTGAGCCTGTGATCGTCCCTCTGGAGCTAATGTCCAGTAGCCAAGAAGCCCAATCCACTCTGCACTCAGGTGAGTTCGCTTCTTCTCCCCTTAGTCCCTCGATGCAGTGAGCCTGTTGCCATTAGGTCTCACTGAAAATAACAAACCTAAACTAAAACTTTCACTAAGAAGCTCAGGAGAGCCCCTAGTGTGCACCCTTCTCGTCGGGCACAGAAATTTAACTGAGGCTTGGAGGAGGGTCATAGGGGGAGGAGACAGTGCACACCAGTTAGTCCTAAAGCTTTCTTTAGATGTGCCCAGTCTCCTGCGGAGCCGCTATTCCCCATGGTCCTTACGGAGTCCCCAGCATCCACTTAGGACGTTAGAGAAATACTGATACCCGATGGTGTGGAAGTACCGACCTCACCAACGTCTGAAGAGAGAGGCGCTTATTACAGCTATTCGCTCAGGAAGAAAAACCTTCTGACCGACCGTGTCGAGAATCATCCCCAAGAACAGGAACCGTTGTGAGGGGCATAATTGAAACTTCGGGAAGTTCAGGATCCACCCGTGCCGAATTAGAAGGTCCTGGGTTATCCGGATATTCTGAAGCAACAGGTCTGCAGAGTGCGCCTTCAGCAGCAGATCATCCAGATTGGGGACAATCATCACTCTCTGCTTCTGAAGTAGGGCCATCATGACTGCCATGACCTTTGTGAACACTCTGGGAGCAGAAGAGAGACCGAACGGAAGGGCCTGGAACTGGAAATGAGTGGCCTGTATCGCAAACCGGAGAAAAGCCTGATGAGGAGGCCAAATGGGAACATGTAAGTATGCATCTTTGATGTCCAAGGACGCCATAAACTCATTTTGCTCCAACCCAGCAATAACAGACTGAAGGGACTCCATCTTGAACTTGAATATCCTCAAAAACGGATTGAGACCCTTTAAGTTCAAAGTGGCCTGACCGAGACGTAAAGCTTTGGTACAAGAAACAGGCTTGAGTAATAGCCCTGTTTCCAATGATGATAGGGAACAGGGATCATTACCTTCGCGGACAGAAGCTTATGGAACGCCGCCTGCATGGCAACTCTTCTGTCGTCAGAAACTGGCAAACCCGTGGTGAAGAAACGCTGAGGCGGTCGGGTTAAAAAATCAAGCTTGTAACCACAAGTGATGAGATCCCTGACCCAAGCATCTGGACAGGAGTGAACCCAGGCTTCCCTGAAATCCCACAGACGAGCTCCCACCCTGTGATCTCCCAGGTGGGAGTGAAGCCCGTCATGCGGTGGGAGTGGTGGAGGACTTAACCTCTGGCTGGGTTGAGGCTGTGGAACCTCTGCCTCTGCCCCTACCTCTATGGCCACGTGAGACGGAAGCTCCGCCACTGGCCTTGAAACCTGGAATGGGCACGAAAGTACCGAAAGGAAGGACCCGTATAGGACCTCCGCGAGGCTGGAGCAGCAGAGGGAAGATAAGTTGACTTACCTCCAGTGGCCTGAGAAATCCAGGCATCCAGATCCTTTCCAAATATGACCTCTCCCGTAAAAGGCAACGCTTCTGCTGCCCTCTTGGATTCAGCATCCGCCTGCCACTGTCATAGCCAGAGAGCTCTGCGGGCCGAAATTGCCAAAGCGTAAATCCTGGCTCAGAGGATACAGACGTCCTTGGAAGCCTCACAAAGATAAAGGGCTGATTCTCGAATGTGCTCTGCCAATGGTATCAGCTGATCCGAAGGTAAATCGTCACGTCATGAGGACAATTGTTCCGCCCAAGCTTCCATAGCCTTGTTGACCCAACAACCTACCTGCGCCTGGCGATGTAAAAGCCTCACCACCGAGTAAATCGTCTTCAAGATGGTTTCCAACTTTCAGACGCTTCCTTCAGCGAAGTAGCTCCAGGAACCAGCAGAACCGTCTTCTTGGACAGACAAGACACCGAAGGTATCCACAATCGGAGAGGTCTCATAACGCTTCCTGCTTTCTGCGGGAAAAGGATAGGAAGACAAAAATTTTATTTGATACCTGAAATTTTGCATCCGGATGTTTCCAAGCTGCCGTCATGAGCGCATCCAGCTCCTCCGAAACTGGAAAGTTCACTGGCAGTTTTTGGGTGGTGCCAAACCTTGAAGGACGTAAGGTATCCTGTTCCGTCTCCTCCACCTGTAAAAATGAGCGAATAGCTGTAATAAGCGCCTCAATACCCTCAGCCACTGGTTCAGAGTCCTCATAAACCTGATCGTCATCAGTATCCTGTACATCTACCACCGCCTCATCCAATAGAGGCATTTCATCGTCAGAGTCGTGTAACACTGAGGATAGCAACCTCTTTTTTGAAACCTGGGGAGGGGAGGTTAAGGACGGTGCCTGGGAAGGGAGCACTGCCTTAGAGAGCCCTTCAACTGATTTTGCCAGGGACCGAGCCCATGCTGGTTCCGGCTCAGGCATCGGGACAAGCTGTTGGAACCAGGCCGCCTCTCTATCTTCCCGAGAAGCCTTCAGTTCCCTAGTTAACAGTGACATAACTTCCTTAAGCTGTGTTGTCCAAACAGGAGTGCTTTGCGGCTGTGAAGAGGACTGAGCAGATGGCTCCGACCCACAATCCTCACATAACAGGGAATTCTCAGACTATCCCTGAGTGAACTTTGCAGAACATTACTGACAGAAAAACTTTTTGTGCAGCCTTGGAACCTTTTTGAGCCCTTGCAGCCCCTGACACACACACACAAAACACCCCACTGCAACTGCTCACTGTGTCCAGGTAAAGCTGCTGAACCTCCGTGCAGCGGTATGAAAATGGCCGCCAGCGCGCGCTGAGCCGCCGGGGCTGTTGGGAGCTGAGAGCCCATAGCGGGATTAAGCTCCGCCCCCCATTATGGCGCCCAATTCAAACTGCAAAGGCGCCAGCGGTAATCGTAGCGGGGGGGGGGGAGCCCTGCATCCTCTGCCGGCAATGTGCTTACCTCTGCCGGTCCTGTGTGCTGACGGAGTGGCCCCGACACGCACCGCACGCAGCGGTGTTCGGCCAGCTCCAGAGAGCCAGCGCCTCTTCAGCCGTTGAACCAGCCCAAGCCGTACGCAGCTGCGATGGGACCCCGCCGGCAGCTCCCGCGGTGCAGACTGGCAGAGGCAGAGCTGCCAGTCTGTGAAGAAAAAAAAATTATTAAAATAAAAAAATCTTCAGGAGTAATCCCAAGAGTGACAAGCTTCCTTGGGCACAAAATATAGACTGGCTTGGGGGGGGGGGACATAGTAGGGGAGGAGCTAGCCGCATTGTTGAAGTTTTAAAGTGCCAGCTGCCTACTATATCCCCATTGTAACTGCTCTCCAGTGTCTCCTAGTGGATGAAGGAGAAAAGTGAGTTGTTACTTAGCACTCTACATCACGTCAATTCAATGCGATATACACTTACCCTTCCGGGGATGCAATCCTGTATCCGGGGCTCCAGCGGTGCCCCTCTGCACATACACCATTGGCTGAGGTTCCGGGAGGCTGCTGGGTGGTCAGGGGGCGGAGCTAGCTGCGGGTGCATGGCAGAGGGCAGGGAAGCATTGAGCGAGATGGCAAGTTGGAACTCCCTGCAGAAGCGGAGCTTTTCGTCCTTTCACGAATCAGGCACGGAGCGGGGGAACTGGTCACAGTCTCCCTGGTGCCGATCTCCCTGCCGTGACCTGTTCCCGGTCACCAAGCCATAACATGGTCCAGAGGTGTCTTGAGAGAGGAGGGGGCCGTATGCAGACTCCAGGTGGGCCCCCTTCTCTCCACAGAGCCGTAGGCTCCGGCATTTTGCTGGAGTCTACTGCGCATGCACAGGTCTCCAGAAAGAGGTCGCCCGCCATGTTGCAGAGACAAAATTTGTACTGCGCATGCGTTGCGGCCATTTTCCGACGCTGGACTCCGGAGTGGTATTAAAAAATGGGTGCAATTGTGCGTCCCTTTCTGCACCCAGGGGCCTGTGTGCACTGCACACATTGCACCTATGATAGAAATGCCAATGTCTCCTTGGTTCCCATTTCCCTGCCGTGACCTGGTCCTGGTCTCCGTGCCGTGACCTGTTGCTGGTCACCTTGCCATGATCTGGTGCCAGTTTAGTCTCCCTGCCGTGATCTGATACCAGCCTCCCTGGTGCCGGTCCCTCTGGCGTGATCTGGTGCCGGTCTCCCTGGTGCCGGTCCCCCTGCCGTGATCTGGTGCTGGTCTCCCTGGTGCCGGTCCCCCTGCCCTGATCTGGTGCTGGTCTCCCTGGTGCCGGTCCCCCTGCCGTGATCTGGTGCTGGTCTCCCTGGTGCCGGACCCCCTGGCGTGATCTGGTGCTGGTCTCCCTGGTGCCGGTCCCCCTGCCGTGATCTGGTGCTGGTCTCCCTGGTGCCGGTCCCCCTGCCGTGATCTGGTGCTGGTCTCCCTGGTGCCGGACCCCCTGGCGTGATCTGGTGCTGGTCTCCCTGGTGCCGGTCCCCCTGCCGTGATCTGGTGCTGGGTTAACTCTTCTGTGCTTTGTTAACTGTTAACTCTTTGTTAACAGTTAACTTTGTTAACTGTTAACTCTTCTGTGCTTTGTAAATATTACTTTTTATATGATCAATTTCCTTATAATAGTTACAGTGTAAAAGTGAATATTTCTATTTCCCTAGTGAAGGGTTAAAACATGCTATATGAACTCTTATGTGTTTGCATGGATGCGTGCTGCCCTGTGCTAGGTGCCTTTGTCTCTCATACAGATACCAGGCCTGTGTGGGTCTGGCATCCAAGGTCAGATGAAACTTGTTCTTTCTACCCAAATATACTGTGTTACAAAAACCTTGTTAAATGTTTGAGAAACTTGTAGAAAACCCATATATGGACATCCGCCTTTTCTGTTCTGCCTGGTAACTATTAACGAGCCAATGGGAGTGTAACGACATGTCAGTTACACCCATATGCATTGCCTTATATACTTTTGTTAACCTCATAATAAAACAGTGTGAATTTCTACTGCTTGTGTTGTGCATGTACCTTGTGGCTAAAAGTTCACACTCCAGACGTCTAAGAGGCCATCACATCGAGGGTTAAGAATATAAGGTCATATCCTTTCAGCTGGGGGCTATGTCCGGAATTCAGTGATCGTCCCTGAATGGTAAAAATAGAGAATTTATTGTCTGTCTTTGCCATACAGGATTGCGGTCATACACTGAAGCTGAATCCGTGTCAGTGTTCCGGGAACACGTGACAAGGTAATATTTAAGTCCGGGACTTAATATTACGAAGTTTTATGTAAAAGCATAAAACAGGTATCAGGGATACCATAGAATCTTTAATGTCTGGGACTTAAAGAATACGTCTGAGAAAGGACCCGGGGTCCAAGCGCAATTCTCCAAAGACGTCAGTATCTGGGATACTTAAAAAAACATAGACCTGGGGTCTATACGTAACGTAGAGAATACCCCGATTTGATCGCCTATATATTCTTGTATGTTTGTAGTGAGATAAGTTCTTATATTTGGTCCAGACGGCTGGTAAGTTTTCGTCTGCCAGATATCTTTACTCAAACACTTTTCTTGCTTCCTGTTTAAAACGCTGTATTTTTCTGACATCTTGTACGAAGGTAAGCGTACCCGTCAAAAGATTTCATGTTCTCATTATACAGATAATATTGTGATATTGTCAATGACTAATTAACTGGTTAAGCTGATGCATGTACAAGTAAGTAGAGTGTTGTATATTTTAGATAATTTTCTTTTAAAAGTTGTATTGTTGATTTATATTACTGTCTGACAATGGGCTCTAGTCAGAGTAAAAAACTGCATATCCCCCGCCCCTCCCTGGTGAGACATGCAAGATGTATGTTGCCCGTAACTCTACCTCAGAGTATTACTTAGTTAACCCATGGGTGGATAATTTAGCGGGATGGACAGAGAAAGCAGGACAGGACCCATTCCTACGGGAAGGCAGTAATTACCTTTTCTATATGGAGATTTAAGAAAAAATGTCAGTTTAGCACAGAAGCGAAACTGCAGAGAACTGTAAATCTTTAAAAACCCTCTCCCTCCCCCCTTTGCATTCCAATGTATCCTGCGCTCAGAGACACAAATCTCTTGGCAGCAGTAACCCTTTCACACTAGATGGGATTGCCTCCAGCTCCACTGCTGGAGGGTGCGTCCACTAGCTCTATCCCTAGCACCAATAACCCAGAGTTTAGATAATAGTAAAACACTGTCCCAAGCCCACTATTACCCTCGATGGCTGTATATCTTATTTGCGCAAAGCTTGCAAAGGACGCAGCTATACACATATGAAGGAAGTCTTTAAAGCCTGTGCTTTTTGCCTGTCGCTGTAGCTTGTAAACAGAAACCTTCATAGTCTGTTACTGCGTTTTGGAAAAGGTTTAAGGACTGCTGGACAGATGACGCTGGCTTACCTTTGCTTAACTCAGAAAGCTTACTCACTTCCCCACTCACTCATAACTATCAGAACTCCAGACGCTTTGACAGACAGAACCAACCCCGCAGTCAGGGAAGATTCCAAAGACCCCGCGCACTGACGGGGCCCGGAGGAGGGCATCCCAGCCTTTATTCAACTCTCCCGTCATAGTAAAGATTCACCTCTGCTGCCACTTATTATAAATGGAAGTAAAATTCCCTTTTTAGTGGACAGCGGTGCAACAACCAGTGTTTTGTGTTCTGACCTATGCAGTGTCCCCTCTCACCAGAAAAGATAGAAGGTCTCCGCCCCATGATACAGCAATTCTTACAACAGGGTATTCTCAGACATATTGTATCACCATACTGTACTCCTGTGAACCCTGTTGCCAAAGCTGATGGCAGTATAAGATTTGTACAGAATCTCAGAGCGATCAATCAGTTAATTGTCCCAATTGCACCAATTGTTCCAGATGTAAACTCACTCATTTCTGCAATCCCTGCAGATGCTGCGTTCTTCTCTGTATTTGATTTGAAGAATGCCTTTTTTTTCAGCATGCCTGTAGATTCACAGACACAATTACTTTTGCCTTTTCTTTTGAGGGTAAACAACTTACCTGGTGCAGATTATTGACGCACCTGTTGTCTCCAGGCCACATTGGGGCCCTGGCAACCTCACCATGGTTCAGTCCTGCTACAGTATGCAGATGATCTGCTGCTCTGTAGTAAAACTGAGGAGGCCTGCCGAGAGGATGGTGTTTCATTACTAAACTGGCTTTGTGAATGTGGACACAAGGTGTCCAAAATAAAAATGCAATGGTGTAAAAAGCATGTTGATTACTTAGGTTTTGTGCTCACTCAGGGAGAGAGGAAAGTCAGTCCACAACGCATACAGTCTGTATTGGGCCTGGTCACCCCAACTACCCAGAAGGAACTATTGTCCTTCCTGGGTATGGTAAATTACTGCAGACAGTGGATATCTGATTGCTCTTATTATGATAACATTTTGAGACAAGCCACACTGAAGGACAAACCTAAAACTGTACAATGGTCACAAGAAATGTTAACTGCATATGAAAGTTTAAAATGTATGTTGATGAAAAGTCCGGCACTTGGCCTCCCCAATTATGTGCTACCTTTCCATCTATATGCAAGGGACAATTGTAAAACCATGGCGGGGGTGCTCACACAGTTTCATGGAGGGAAGTTGCGCCCCGTGGCATTTTTTTCCAAAGTCATGCCAGTGTCTGTGCAAGGTATGCCTGCCTGCCTCAGGGCTTTGGCAGCCTGTGCAATGGTTGCAGAAATGGCCACTACCCTCACTTTAGGCCACATCACAGTACTCCACACCACACATGATGTCCTGGCAATACTTAAAGGCTTACACACAGCACATGTCAGCACAACGCCTTAGTGGATATGAAGTACTCCTTTTGAGTAACCCTACCCTTACCATCAAGTACACTGCTAGTTCTTCTGGCCCTGCACCCATTCTCAATGCCCTTTTAGGCTTGAAAGGTCCCGAGGATGAATCACCCGACCTACATGACTGTGCTGCTTCCATTGAAGCTGAAACTTCTCCCAGACTTGCCATGTCTCCCGTTCCCATACCAGGCGCAGACATAGTTTTTGTTGACAGCTCCTGTAGTAGGCTCAATGACAATACATACCAGGCTGGCTATGCCATTGTCACCCTCCCTGATACTGTGTTGGAAACCCTACCAATACCTTATCAGTCCGCGCAAGCTGCAGAACTCATTGCACTCATTAGAGCATGTCCCTCCCTTGACAACGTCCATCTGCTCACTCAACTTCAAGCTGCTGCGACTAATACTGATCTCTCCGACTGGACTTACCCAATTCTGCAGAAAAAATCCTAAATCAGGATTAATCTGCAAAGAGGGGAAACCCTGTATACCCCAGTCCAGTGCCCCTTTGCTCGTTGCCCAGTGCCGTGGTGTTGGTCACCGTGGTGAAGCCACAACACTCCTCCTACTAACCAATGATTTTTATGTTACTAATGCCAAATCACTTGTGGACCAGTATGTTAGCAGATGCATCACTTGCCTCAGGAACAACCCTAATAAAGCTAAACACCAGCATCTTGAATACCCCACAGAAAACTCTAGGATACTCACCCTTTGAAATACTAATGGGTAGACCCTTTTCCTACACCCTGGGCTAAGAAACCACTAGTAATACAGGAAGGAGATCTAGAACTCATCAGAAAAGAGTATGTCAGGTCCCTGATAACAAAACTGAATGAAATTGAACATGAGGTTGTTTGTAAAAACCCTTTTGAATCCACAGGAACCTACACACCCCTTTAAAGTCAGAGACAGAGTCGTGGTGAAGGTGCTCCCCAGGAACAAGAGCCCAGGAGACTTCACCTATGGTCCAGAGACAGAGGTCGTAGCAGTTACCCGAACAGCAGTCCTGACAGAGGAAAGTCCTACCTGGATCCATGCATCCCGAGTAAAAAAGGTTCCTAGACCAGACCTAGAGAGGGAAGCAAGTGATTCCAGTGAGGTACGAACCGGGGCAGACAGCCCTGACCTCCCACCTAGCGAAGAAAGAAGAACAGAAGAAGATGAGGAACCTGTCCCCTATCTTTATCCTGGGGACTATCTCGATAGCCCTACTGGCCCTCATTCACCTCACAATATGTGAAGTCGACATCACACAAACAGATGGGGTCCCCACCTTGTGGTACAATTCCTCCAATACACACGTAGCCACATACATCCTTGATTATTTCATGTTCCCTAAACTTGCTGACAACAAACATTTCATACAGCAGAAAAGGAAATCAGGAATGTCTGAGACAGTATATATTTGTGTTACTGACGAATGGTACTATGACATTAGATATTATGGATCTAATTGTAATTCCTGGGAAGCTGTGGGGTGGAATACAGGAGCAGATTGGAAATATGGCCCATCATTTGCAAAAAATAGATATAGCAAATATCCCCAAAACAAACCTTTAAAGCCCCATATTGCCACTTCTAAAGATATGGTGGCTATTACTAACCCTACCTTTGAAGACACCCTAGCTATTGAAACTGGTTTCTCTGACATTAATTTTGGTTGGAATGGATGAAGTATAGTGCTAACAAACACAATAAAAGCAACTGTTATGTCTGTGGCAAATCTAGGCCCCACCTAGGTACAGTGCCCCTTAATATACCCCTAGAACAGGAAAATTGTTTTTTTTTCAGCCTTTTTAATGACACCAAAACAAATGACAGTCAGTGCGAAATGTGGAAAAGGGAATATCCCATATTGTCAAAAAATCCCAACCCAGGAAGCACCATAACCATATATCCTGGAAACTATACCTGTTATACATCTAACACCACCACAGGGAGAAATTTAAAAGGAGCCTCACTCAAGAATCATGTCATATAATAATCATGATTCTAAGAGGGGATTGAAGGGTTAACTCTTCTGTGCTTTGTAAATATTACTTTTTATATGATCAATTTCCTTATAATAGTTACAGTGTAAAAGTGAATATTTCTATTTCCCTAGTGAAGGGTTAAAACATGCTATATGAACTCTTATGTGTTTGCATGGATGCGTGCTGCCCTGTGCTAGGTGCCTTTGTCTCTCATACAGATACCAGGCCTGTGTGGGTCTGGCATCCAAGGTCAGATGAAACTTGTTCTTTCTACCCAAATATACTGTGTTACAAAAACCTTGTTAAATGTTTGAGAAACTTGTAGAAAACCCATATATGGACATCCGCCTTTTCTGTTCTGCCTGGTAACTATTAACGAGCCAATGGGAGTGTAACGACATGTCAGTTACACCCATATGCATTGCCTTATATACTTTTGTTAACCTCATAATAAAACAGTGTGAATTTCTACTGCTTGTGTTGTGCATGTACCTTGTGGCTAAAAGTTCACACTCCAGACGTCTAAGAGGCCATCACATCGAGGGTTAAGAATATAAGGTCATATCCTTTCAGTCTCCCTGGTGCCGGTCCCCCTGCCGTGATCTGGTGCTGGTCTCCCTGGTGCCGGTCCCCCTGGCGTGATCTGGTGCTGGTCTCCCTGCCCTGTCCTGGTGGCGGTCCAGTCTCCCAGCTGTGATCTAGTGCAGGGTCCGGTCTCCCCGCTGTGACCAGGTGCAGGGTCCCGTCTCCCCGCTGGGACCAGGTGCAGGGTCCCGTCTCCCCGCTGGGACCAGGTGCAGGGTCCCGTCTCCCCGCTGGGACCAGGTGCAGGGTCCCGTCTCCCCGCTAGGACCAGGTGCAGGGTCCCGTCTCCCCGCTAGGACCAGGTGCAGGGTCCCGTCTCCCCGCTGTGTCCTGGTGCAGGGGGCGGTCTCCCCGCTAGGACCAGGTGCAGGGTCCGGTCTCCCCGCTAGGACCAGGTGCAGGGTCCCGTCTCCCCGCTAGGACCAGGTGCAGGGTCCCGTCTCCCCGCTAGGACCAGGTGCAGGGTCCCGTCTCCCCGCTGTGTCCTGGTGCAGGGGCCGGTCTCCCCGCTAGGATCAGGTGCAGGGTCCGGTCTCCCCGCTGTGTCCTGGTGCAGGGTCCGGTCTCCCCACTAGGACCAGGTGCAGGGTCCGGTCTCCCCGCTAGGACCAGGTGCAGGGTCCGGTCTATACACACATATATACACAGTACACACACACAGTATACACAATATGACACACACACACATACAGTATATACACAGTACACACACACATATACACAGTACACACAGGTGCAGGGTCCGGTCTCCCCGCTGTGTCCTGGTGCAGGGTCCGGTCTCCCCGCTAGGACCAGGTGCAGGGTCCGGTCTCCCCGCTAGGACCAGGTGCAGGGTCCGGTCTATACACACATATATACACAGTACACACAGTATACACACACACAGTATATACACAGTACACACACATATACACAGTACACACAGGTGCAGGGTCCGGTCTCCCCGCTAGGACCAGGTGCAGGGTCCGGTCTATACACACATATATACACAGTACACACAGTATACACACACACAGTATATACACAGTACACACACATATACACAGTACACACAGGTGCAGGGTCCGGTCTCCCCGCTGTGTCCTGGGTCCGGTCTCCTGGGTCCGGTCACCCCGCTGTGTCCTCGGTCCGGTGTTCCCGCCTCGTATGACGGGGGAGCAGCAGCTGGGAGCACGGAGACGATCCCGGGCCCGGCCGCCGGGGGGACTCCTCCTCAGCAGCCTCCGGTCCCCGCACGCAGGAAGCGCTCAGTAGTGGCCGGTATCCAGGAGACGCTGCCGGCATGCGGCCCCCACCGGCCTGCCCCGACCCCCGCAGCCCGAGCGCCGGAGAGCGTACCGGTGAGTGCCGCCCGGTGTACGGTGTGTGTGTACTGTGTATGTACTGTGTATGTACGTGCTGTGCCCCGGCCTCCCCCGGTATACGGTTTGTGTGTGTCATATTGTGTGTACTGTGTATATGTGTGTGTACGGTGTGTGTGTATATGTGTGTGTGTGTGTACTGTGTATACTGTGTGTACTGTGTATATGTGTGTGTATACGTGTGTGTGTGTGTGTGTGTGTGTGTATACTGTGTGTATGTACGGTGTGTGTACTGTGTATATGTGTGTGTACTACTGTGTATATGTGTGTATACTGTGTGTGTACAGTGTATATGTGTGTACTGTGTATATGTGTGTGTATACTGTGTATATGTGTGTGTATACTGTGTGTACTGTGTATATGTGTGTGTGTGTGTGTGTACTGTGTATATGTGTGTGTGTACTGTGTATATGTGTGTGTGTGCTGTGTATATGTGTGTGTGTACTGTGTATATGTGTGTGTATAATATGTGTGTGTACTGTGTATATGTGTGTGTGCTGTGGGTACTGTGTATACGTGTGTGTATACTGTGTGTACGGTGTGTGTACTGTGTATATGTGTGTGTGCTGTGTATATACTGTATGTGTGTGTCATATTGTGTATACTGTGTGTGTATATATGTGTGTGTGTACTGTGTCTATATATGTGTGTACTGTGTATATGTGTGTATATATGTGTGTGTACTGTGTATGTGTGTGTGAGTGCTGTGTATATACTGTATGTGTGTGTGTCATATTGTGTATACTGTGTGTGTATACTGTGTGTACTGTCTATATATGTGTGTATGTGTGTACTGTGTATATATGTGTGTGTATACTGTGTGTGTACTGTGTATATACTGTATGTGTGTGTGTCATATTGTGTATACTGTGTGTGTACTGTGTATATATGTGTGTGTGTGTACTGTGTGTATATGTGTGTGTGTATACTGTGTGTACGGTGTGTGTACTATGTATATGTGTGTGTGTGTGTACTGTGTATATACTGTATGTGTGTATCATATTGTGTATACTGTGTGTATATGTATGTGTGTGTGTATACTGTGTGTACGGTGTGTGTACTGTGTATATGTGTGTGTACTGTGTATATAATGTATGTGTCATATTGTGTATACTGTGTGTGTATATATGTGCGTACATGCCCCGGCCTCCCCGGTGTATGTGTCATATTGTGTATACTGTATGTATATATGTGTGTATATGGCCCCCGCTGGAGACTGTGTGTATTATTTTGTGTATGTGTGTGTTCTGTGTGTGTGTGTGTGTATGTATGTATGTATGTATATATATATATATATATATATACTGTATGTGTATATATATGTGTGTCATATATTCGACCTATTCAATGCCTGTGCCGATTTTTCGACTGGTGGAAAAATTAGTCACTGGCAGAAACCACATGTTTTGGCGAATTGCCCATTCTGATTCAACAAAAATAAAATGTGAAAAGGCGTGGGCGAAAAAGGGATTCACAAACGTACAAAACGCCCGCAATTTCATACCCAAGGTTGAATTAATGCCGATTTTTTGGGGGGTATCCGAAAAACGGATGTGTGTGTATATATGTGCCAGTCAGAAGGTGTGGCAAAAGCGTGTCGACGCATACACAGCAACAAGTGTTACACGTGCCGGTAGTAGGAGCCTGTGCAGCGCTTGGTTCCAGGTGTCACGTATTTGGAGCCTGGTGGTGGCAGCGACATACCCGCCCACTACACAGTGGGTGGAGTCAGTAACAGGTGGTTATTGATGCCAAGAGGAAGTTCCCTATTGGCCAGGTCCCATGTGACCCAATCCCAATCTGTAATCATTGGGCGCAGGCAGTGAGTGCCGGTGTCCAGTCAAATAGAGCAGGCTGCAAACTCGTCCGCCGAGCATGTGTGGTCAGCGGGAACGTCCATGAGCAGGAGTCCCGCTTCCACCCCGTGCACTTCGCAGGGAGGGCCCCTGTCCAAGCGGTTGTTCCTTATTACTTCCTGATGGTATAATTCCAAATTGCATTGCGTCCCTGGGTGCCAGTACGCGCCTACGCTGTGATGCAAATGCGGCTATCGATAAGTGGGACCCTAAAACACCCCCCAATTTTAGGATACTCAGATAACGTTCTTTGTGCGCCCCCGCTTTCTGTAATAACGGCGTGCGATGGATCCGTGCGGGGTAATTTTCTGTGCTCTGTGTGCCTGCATTTATCAAAGCGCGGGGAGAGATAAAGTACCAACCAATCCGCATCTAACAGGAGCTGATTAGTTGGTGCTTAATCTCTCTACACACTTTGATAAATCTCCCCCAGTGTTCCCCAGTATAAGAGTCTGGTCCAGGTTCTTCCATTGCGGAACATATAGACGGGACACGTTAGTGTCGCAGGGCTCTGCACTGCAGGGTAATCTGACGTGTGCAGTATATAATCTGTACAGGGCTGCGGGCGGAGGTGTCGTGGTGAGGACAGATGGGGATTTCATGGTGAATCAGGGCCGTGTTTGGGAGATTAGCTGCTTACTCATTGTGTGCTCTCTGTAATAAAGGAGACAGGTTGTGTCTGACACCATCAGCTCTGTGCCACACACACGGCTGCTGTATTATTTATCCCGGCAATCCGAGCCTCTGTCCGCTCGCCGCGTGCTACAGTACAGCAGGATAACGGAATTGCTTGAGGTCTTGTATATTTGGTATCCGAGAATTTATGGGGAGAAGTAAAGTTGTGGCAGCGGACATTGGGCCTAATTCAGACCTGATCGTAGATGTAGCTAAATTTAGCACACTGACATGCGGCGGGGGGCGGGGGGCGGGGGGGGGGGGGTGCGAAGACGCACAGCACCGATCAGGTCTGAATTAGGCCCCTTAGCGCAGTGTCCGGCTGCACACATTATGGCGTAGGGCTGGAAACGTGTGAAGGAAGATCTTGTCGCCTCCACCCATCCATTGCGGTGCTAAACTGCGCTCATTGCACTGAGTCCTAATTGTAGAAGAGTTATTCACCAGCTGCCCCCGCCTGCGGCCCCCTCTCTCTTGTGGGTCTCTCCATAGTCAGGTGAGACAGACGCACACGTGACATAGTGCATACAGTGTGTGTCACAGTGCAGGCCGGGCAGGGGGCTCAGCCCAGCTGTGGCAGGTCATTCTGGGGCTAGTAGTTCACAACAGCTGGAGAGCCACAGATTGGCTAGGCTAGGAAATATAGACTGTAAGCGCCTCTCTATAATAACCTCTGTGCAACGCTGTGTTATGTAAAGATGAATAAAACATTAGCCTATGGTTCTGCTAGTTCTTGCAGTGCACCGGTCTCCTGACACGGTGGAAGTGACCTGTTCCTAGGTATATATTTTGTATAATGTCTTTTTTATTAAGGTTTCTCCAGGCAGGAATGCCGCTGGCTGAGTGTGCTGTACAATTGTATCACATCCATAATCACATGAATCTTATCTAGTGGTTGTGCTCATGTTATATTACATTTTACTCTTGTTCCAGGGTCCCAGGCTCTGTCCATCCCCCGGTGTGGCGTCTCAAGCCCATTTAAAGGACATTTAAGTGTTAAGAGTAATGGTAAGTACCCACTGAGCTGTATAATTCAGGCTGCAAATGACTCCTGTCTGGGGCACTGCGGGAGGTATTTAAACAATTGAATACTGCCCTCTGTGTCTTTTCTGGAGTGTAATTACTGTACATGGACTGTAGATGGAGCTAGGGTACCTCTGCTTTAACACGCTTCTGTGCCGTAGCTAGCACTTTAGGGTGTATGCAGTTAAGAAGGGGGTCCCTGCTCGTGCAGGAGCTAGATCTGTCTGCAGCGACAGTTCATGATGGGATAAATAGGGCGCCATACCAGCCAGTACAAATGTACTTTATTATTTACACCCCTGCTTCTCATCCGCATCTCCCCTGTCTCCTCGCCTCCATTTTCCTGTGCCAGATCCATCTGCAACCAACTGCCCACTACCCACCACCTCCTCACTTCTTACTCTCTTAACCTTCTTGCCATCACCAAAACCTGACCCTCTCCCATCTCCCCATCTGCCCTATGGGGGCCTCTCCATCACCCACTGTCAGACCTGATGACCGCCAAGGCGGCGGAGTGGGCGTCTTTTTATCCCTTTGTCATTGTCTCATCCCACTTGAGCTCTCCCTTTCTTTCTCCAGCTTTTCAGGTCCATTGTATCCGTTTCTTCTGCTCCATTCATCCTCGTGTAGCAGACATATACCGTCCCCCCAGCCCCCCTCCCAATTCTTCAACAACTTTGCTGCCTGGCTCTCCCATTATCTCTCCACTAACCTCCCCTCTATCATCCTCAGGGACTTTAACATTCCTACTGACACCTATCTTCTTGCCCTTTCTCCCTCTTTTGGCCTTTCTCAATGGACCGCCGCCCCTGACCCATTGTCTTGGCCACTCCCTTGTCCTTGTCTTCACCCATCTTTGAACTCTCTCTGACTTCTCCAACTCTCCCATTCCTCTCTCTGACCTCCATCTACTTTCCTTCACTTTCTCATCTCCTCCTTCCCATGCCCAAATTTACCGCCACCAGATGCAATCCCGAGACTCTCGTCCCCACTGTCCTGTCTCCTCACTCGATCCTCTCCTCTCCCCACTATGGCCTGCCACAACCAGACGGCTTCCTTCTACAACCTCACCCCACCTCTGTGCTCTACTCTGCTGCCACCATCTTTCTGTCCCCTTCCGCTGTTCGTGGCCCTCCAGACTGACCCGGTTCCTGCAAAAATGCTTATCTACCACAGAACGCTCTCTGTCAGATAGATATCGCCTGATTTGTCTGCTCCCATTTGCCCCAAATTACTTCAACAACTTGTCTACAACCATCTCTCCAGCTACCTCTCTGACAACTCCATCCTTGGTCCTCTACAATCTGTCTTTCGCCCACTTCACTCTACTGGAACTGTTCTGCTCAAAGTCACCAGTGACGTGCTCTCGGCCAAATCCAGGGGCCTTTTCTCTCTGCTTATCCTCCTGGACCTCTCTGCAGCCTGCAGCACCGTGGATCACCTTCTCCTCCTCTGCACCTTTCAGACCATTGGCCGCTCTAGCACTGTCCATGCCTGGTTCACCTCGTGCCTCACCAACCACTCCTTCTCTGTCTCTGCCTCCAGCTCCACCTCCCCCCACCATCCGTTCTTCCCGTTGGCGTCTTGCAGGGCTCTGTCCTTGGCCCCCTGTTCTTCTCTTTGTACACCTCTGCCATGGGAGAACTCATCAGTTCCTTCAGCCTCCAATACCACCTCTATGCCGATGACCCACAACTAAACTTCTCCTCTCCCCTTTCGTCCTCTCTTGGGTATTCAGCTGCATCGCTACCATCTCCTCCTGGATATCTGAGCACTCTTTGAAGCTCAACATGGAGAAAACTAAACTCATTTTCTTCCCCTAATCCAAAGTCGTCGTCCCCCACTCTGATCTCACTATCGCTGTTGACAACACCATCATCTCATCCATTCCCCAACTTCGATGCCTAGGTGTCTGTCTTGACTCCACCATCTTCTTCACCCCCACATTTAATCTCTGGCTCAATCCTGTCAGTTCTGGCCTCCCATGCTCCCCTATGACCTGTTCTCAACTCCACAGCTCGACTTATCTTCCTCTCCTGCCGCTCAACATCTGCCACTCCCCTTCGACAAAACCTGCACTGTCTCATTCCCTATGGAGTACTCTTCAAACTCCTCACCCTCACGTATGGTTGCTACGGTTCCACTCTTTCTCCTTGACGGGAGAGTGCCAGAGCTCCATTCTGGCTCCACAGTCCTAATCCCTTACTCCCAGCTGTCACTGACTGGCCATACTGGTACTAACTGTTTCTAACACTTGCAGCTAGACCACGCCCCCGGCGATTCAGTCTCCCAGGTCACCAATGGGTACGACCAAACACTTTCATCCACTAGGGGACACTGGAACAGCATAATACAGTAGGGGTGTGAAGCTTGCAACCGGAGGTGTGGCACAATCTAAAATTAAACATTGTCTGCACAGCCGGCTCCTCCCCCTTCACATCCCTCATCCCTCAGTTTGAAAAATTGTGCTAGGAGGAAAGAAGCACATGGGAGCTCTGCTCCATAAAGAATTATCTTTTTTTTTTTTTTTTAGTGTTTTGTTATTAAGACTGGCCCAATCCCTCCTATCTAAAAGGAGGTTGCAGGCTTTATCAAAAGAAAAAGGTGCCCAATCCCTCCTAAATGAAAGGAGGGTGCAGGCTTTACTAACAGAAGTTCGGACTTCGTCAACCTACTAAAAGGGGGACAAGTGTCTTCAGAATTGAGAGACAAGGATCCCAGCTAAAGGGATCTACATCTCTCAACTGGAAAATCCGATGCAACATCAGGATTACAAGTACAGTGAGTACTGGTAGTGACAAGACCTAGTTATTATAGTCCCAAGGAGCTCCTATACCCTAATGGTTAGGGCTCCCGTCCTGCAGCTCAGCTTACGGTTTAATTACCCTGTTTAACTAAAGCACAGAGCGCGCTGCTGCCTTCTCGCTAGCACTGACAGTCTAGCAGCGCAGCTTCCCCCGCTCCCCCCCCCCTCCTCCCTCCACTGGCTCTGTCAGTGTCTCCCACGGCTGGCAGCCGCTGCATCGATCTCCCTATGCCGCTCTTAGCGTACCCTGTCCCACGCACCCTTCCTCCGGCTCTGTGTCTCCCGCGGCTGGTA
Source organism: Pseudophryne corroboree (assembly GCF_028390025.1). Classification (NCBI taxonomy): domain Eukaryota; kingdom Metazoa; phylum Chordata; class Amphibia; order Anura; family Myobatrachidae; genus Pseudophryne; species Pseudophryne corroboree. Next base: position 171,758,451 of record NC_086455.1, on the reverse strand, counting down.
GCCGCGGCATCCAGCTCTCCCTTTGCCGCTCTTGGCGTACACTGTCCCACTCGCCCTTCCTCCATCAGCACATAAAGCGGAGGTTCGGCGGGGACGGCAGGGGGATAGTGATATGCGCGGCAAGGGACCCGGTTTTATCCGCGCTGGGCGTTACGGTACCCGGGAGGGCAGTAAGGACCCAGAGCGCGGGAGGAGGCAAGAGAGGAGCAGTGACTCCAGCATACAGTGGTACCTGGGCTCCAGCCACCGATATGAAGTATCCACAGTGTTGTGGTTTAACACAGCGATGCTCAGGTAAAAGCCCTGAGTTAGAGGCCACAGAGTATGTAATTTTATAAACACTGGGTTTAGATGAGGTGTACTTTAATTTTCAGTGGTGACCATTTTTAAATAAGTTCAAGGCGCCAGAATGCTGAACAGTACACATCAGTGGTGCCATATTTCCTGGCCAGTCAGATCAGGGGGAGGGGTTTTATTATAGAATACTCCCTCTGCTGGCTGCGTGTAGATAGACTGATGCAGTGGATTTTCCATGTGTTTCAATCAGACATGCTAGACATGTTATACTTAATAATTTTCAATGGACTTCTAACAAAGATCCTGTGAAAATAATGGGAACGACTGGATATCAACCGCGACCTCAGAACTGAATCACAGTTGGGTGTACGTGGTTTGCAACGAGGCTGTTGTTTAAAATCATTTTTATTTCTTTCTTTTCTCAATGAAGCCAGCCAGGTGAATCCAGTGTACATTTGTTCCCGTCATCCGCTACGGTATTCCGTTTCCTATTGTAAAGATAAAATACACTGCAATGTATTCTGTGGGGGTGCATTTTCAACATCAATGCACAAACCAAGCACGCTAAGCCATATTACCAGCATGTTAAGTCCAGTTACCTTTGGCGTACATCTAATATAGATGTATATACATAATGTCTCCAACGGACGCTGCTGACAGGTCCGACGGAGGTGGGAGCTTCAGATACTGACACCCAATTCAGCGCTACCTGTATCAGCAGTTGGTGGTTTTGTAGGTGATAGTTGGAGTATTTATATTAATAAAGTGTTTATTCTTCAGCGGTTTTGAAAATACTCTTCAGAGCCCCCAATATTCCTACAGCTTTTCTCCTCCTATTCTCACAGGTGCAAATCCGGCTGAGTGGTATGTATATGTTTATCTAAGTAAAAAGGAAGGAGTTGCTCAAATCAATGAGCAATACGTTAAACAGCCCGGAGGTGCGCAACAGTTGACAACGGGCAGACAACTTTTAAGTATGGGCTGAGGACCCATCCGAAACAGGGAGGAATTCAGAGTTAGAATTACTCCGTCCACACAGGTATAATACGATGGGCGAAAATGGTAATCCCCTTCCTACCCTAGCGTAAGATTGGGGAGAGACGGTGGCTTCGTAACGGAGGGCGAACCGTTAGAGGCGAAAAAGAATTGAGGTAAAGAGTGGGCGGCCAGTAAAGGCTTCCAAGTTACCCAAACACAATTTTTGACTAGCAGAGCATATCTGAGAGTTAGCCATGTATACTTATCAGGCTACTAAGGAGGTTAGCATCCCGATCTCAGATATATTGCCTAATGGTTCGGTGACTAACAGAATTTCGGATTCCACAGATGGGCTTACCTCTGCCTAGTCTGTAAAGGGGACATTCTTATTTTTTATAGTCCCTCTGAAGAACAGGCATATGTAGTTTCTAATGGACATAGCGATCCAACCTCTAAGTGCAAGACCATCTCAAACGGACCTAGGATGTTCGTGTTTCGGTAAAGAGGCTAGAGTTACTGGTTTGGAAGACTTTTCCCTGGGAAGGGAAGCTTTCCTGGGTCCAAAAGAGAGTCAGACGGAATTTCTGCCTACCGGGTATCATACAACTGGGCCAATGGGCAGTAGAAGTGACTCTGGTCCTTTATTCAACTAGTTTGGTTCCCAGTCTGGTTCTGGTGGAGTCTCGGATAACAAAGACTGTTCCAAATAGCCAGTAATCAGGTCTCTACAAATTCTCACCTTAGACCTCCTATGGGGGGTAGGGGTTGGAAGGCGGAGACCTGGTCCGAGACTTGAAGAGGGTTTGTCTCCTTACATTAACAATAGACCTCTACAACGCCCAAGCTGTCAGTCCGTTCAAAAGCGATAGGAATTACAAAAATTCAGAACTTACTTCCAAATACCAGACGGTCAGACTGATACTCAATTTAAAAGTTTTTAACCAGTTCTAACGGCCTATAGACTCAAGATGGAATCAATCCAATCTGTCATTACTGGCCTAGAATAAGGGGAGTTCATGGTGTCTGGGGGCATTGAGAATGCATACCTTCAATATCCCGATTTGGACTCCTCACCAGACATACTTACGAGTCATACTTGTGAAGGATCATTACCTGCTCTGAGCCTTGCCTTTTGGTGTATCTTTGGACCCGAGAATTTTTAGAAAGATCGGGGTGATATGGGTCGCAAGATTGAGAAGGTTAGGGGTCACGATCATATCTTATCTAGACGATCTGCTGATCAGGGCCTCCTCTCAGAACAGCTGGCAAAGATGCTCAGACGACCCATCATTTTCTCACTCAACATGGGTGGATTCTGGATTTCCAGAAATCCAACCTACTGCCAACTCAAGGGACTCAATTTCTAGGTCTCACAGAGAACAAGATCCATGACATACAGAGGCTGGTGGCTCAAGTATTACAGGCACAGATGGTTTCCCTACACCTGGGTGTGCATCTGCTAAGGAAGATGGTGGCTCTACAGTATGACAGATTACAGGAACCTCATTGCTCAGGGAGCAGGTTCGCACTCGTTTCTATAGCGCAAATTGCGGATTTTACACGGGTCCAACCTTCCCTAATTTGGTGGTCGTTACATAGAAATCTCGCAAAGCAGCCAGAGATTCGGCATTTGGGATTGGAGGATCCTCGCAACGGATGCCAGTCTCAGAGGTTGGAGTGCCGTCCCTGAGGAACATCGGTTTCAGAACAGAGGGACGTCACGAAAGAGCAGTCTATTCCATGGAGATTCTCGGGCTGGGTGCAATTACAATGTAACTTCTCTTAGCTGGAGGCTTAGTGATGACTCACCACCTGCAGATGCAGTCGCACAATGTCACAACGATGGCATACATAAACCGTCCAGGAAGACCAAGGCACAAGATGGCATTTTGATCTGGTTTTTGGGCAGAGAGGCGCAACAGCGTTCTTTAGGCATAGTTCTTTCCAGGAGTGGAGATCTGGGAACCAGGGTGTCTCAGTCGCCAGGACGTGCATCCAAGAGAGTGGTGTCTACACCCAATAGTTTTCGAGATAGTTGTAGGAGGATGGGGCCTACCTCGAGTAGACCTCTTGGCATCACGACACAACCATAAACTGCCCAGGTATGTGACCAGAACTAGGAATCCTGCAGCGGAAGCAGTGGACGCATTGACACTTCCTTGGTTTTACAGAACCTTTTCTTCTCAGACCCAGGGTAATAATGGAGGCCAAAACGGATAAGAGTGTGGGCAATTCTCATTGCTCAAACTGGCCCTGCAGAGGTTGGTACTCTGATTTGCAGAGGCTACTAGCGGAAGATCCCTGGAGGCTACCTCAGCGGGATGACCTGCTATCACAGGGGCAGTTCCTCCACCCAGACTTGATCAGGTTGCGTTTAACGGAGTGGTTATTGAGTCCCGGATATAGTGAAAGACAGAAATACCAAATGTGGCTTTCCCTACAACGATAGCAGCTAGGAAGCCGGTCACTATTACAGTATATGGATGACAGCATAGACTGGTGTCAACGAGGGTTGGTTTCCAGGACTTTCTTTCGGGAGGTGCTGAGTATACAACCTCCTTTCCGTCCTCGCACGACGCCGTGGGACCTAACCTGGGGGTTGGCCTATATCAGATCGGCTTTAGAACCTTTAGAAAGAGCAGGATTGAGATGTCTCTCCTGGACAGTCAAGCTGTTACTTGCCTCAGCTTCGGCCAGACGGGTCTCTGTTTTGGGGGCTTTATTGCGTAAGAGTCCTTTTTCTAAATTTCGATTCAGACAGGGCGGAACTCAGTACGACAGAGTTCTTCCGAAGATAGTACAAAGTTTCAGGTAAACCAGCAAATTGTGGTTCCATCTTTTCACGGAGTTGCAGATGGGGACGTGTCTTTGAACGTTGTCAGAGATTTACGGATTTAGGTACAGGTTATGTTGTACATCAGACAATAGGAACATTTTGTTTGTTTTATTATGATAGTACAAAGACAGGTTTGCCAGCATCTAAACAAATTTTAGCCAGATGGATTAGGCTTACTATTCTGAAATAGTTATCCTGTGGGAACCGGGTTCAGGCTGGTACCCATACCACCGGATCCGTGGGTGCCTCCCGGGTGGCCGCAAGAGGTGCCTCTACTACTCAGCTTGGCAGCGTGGCAACGTGGTCATCAGCACATACGTTCACGAGATTCTACAAGTTTGATACGTTGCGTCCGGAGATTCTAAGTTCGGAAGTTTAGTTTTGCAGGACTCTGACAGCACTCCCACCCTTGGGAGTAACTTTGGGACGTCCCCTACTGTATAATGCTGTTCCAGTGTCCCCTAGTGGATCAAAGAGAAAAGAGGATTTTGGTACTTACCGATAAATCCATTTCTCTGAATCCTCTAGGGGATACTGGACGCCCGCCTCGGTGCTGTCAGCCTGCTGTGTTCCATAACCAGTTCATGCAAGCAGCGTTAGTTTTCTGTTAACAGAATTCTTGGATGCTGTTTGAATTGTTGTACGGTGGGATCCTCGCCATTGGCTGTAAGTCTCATGTCCTATTCTCTCGGTCAAATTTTCCAAACTGAGGGATGAGGGATGTGAAGGGGTAGGAGCCGGCTGTGCAGACAATGTTTAATTTTAGATTGTGCCACACCTCCGGTTGCAAGCTTCACACCCCTACTGTATAATGCTGTTCCAGTGTCCCCTAGAGGATTCAGATAAATGGATTTATCGGTAAGTACCAAAATCCTCTTTTTTTTTACCTCATCTTGTATGGGATGTGGGGGCACAGGGTGGTATTATATTGTGCATATAATCAGAGAAGATTCAGGAGAGGATCTGATATTTATTACGCTGCCATGTGATGTCATGGTGATGTGATGCAGTGGTGATTTGATGTCATGGTGATGCAGTGGTGATGAGATGTCATGGTGATAAGATGTCATGGTGATGTGATGCAGTGGTGATGAGATGTCATGGTGATGTGATGCAGTGGTGATGAGATGTCATGGTGATGTGATGCAGTGGTGATGTGATGTCATGGTGATGCAGTGGTGATGAGATGTCATGGTGAGGTGATGCAGTGGTGATGAGATGTCATGGTGATGTGATGCAGTGGTGATGAGATGTCATGGTGAGGTGATGCAGTGGTGATGTGATGTCATGGTAATGTCATGGTGATGTGATGCAGTGGTGATGAGATGTCATGGTGAGGTGATGCAGTGGTGATGTGATGCAGTGGTGATGTGATGTCATGGTGATGCAGTGGTGATGAGATGTCATGGTGAGGTGATGCAGTGGTGATGAGATGTCATGGTGATGTGATGCAGTGGTGATGAGATGTCATGGTGAGGTGATGCAGTGGTGATGTGATGTCATGGTGATGTCATGGTGATGTGATGCAGTGGTGATGTCATGGTGATGTGATGTAGTGGTGATGTCATGGTGATGTGATGCAGTGGTGATGTGATGTCATGGTGATGCAGTGGTGATGTGATGTCATGGTGATGCAGTGGTGATGTGATGTCATGGTGATGCAGTGGTGATGAGATGTCATGGTGATGTGATGCAGTGGTGATGAGATGTCATGGTGATGTGATGCAGTGGTGATGAGATGTCATGGTGAGGTGATGCAGTGGTGATGTGATGTCATGGTGATGTAGTGGTGATGTCATGGTGATGTGATGCAGTGGTGATGTGATGTCATGGTGATGTCATGGTGATGTGATGTAGTGGTGATGTCATGGTAATGTCATGGTGATGTGATGCAGTGGTGATGTGATGTCATGGTGATGCAGTGATGATGTGATTAGTATGTTGTGTGATTACGCATGTTATCACTAAGCGGCCTGTGTTTTTATCTTGTAGCCTTTTACATCGGAAACAACACCCGGCTAAGCGATCAGTACCGGATCCGAGACCACATGCTGGTACACTATGATAAGATCCTCACCGCTAAAGGTACAGACTGACTTGCAGGAGAAGCTGGTGGCGGGAGGCGAGGACCTGGAGTGGGATGAGTGACATGGCAGGCGTAGGGAGGGTCATGTAGTGTTCTCTCCAAGCCTCTCGCTTGTCCCTTAGATTGCCCTGGTCACGGAGGAATGCCCAGCTGGCTGCCTGTAGCTATCTGCATGTCCAGATGTGGGTGATACACTGTAACTTACAGTCAGGGGAGAGGTTACAGGCGCAGTCCTTACAGAACGTTCTCAGGAACCCCGTATGGTCACTGGAAGATCAGATCGTCACTTTTCTCTTAAGGTGTGTACACACGGTGAGATATTTTCTTTCGATTTTGACTATATAGTCAATATCGCAAGAAAAGTTAGTGCAGGTCGCAAGGTGAAAGTCACCTTGCGATCCCGATTCGATCCCGATGCGCGGTCCCGCCAGGTCGGCATCGCACGAAAAGGTAGGCTGTGCAGGCAAGTCAATCCTTGCTAGATCGGTGTACTATCTAGTTCATCTCACATGTCAATGACATCTCACATAAGCCAAAACCGTAAGCACACATAGGGGGTAATTCTGAGTTGATCGCAGCAGGACATTTTTTAGCAGTTGGGCAAAACCACTGCAGGGGGGGGGGGCAGATGTAACATGTGCAGAGAGAGTTAGATTTGGGTGTGGTGTGTTCAATCTGCAATCTAAATTGCAGTGTAAAAGTAAAGCAGCCAGTATTTACCCTGCACAGAAACAAAATAACCCACCCAAATCTAACTCTCTCTGCAAATGTTATATCTGCCCCCCCCCCCCCCCCCCCCCCTGCAGTGCACATAGTTTTTCCCAACTGCTAAAAAATTTCCTGCTGCGATCAACTTGGAATTACCCCCATAGTCCATATCTCAAGAAAAGTTGCACAAAATCGGTGGTGCTGGGCTTCGGGGAGTTCAAGGGAAATCGCTAGTGAAAATCGGGCATAGCTAGGATCTCACCGTGTGTACACACCTGTCTCTCTGAGGAACAGAACCAGAGTTGCCCACAAATGATTCTTCCAATTATCTTTTTCCCACACTGGGACTCCCATAATGCAGTGGAGTATTATACTAACATCGGAGCGAACTCCCATAATGCAGTGGGGTATTATACGAACATCGGAGCGTACTCCCATAATGCAATGGGGTATTATACTAACATCGGAGCAAACTCCCATAATACAGTGGGGTATTATACTAACATCGGAGCAAACTCCTATAATGCAGTGGGGTATTATACTAACATCGGAGTGACCTCCCATAATGTAGTGGGGTATTATACTAACATCGGAGTGTACGCCCACAATTTATTGGGGTATTATACTAACATAGGAGCGTACTCCCATAATGCAGTGGGTTATAATACTAACATCGGAGCAAACTCCCATAATGCAGTGGGGTATTATACTAACATCAGAGCTGACTCCCATAATGCAGTGTGGTATTATACTAACATTGGAGCGTACTCCCATAATGCAGTGGGGTATTATACTAACATTGGAGCGTACTCCCATAATGCAGTGGGGTATTATACTAACATTGGAGCGTACTCCCATAATGCAGTGGGGTATTATACTAACATCGGAGCGAACTCCCATAATGCAGTGGGGTATTATACTAACATCGGAGCGTACTCCCATAATGCAGTGGGGTATTATAGTAACATTTGGTGAATGCAGGAAGATATTGTGGGTTCTGATGCACTGACATAGTCCATGTTTCCGTAATACCGCATTCACGTGTGTCCAGTGTCGTTACACGTGAACAGCGGGCTACAGGATCCTTACCTGGCATGATGAAGGGTGCAGACCCTGTGTATTGCTGGTCCATAGTATAACCCCCATCCCCAATATTGGTACTGCAATTCTAACTGGGCAACATGCCAAACGGGCGCTGTTGGGTGGTGTCTCCGGGCATTTCCTGAGGCACACAAGCATGCGGACACTGGGGGTCATTCCGAGTTGATCGCTCGCTAGCAATTTTTAGCAGCAGTGCAAACTAATTGTCGCCGCCCACTGGGGAGTGTATTTTTGCTTTGCAGAAGTGTGAACGCCTGTGCAGCAGAGCGCCTGCAAAATCGTTTTGTGCAAAACAAGACCAGCCCTGTAGGTACTCTTCGTGTGCGTTGATTCTAACGACGGAGGGACGGCTTTTGACGTCACACACCCGCCCAGCGAACGCCCAGCCACACCTGCGTTTTTCTGCCACGCCTGCCTTTTTCTAAGCACTCCCTGAAAACGGTCAGTTGACACCCAGAAATGCCCTCTTTCTGTCAGTCTCCTTGCGGTCGGCTGTGCGATTGGAATCGTCGCTAGAACCAGTGCAAAACCACAATGGACTTTGTACCCGTACGACGCGCGTGCGCATTGCGGAGCATACGCAGGCGCAGATTAGCCGTTTTTTTCACTGATCGCTACGCAGCGAACAACGGCAGCTAGCGATCAACTCGGAATGACCCCCACTGACCGGAAGCGTGACTGTACCGTGTCAGCACAGCATACGCGTAGGTCAGTACTAGAGTTATATGATGTATAAAGCTCCACACTCACCAACTATTATCTCTGTCTGTTCTAGCTGCTGTCGACTGTTCTGTTCCGAAGAGTATGATCAAAAGTATTAAATGTAGGTATATCTCACATGCACCATGACGTACAGCACATAACGATGTATGGAGATCTGCGCGGTAACGCGGGTCTGTAACCACGGGCGCTGAGAGACTGTGCAGCGAGTCCGCATACTGTACTATCAGGCCTGGTTAGCCGGATCTATATAAGGAGGGAGGAAACCACATTTGCTGACTGGGAGCCGTCATTGTGTGTCTTAGATTGTGCAACGATAACGCTATAATAGAAATAATCTGCTGTAAATATCAAATCACATCATAAACCAGAATCTACGAGGAAAGTACAGAAATACAGACAGAATTTTATGGTGCTTGGACAATGTGAGGTCCATGGTTTGTCTTCAGTATTCGTTACCAAGCCCCTGTATTCCACACTTCTCATCCAGTGACCGCACTGTACCCACTGCGGATTCATTTAATACTCAGAATATTGGGATAACGCTGAGTATTCGCACTGCACTCAAATATAAATTATATTAATACAGCCACCATAATCATACACAATAATGGACGTTCTTGTTATTCTGTGAGTTTATTTGTATGTTATAATATTAAACACTTTCCAAACTGCCTGTGATGTCACTAGTTCCTAGTGACCAGATTGGCCGCATTCTCAGTGATGTCACTGGTTCCTAATGACTGGATAGGCTGCACTCTCAGTGATGTCACTGGCTCCTAGTGACTGGATAGGCTGCATTCTCAGTGATGTCACTGGTTCCTAGTGACTGGATAGGCTGCACTCTCAGTGATGTCACTGGCTCCTAGTGACTGGATAGGCTGCACTCTCAGTGATGTCACTGGTTCCTAGTGACTGGATAGGCTGCACTCTCAGTGATGTCACTGGCTCCTAGTGACTGGATAGGCTGCGCTCTCAGTGATGTCACTGGCTCCTAGTGATTGGATAGGCTGCGCTCTCAGTGATGTCACTGGCTCCTAGTGACTGGATAGGCTGCACTCTCAGTGATGTCACTGGTTCCTAGTGACTGGATAGGCTGCACTCTCAGTGATGTCACTGGCTCCTAGTGACTGGATAGGCTGCGCTCTCAGTGATGTCACTGGCTCCTAGTGATTGGATAGGCCGCGCTCTCAGTGATGTCACTGGCTCCTAGTGACTGGATAGGCTGCACTCTCAGCGATGTCACTGGTTCCTAATGACTGGATAGGCTGCACTCTCAGCGATGTCACTGGTTCCTAATGACTGGATAGGCTGCACTCTCAGCGATGTCACTGGCTCCTAGTGACTGGATAGGCTGCACTCTCAGTGATGTCACTGGCTCCTAGTGACTGGATAGGCTGCACTCTCAGTGATGTCACTGGCTCCTAGTGACTGGATAGGCTGCACTCTCAGTGATGTCACTGGTTCCTAGTGACTGAACAGCTGCATTCTTGGGAAGTGGAAGACAAAGTTACTTGTCCAAGGTCAGGAGTAGTCAATGGTAGGGTTCTGAATGGGGTCGCCATCACATTTCTCATGTCCGATATGCAATGAGAACTGTAATGTCTTCTTTTCATGGAAAGGCGAAAATGGAATACCTGGACAAAATATAATTTAATTTGGGCAATCTTTTTACAAACATTGTTTCATGGCCTCGGCACTGATGCCAGGTAGCCCACGTGTCTACTTACTAGCAGATAATATGTAGCTGGCAGAACCGCTGTGGCTCTCCTGCATCTGGTGGTGGAATGCGTGCATAGGTCCAACCCTTATAGATTTACACTGATTTCTCCGTAGTGTGAAATGCTCTCATAGCCCACCCCTCCCAGTACTGCAACTTCCCAAGCCGTGGCATGACTGGCGGTTTTACTCTGACCGCGCTGCACATGGCTATTACCATCCGGCCCTGCTTTTCAGTCTGAATGCACCCGCAGGGTCTACTTTATTAGTAAGCAAAAAGCTGGTGTGCTCTAATTGTTACGTTATACCAGGTTCCCACAAGTCACCTGCTTGGTAATATCAGTGGCCCATCCCAATCCACCCTTTGCTTATCTGAATTATATGCGCAAAGCCCCCATTCTGACATAAACAGCATACAGTCGATGACCTAGAAGCATCCATTTTGTTTCCTGCCCATCGTAGGTGACCCCAGCTGTTGTTATATGGGATGTCCTCTAAATATCTCAGTATACCAGCTACAACTTAGCGCTGGTGATTACTATATTTTATTTGTCTATACCATTTTGGGGAATTACCACCCCCTGCACCAGCAGCTCTTTGACAGCGCACTGCTTCTATTTTCTTTTACATACTTGTTTGGTTTGTGAAGGATATTTTGTGTGTCCGTCTGTATTCAACACTTCAGGAAATCTTGGTTCATCTCAGACGCTGTTTTGTTACTGGGGCTGTGTAATAAATGTGTCATTATAATGGCTGAAGCCTATTATTGGGATGTGTCTTGTGGTAGACATTCCGCCATTTTTCTCTATCCTACATCTCTGTCTCTTGTATGAATTCCCATAGTCCCTGTCCGTGTCCCTCTCGCCTTCCCCTAAATGTCTATATATCCAGTTTCTTAAGGACTGGTTATTACGAAGTTGTGTAATAACAAAGCATCAAGTCCCCTGTGTTCTGCTAACGTCTCCTGTGTTTCCTCCAGACAGCGACCAGCAGAGAAGGGAGAAAATGAACAGAGAGGTGGCCCGGTTGGAGAAGGAGTCTTTACGTTATGGGTCCTTCTCCCGCCTTAATTCTAGAGCAAGTGGAAAGGATGCCATAGTACGTGGAAAGGTGAGAATCTGCCAGTATAACAACCGTTGGCGTTACTCCGGTATATAGCGATGGTTTCAGCAGCCATGACTGGTCACTCCAGGTTCTGTAGTAATAAGTACCATCGTAATCCATCCGAGAACCAGTGCAGAGGATTACAATGAGCCCTTCGTAATTTGGACCATGGCACTTTCCCTTACGGAACGAGAGCTGAGGCTGTGCCCACCTGAATATGTGGAAGGGTCTTGTACTGCTGCCAGCGCACAGAGCCCGGAACACAGTGACAGAGGCCTGTGCTCTCACCCACAGGGTGCAAGGATGACCGGTGGTTTCTGTTTGGTGTCTATCGCCCCACATACAGTATGAAGTGTTATTACAGGCACAGACACCCCCCTGTATAAGCGCTAGTTAGCGTCCATGGATAATGAAAACTACGATCTGTCACTGACCCTTTATACTATAAATTGCTTCCGCAGGGTACGACTGACATTCTCCTCTGCACCCTACAGGGTTTGGTGTTGAACAAATGATTCAGACACATTCATCACATTTATTATCAATTAACATAAATGTTTGTTTGTTTTTCTTTTGGAGGGGGGGAGTAGTAATTGTGATTGGAAATGAGATGTGCAGCCCAACAGCAGCAATTGTATAAACAGCGAGTTTTGTTATTCCTTTACCATAAAGTCACTTACCCCTTTTATTTCTGTGTTCCCTTTGTATACTTTCTCTGTAGGGAAGAGTTATATGGCTACTGCTTTTTAATACCCCTTTCACACCGCACAAATAACTCGGTATCGACCCGGCATATTGCGGTGTGAAAGGGGCATAGCCGAAATCGCGGGTCGCCTGACCCAGCAATTCAACCCGGGAATAAAGCAGTGTTATACCCGGGTTGAATACCGGGTCAGTGGCTGCGTAAACTACAGTTTACTACAGCAGGGGGAGGCGGCGTAAAGATGATCTCATCTCCAAGCGCTGCCTCCACCTCCGCTGCAGGCTCCGCTCCCCGCCGCTGTGGCAACCCACCCGGCATATTGCCGGGTCGGGGAGCCAGCGGCAGCGTCCAATGCCGGATCCCACCCAGGAAGGACTCGTTTTCAATTCCCGGGTGGGAGCCGGCATTGGCAGTGTGAAAGGGGTATTATAAAGAACACAGAACCTATATTGACGTGTAATCTGAGGGATTTATGCCTAGGGCAGTGTTTCCCAAACTTGTGGCCTAATTCAGACCTGATCGCAGCAGCAAATTTGTTAGCTAATGGGTAAAACCATGTGCACTGCAGGGGGGGCAGATGTAACATGTGCAGAGAGACTTAGATTTGGGTGTGGTGAGTTCAATCTGCAATCTAAATTGCAGTGTAAAAATAAAGCAGCCAGTATTTACCCTGCACAGAAACAATATAACCCACCCAAATCTAACTCTCTCTGCACATGTTATATCTGCCCCACCTGCAGTGCACATGGTTTTGCCCATTAGCTAACAAATTTGCTGCTGCGATCAACTCTGAATTAGGCCCCTGGTCTTCAAGGCACTGGAGCAGTCCAGATGTACAGGATATCCATAGCTGAGCACAGATGGTTAAATCAGATTGATTGAAGCACTAATTAAGCCACTTGTGCCCACGCCTGGCTATCCGTACAACCTGGACAGTTAGGGTGCCTTGAGTATAGAGTTTGGGAACCCCTGGCTTAAAGAATAAAAAAGCCTAATTTCTAGACAGAGCTGCACCTGTCAGCCCGTTACTCATTGTAGCATCATGTTAGTAACTGTAGCGCTTATAAAGATGAACACGTGAGTTTTTTCCCTTTAATCTGACTGTTATCTACACTGCAGGAATGAGTTTCCTGACACCTCATTGCATAGACTGCCACTGGTGCCAACGGGGGTCACCAATAAGACAGAGACAGATAGTAACGGCTGCACATTGCATAAGATAAATGACTTGGTAACACTAAGCACAGAGTGTGGCCACTGACACTGATTACTAGAGGACCATCCTCACATTATTTGCTAGCCAATGTTTAATGTCAATCATTAAAGTGTTTTAGAGTGTGGGCTGTTGGGTACACATCAATCAGCAAAGTATCTAACTGGTATCCGGACTATACAGTAGGTTGATAATGAAAAACTCAACAGTCATTAAGTCGACCACTAATGGTCAACATACGTTAATAGGTTGACACTGCTTATGGTCAATAGGGACAAAGTGGTCAACACAGTTTTGGGGGGTTTTCAGCATTTTAGTCAACTTTTTCATACTTTTCCATCCACGTGGACTATGATTGGGAATAGTAACCTGTGCCGAGCGCAGTGGTAGGGGAGCGAAGCACCTTTGCCCGCAGCATGGCGAGAGGACGCAGATCACTAATTGGGGTTCCACGTGCTGTGATGGCGAAAATGACACCAAACAACATTAAAAATGTGTTGACTTTTTTGGTGTCAACCTTTTGTCATGTCAACCTTTTTTACTGTCTATCTTTTGCATATCGACCTAATGACCCTATCGACTGTTTAACCTTATCGACCTTTTCCGTTTCGACCTTGTGGGGTCGGCATTTTGACTGTAGACCTTTTGCTTGTAGATCTAATGAGCCACGCCCCACTGACCTTTTCAGCAGCACTTGACTCAGTCAGGCTATAGTCTCTACAGATGTGTCTGTTAGCGTTAAGTACGTGGCGCCTCTCTGTGATTCAGTACAACTTTGTGTAAACCACGGTTTAGTTGCAGATTCAAACTCCCATCGGCCCTGGGCTGGGTTCAAACCAAAACCCACCGGTCCTGCCCCCACAACATTGACACCTGCTGAACAAATCCTCATTCTCCTTTATCCGCTGCTTGACCAAGCGTGCCTCTGTATTTTACTGTATTACAAGATGACGTCTGAGGTTTTGCATTTGAGGCCAGGAACTGAGAAGGCCAGCGAATGGCTGTGCATGTCTTACGGGGGAGAATGTGTATGAACACATCTGGTATCCATCTTCCTGGACCGCTTCAGCTCTGGGGTACAGGAGCCGACAGCTCACATTGCTGACCCAAATGCACATCACCTGGGCTTGTGAACCCCGCCACTAGGTGCAAGATGACGGGAAACACGTAGCAAGCTTTGATGAGTTTAGGTTCCAATTCTATCTGACAGATGAACGATTTTGCGTGTGGAGAACATTGAACAAAACAAGGGGCAGTTAAAGTCAGGAGCGGGCGCCTTCAGCAGGACATTGTGCCAGGGGATAGGTCCGTAGCCACCGGATAATGGCTGGAGGTGCGTTCCTCTCTGTTTGGCATCAAGAGTTGGCCCCTTGTTCCTCACATGTGAACACAGTAGAACAGTTCAGTATGCCACCAATGGCAAGGTTCCACCGCTAACAAATATTAGGGAATTGTGTACCATTATCCAGAAGGCATGGGGTACACTATCTACACAGTACTACATTATGTGTGTGTGTATATGTGTGTATATATATATATATATATACATATACACATATCGGCGCCAGAATACCGACCGCAAGAAACGCCGACAGTCGGCATGGCAACTTACAGGAGCTATTCCCGTCGGTAAGCTGACCGTCTGCATCACATACCCAACCCATATGTATATAGTATGTTGTAGCCCGATAATAGCAGAGGTGCCAAGTTACGTAATGGATTCCAATGTCAAAGGAAAAGGTCTGTAAAGCAGAAGTGAATCCCTCTTCTGAAATGCCCCCTGAACTTCAGGTGGCCGCCGTTTAGCAGAATCCTATGTTTCACATAGGGCAGGCATGTCCAAACTGCGGCCCTCCAGCTGTTGAGAAACTACACATCCCAGCATGCCCTGACACAGCTTTAGCATTCTCTGAAGGCAAAACTGTATCAGGGCATGCTGGGATATGTAGTTTCACAACAGCTGGAGGGCCGCAGTTTGGACATGCCTGACATAGGGGCTAATTCAGACCTGATCGGTGCTGTGTGTGTGTTCACACAGCAGCGATCAGGCGTGAACTGTGCATGCGCTGGTGCCGAAGTGCGCCGGCGCATGCCAGACAGCCGACGGCTGTCTCAGCCCTGCGATCGCCTCTGCCTGAGGTGTTCGCTGGGCAGGAGGGTGCGGGCCGGCGGCGTTTAGGGGGCGCAGTCCGGGCAACGCAGGCGACCTGGGCTGCGACGGGTATCTCCCTGCCAGCGCGCAGGAGCTGTGCTGACTGGGAGCTACGCATCCAGTACAAAAGCATCACCGCTGTGCAATGCTTACTGTATGTACTCGTGCGCGGGGGCGGGGCCTGATGTGCGGGGCAGACTACCCTGGGCGTCCACCCACATGTCAGGGAAGCTGATCGTAGGTATGCTAAATTTAGCGCATCTACGATCAGGTCTGAATCACCCCCATAGTGTAGAGGATATTTCTGAAACAAATGAGAGCAACAGCGCCTCCTAGTGTAATAAATTACTGACACTGGGAAATACACCCAGTATCTGAGATTTGCTCCACCTGAAAGATCACAGATAACAAATAAGTTATACCCACTAGGAGGCGCCTGTTGCTCTCTATTGTTCCATATGTATGTACATACATCTTTACGTGTGTATATATATATATATATATATATATATATATATATATATTTCTCTAACGTCCTAGTGGATGCTGGGGACTCCGTCAGGACCATGGGGAATAGCGGGCTCCGCAGGAGACAGGGCACATCTAAAAAAGCTTTTAGGTCACATGGTGCGTACTGGCTCCTCCCCCTATGACCCTCCTCCAAGCCTCAGTTAGGTTTTTGTGCCCGTCCGAGAGGGTGCAATCTAGGTGGCTCTCTTAAAGAGCTGTTTAGAAAAGTTTTTTTTTAGGTTTCAATCTCAGTGATTCCTGCTGGCAACAGGATCACTGCATCGAGGGACTTAGGGGAGAGATTTCCAACTCACCTGCGTGCAGGATGGATTGGAGTCTTAGGCTACTGGACACTTAGCTCCAGAGGGAGTCGGAACACAGGTCAGCCTGGGGTTCGTCCCGGAGCCGCGCCGCCGATCCCCCTTACAGACGCTGAAGAGACGGCAGAACGGAGGTCCGGAAAACAGGCGGCAGAAGACTCCACAGTCTTCATGAAGGTAGCGCACAGCACTGCAGCTGTGCGCCATTGTTGTCACACGGCTCACTGACTCAGTCACGGAGGGTGCAGGGCGCTGCTGGGGGCGCCCTGGGCAGCAATATAATTACCTTTAGTGGCAAAAGAAATACATCACATATACCCATTAAGGCTATATGTATGTATTTTGACCCAGGCCAGTTTCTTAAAAACCGGGAGAAAAATCCCGCCGAAAAAGGGGCGGAGCTTATTCTCCTCAGCACTCAGCGCCATTTTCCTGCTCAGCTCCGCTGGTCAGGACGGCTCCCAGGACTCTCCCCTGCACTGCACTACAGAAACAGGGTAACAAAGAGAAGGGGGGCATAAATTGGCGATATTTATATATTAAGAGCGCATATATAGTAAACAACACCTTCTAGGGTTGTTTTTATACATTTATAGCGCTTTTGGTGTGTGCTGGCAAACTCTCCCTCTGTCTCCCCAAAGGGCTAAGGGGTCCTGTCTTCGATTAGAGCATTCCCTGTGTGGCTGCTGTGTGTCGGTACGTGTGTGTCGACATGTATGAGGACGATGTTGGTGTGGAGGCAGAGCAATTGCCGATGATGGTAATGTCACCCCCTAGGGAGTCGACACCGGAATGGATGGCTTTAGTTATGGAATTACGTGATAATGTCAGCACACTGCAAAAGTCAGTTGACGAAATAAGACGCCCGGCAAACCAGTTAGTACCGGTTCAGGCGTCTCAGACACCGTCAGGGGCTGTAAAACGTCCTTTACCTCAGTCAGTCGACACGGGTACCGACACAGATGAATCTAGTGTCGACGGTGAAGAAACAAACGTATTTTCCAATAGGGCCACACGTTATATGATCACGGCAATGAAGGAGGCTTTGCAGATCTCTGATACTGCTGGTACCTCAAAAAGGGGTATTATGTGGGGGGTGAAAAAACTACCTGTATTTTTCCCAGAATCAGAGGAATTGAATGATGTGTGTGATGAAGCGTGGGTTACCCCCGATAGAAAAATGCTAATTTCAAAGAAGTTGTTGGCATTATACCCTTTCCCACCAGAGGTTAGGGCGCGCTGGGAAACACCCCCTAAGGTGGATAAGGCGCTCACACGTTTATCAAAGCAAGTGGCGTTGCCGTCTCCTGATACGGCCGCCCTCAAGGATCCAGCAGATAGGAGGCTGGAAACTACACTGAAGAGTATATACACACATACGGGTGTTATACTGCGACCGGCAATAGCCTCAGCCTGGATGTGCAGTGCTGGGGTAGTGTGGTTGGATTCTCTGACTGAAAATATTGAGACCCTGGATAGGGACAGTATTTTATTGACTCTAGAGCAATTAAAGGATGCTTTTCTTTATATGCGAGATGCTCAGAGGGATGTTTGTACTCTAGCATCAAGAGTAAACGCGATGTCCATATCTGCTAGAAGAAGTTTATGGACGCGACAGTGGTCAGGTGATGCGGATTCCAAGAGGCATATGGAAGTATTGCCATATAAAGGAGAAGAATTGTTTGGGGTCGGTCTTTCGGACCTGGTGACCACGGCAACTGCCGGCAAATCCACCTTTTTACCTCAGACCCCTTCACAACAGAAAAAGACACCGTCTTTTCAGCCGCAGTCCTTTCGCTCCTATAAAAAGCGACCAAAAGGACAGTCTTATCTGCCGAGAGGCAGAGGAAAGGGTAAGAAAGGGCAGCACGCAGCCCCTGCCCAGGAACAGAAGCCCGCCCCGGCTTCTACAAAGCCATCAGCATGACGCTGGGGCTTTACAAGCGGACCCAGGAACGGTGGGGGGTCGACTCAAGATTTTCAGCAATCAATGGGCTCACTCACAAGTGGACCCGTGGGTCCTGCAGATAATATCTCAGGGTTACATGCTGGAGTTCGAAAGGTTTCCCCCTCGCCGGTTCCTAAAGTCTGCTTTACCAACGTCTCCCTCAGAAAGGACGTCGGTTTTGGAAGCCATTCACAAGCTGTATTCTCAGCAGGTGATAGTCAAGGTACCCCTCCTACAACAGGGAAAGGGGTATTATTCCACACTATTTGTGGTACCGAAGCCGGACGGTTCGGTAAGACCTATTCTAAATCTGAAATCCTTGAACCTGTACATACAGAAATTCAAGTTCAAGATGGAGTCACTCAGAGCAGTGATAGCGAATCTGGAAGAAGGGGACTTCATGGTGTCCCTGGACATAAAGGATGCTTATCTGCATGTCCCAATTTACCCCTCACACCAAGGGTATCTCAGGTTCGTGATACAAGACTGTCATTATCAGTTTCAAACGATGCCGTTTGGTTTGTCCACGGCCCCTCGGGTCTTTACCAAGGTAATGACCGAAATGATGGTTCTTCTACGAAGAAAAGGCGTATTAATTATCCCTTACTTGGACGATCTCCTGATAAGGGCAAAGTCCAGAGAACAGCTGGAAGTCGGTGTAGCACTAACCCAGGTAGTGCTTCAGCAACACGGGTGGATTCTGAATCTTCCAA
This sequence comes from Pseudophryne corroboree, assembly GCF_028390025.1. Lineage (NCBI taxonomy): Eukaryota > Metazoa > Chordata > Amphibia > Anura > Myobatrachidae > Pseudophryne > Pseudophryne corroboree. Next base: position 171,739,343 of record NC_086455.1, on the reverse strand, counting down.
AATCTCAATTGACCCCGACAACTCGTCTGCTGTTCCTGGGAATGATTCTGGACACGGTTCAGAAAAAGGTGTTTCTCCCGGAGGAGAAAGCAAGGGAGTTATCCGAACTTGTCAGGAACCTCCTAAAACCAGGAACGGTGTCAGTACATCAATGCACAAGAGTCCTGGGAAAGATGGTGGCTTCGTACGAAGCGATTCCATTCGGCAGATTCCATGCACGGACATTTCAGTGGGATCTGCTGGACAAATGGTCCGGATCGCATCTGCACATGCATCAGCGGATAGCACTGTCACCAAGAACAAGGTTGTCTCTCCTGTGGTGGCTGCAGACTGCCCATCTGTTAGTGGGCCGCAGATTCGGCATACAGGACTGGGTCCTGGTGACTACGGATGCCAGCCTACGAGGTTGGGGAGCAGTCACAAAGGGAAGAAACTTCCAGGGCGTGTGGTCAAACCTGGAGACGTCTCTTCACATAAATATACTGGAGCTAAGAGCGATCTACAATGCTCTAAGTCTGGCAAAACCGCTGCTTCAGGGTCAGCCGGTGTTGATCCAGTCCGACAACATCACGGCAGTCGCCCACGTGAACCGACAAGGCGGCACGAGAAGCAGGAGTGCAATGGCAGAAGCGGCAAGGATTCTGCGCTGGGCGGAGAATCATGTCATAGCACTGTCAGCAGTGTTCATCCCGGGAGTGGACAACTGGGAAGCAGATTTCCTCAGCAGACACGACCTTCACCCGGGAGAGTGGGGACTTCATCCAGAAGTTTTCCACATGATTGTGAACCGTTGGGAAAAACCAAAGGTAGACATGATGGCGTCTCGCCTCAACAAAAAATTGGACAGGTATTGCGCCAGGTCAAGAGACCCTCAGGCAATAGCTGTGGACGCTCTGGTAACACCGTGGGTGTACCAATCAGTGTATGTGTTCCCTCCTCTGCCGCTCATACCAAAGGTACTGAGAATTATACGGAAAAGAGGAGTAAGAACGATACTGGTGGCTCCGGACTGGCCAAGGAGAACTTGGTATCCGGAACTTCAAGAGATGCTCACGGAGGATCCGTGGCCTCTACCTCTAAGAAGGGATCTGCTTCAGCAGGGACCTTGTATTTTCCAAGACTTACCGCGTCTGCGTTTGACGGCATGGCGGTTGAACGCCGGATTCTAAAAGAAAAGGGCATTCCAGAGGAAGTTATTCCTACCTTGATTAAGGCTAGGAAGGAAGTGACCGCACAACATTATCACCGCATTTGGAGAAAATATGTTGCGTGGTGTGAAGCCAAGAAGGCTCCAACGGAAGAATTTCAATTGGGTCGATTCTTACATTTCCTGCAAGCAGGATTGTCTATGGGCCTCAAATTGGGGTCCATTAAAGTTCAAATTTCGGCCTTATCAATTTTCTTCCAGAAGGAATTGGCGTCAGTGCCTGAAGTACAAACTTTTGTCAAAGGTGTACTACATATACAACCCCCAATAGTGCCTCCAGTGGCACCGTGGGATTTGAACGTGGTTCTAAATTTTCTCAAATCTCATTGGTTTGAGCCGTTAAAATCGGTAGAATTAAAATACCTTACATGGAAGGTAACCATGCTGTTGGCCCTGGCTTCTGCCAGGAGAGTTTCAGAGTTGGCAGCTTTGTCATACAAGAGCCCATATCTGATATTCCATTCGGACAGGGCAGAATTGAGGACACGTCCTCAATTTCTCCCTAAGGTGGTTTCGGCATTTCACTTAAACCAGCCTATTGTGGTGCCTGCGGCTACTAGCGACTTGGAGGACTCCAAGTTACTGGACGTTGTCAGAGCATTAAAAATATATATTTCAAGGACAGCTGGAGTCAGAAAAACTGACTCGTTGTTTACATTGTATGCACCCAACAAGATGGGTGCTCCTGCGTCTAAACAGACGATTGCACGTTGGATCTGTAGCACAATCCAACTTGCACATTCTGTGGCAGGCGTGCCACAGCCTAAATCTGTAAAGGCCCACTCCACAAGGAAGGTGGGCTCATCTTGGGCGGCTGCCCGAGGAGTCTCGGCATTACAACTTTGCCGAGCAGCTACGTGGTCAGGGGAGAACACGTTTGTAAAATTTTACAAATTTGATACTCTGGCTAAAGAGGACCTGGAGTTCTCTCATTCGGTGCTGCAGAGTCATCCGCACTCTCCCGCCCGTTTGGGAGCTTTGGTATAATCCCCATGGTCCTGACGGAGTCCCCAGCATCCACTAGGACGTTAGAGAAAATAAGAATTTACTTACCGATAATTCTATTTCTCATAGTCCGTAGTGGATGCTGGGCGCCCATCCCAAGTGCGGATTGTCTGCAATGCTTGTACATAGTTATTGTTACAAAATCGGGTTATTACTGTTGTTGTGAGCCATCTTTTCAGAGGCTACTTCGTTTTGTTATCATACTGTTAACTGGGTTCAGATCACCAGTTGTACGGTGTGATTAGTGTGGCTGGTATGAGTCTTACCCGGGATTCAAGATCCTTCCTTATTGTGTACGCTCGTCCGGGCACAGTACCTAACTGAGGCTTGGAGGAGGGTCATAGGGGGAGGAGCCAGTACGCACCATGTGACCTAAAAGCTTTTTTAGATGTGCCCTGTCTCCTGCGGAGCCCGCTATTCCCCATGGTCCTGACGGAGTCCCCAGCATCCACTACGGACTATGAGAAATAGAATTATCGGTAAGTAAATTCTTATTATATAATCATATTTATGTATTAGAACTAAGGTGCTCTCAGGGCAGGAAGCATCACAGTAGCTATATATAAACTGGCGCTAGTAATTAATGTAACTGAAACGACATAAAACAATAGGACGCAGATGGCTGATAAAGAGCAGTTTTTCTGTGTTACTCAAGTTGGCAACTTATTTATTTATTTTTTCCCCCCCTTTTGAAGAAATCCCGCTGAGCTGTGAGATCTGGGACCAGTTTACTAACATGTAAGATAATGCGTCGTTCCCAGCGCAGCCGGTGGAGCGAGCACATCGTGAGCCGGTAACGCTCAAGCAGCGGGGTCCCTAATATTCAGTCTGTCAGAATAATTCATGTTTCCGTGGCAACCTGTTACAAGGGCGTCTATTTTTGAGACGATCACAGTCTTTCCATTGTGTAGGAATTGCAAAAAAGAGACTTTTTTATGGCTTTAAGATCTGTGCAATTATCCAATCGGGGTTCTCCCGAGTTTTTTCAGTTTTTGCTAGATGTGAATTAGAATTTTCTACTGATTCTCAGAGTCCTAAATATTTTCCAGAACCAGAACTCGGAGATCGATGTTTTGATTTGGCATTGATGAACGTATGGGTTGCATCCTGCCAGCTGCCAAGACACGGACAGTGTCACTGCGCCATCCATCCAATACATTTCATTGCTTGCTGCAGCGGGCCAGCAGTCACCAATGGGGGGCTGCTTTTGGGGGTCATTAGGGTATCCCAGGACTCGGCTGCATGGACCCAGAGCTGTTACTCTCTCGGCCGGAGGAGGCTGCATAGCACGATGACAAAGCAGTCTCTGTGCCCTTACCAAACATGGCATTTTCCTTCACTGTGCCAGGCATGTGTTGTTTGCCCACTGCACCATACCACAAATACCACTGCTTTTTCACAATACTCAGTCCTTTAGAAAGTTAGTCCGCAAAAATGTAGCCCTCCGTACCCAAGAAGTTGGTTGTTCACTGATCATTGCCATATTTCTTCGCAGTCACTGATTCGGTATTTAAATTGTTCTAATTAGTAGTGATTTACAGTACAACTTTTTTTCCTTCACCTAAATGCTATTTAAAAAATAAAAAAAAATGTGAAATTTCCTTCATTTGGGTACTAGTTCATAGCGGGGACACATACTGTAGTTTCTGGGTACTTTTATAAAGAGCGAGCTTGATAAATAGGCTTTTTAGTCTCCATCCATATTACCAGGCATGGATTTGCCACATTGCACTGCAGTAAACAGACCCCTGTCTCTTACATGGGGCGTTAAAGCAAAGGTTTTTATTAGTATGATCCAGGTTGTGTCCCCTGGACATGTACAGTGTAACGTATACGCCAGCTTAGAGCTATATAACCTGTAATGTCTGTAATTCCCGCACTGCCTGGCAATTTCCCAGCAGCCGGCTTCTGCTACAGACGTCCGCTTAAAATGTTTTGCGTCCCCATTCTTGCAGCTCGATCCTTCGGTAATTTCTGCTAAGTGTTTTGTGTAGAAAGAAATCTGAGCAGCCAAATTCTTCTCCTGTTTATTAGAAAAACCCGGTAAGTAGAAGCGCTTTGTTGGTAGGCGGAGGACAGAGTGTACATGTTGTTCATGTGCAGAGAAATTGCAGCAATTGCACAAAATAGCGTGCTCCTACTAATCGCTTTCCTCCGTCTTGGTGTCATCTGGTGGAATTGGAAGATTTACTGAAAAACTGTACTGCCGGAAATCACAGGTTGTACAAATGACCAATTGTATCTAGCAAAAGTTGACGTAAACCGTGTACTAGACAAGGTTAAAGTTACCTGAAGGTGACCCGCATCTCATGCTGCCTGCAATGTTTTTATTGCAGGATACGTATGATGGATATACTAATATGGCGCGCCAATCCCTGTATTCAGACCGCAGAGCCGTATCCTCTGCAGGCTCCTACATCTCCTCTCCGAGTCCCTTGCGATCACCAGAGGGAACCGCCGAGCCGCACAGCAGGAAATTAACGTTCTCCAGAATGTCTGCTAGAACGCGTTGCGGCTTCTCGGACTCCCCTGGGTGGAGCAGCAGCGCCTCCTGCCAGTTCCGGGACAGCCTGAAGAAGACCTACAGCGGGGACCTGTTAGAGAAACACTCGCATTACTTCTCCAACAAGCAGCAACCCCACACGCCGCGCACCCTGAGGACGCCGGCCAAGTCGGTCATTGCTCAGTGCCGCTACTACACACCACCCAGGAGGAAGAGGAGGGAGAGCGGGGCTGAGGACGAGGCCTGGGCTGATATGAGCCGGTAACAAATGTTTGTGGCTAAAATAGGTTTAATATTGTGCACAATTTCACAGTCTTACACGTTTCCTCCACTCTCTTCATTCTGTAACTTCCTACAGCTTCAGTATGTTATGTATTAGGCTTCATGCACATGTTACATCTTCCCCACCTGCAGTGCAGCATGGTTTTGCCCAGTTGCTTGCTGTTTTGCTTTACTTACAAACATGAATCGGGCTCTATATTCAGTGTATTATACCACCCAGCTGACATGCGCATTTCACCCACAGCTCTCGGCAGAGGGATCAAGCACAAGAGGAACAGCCCCTATCAGACAGAGGACATGTAACAGAAAGCGAAGCTTTACCTGCAGATCCAGTAGGTGGCGCCATTCAGTAGTTATTTAATGCTCTCGAATAACTTTCTTACTGTCACTAATTATACTCTGCAAATTTCACAACAAAACTGAAAATAGATTACGGATACTTTTGCTAATATCTGTTATACTTCCCGGTATCTAAGAGGAAATTGTGTTCCTTTGCACAGCTGACAAAGTTCTAAAATTAATGTCCGGTTTCCATGAACTTTTGTTTACACTTTTGATCTTCCAAACTGTTTGTTTTTTTAGAAGAAAAAATGGGTTCTTGCTACTTTAAATACACAGTATATATACAATATGAGGAGAACTTAAAGAGATTGTCTAGAACAGTGGTTCCAAAACTCGGGCCCCAAGGAGCACTAACAGGTCATGTTTTGCAGATCTCCCGGCAGGTGCACTGTATGTCACCAACTGTCACATTTTAAAGTTCGGCAGGTGACCTGGAAACATGACCCGTTACTGCTCCTTAAGGACCGAGTATCAGAAACACTGCTATAGTCAATTTGTATGCTTAACTCATAACCATAGTTATTTAATAGGCTGGGTTTTCAGTGATGTCACTGGCTCCTAGTGACTGGATTGGCTGCACTCTCAGTGATGTCACTGGCTCCTAGTGACTGGATAGGCTGCGCTCTCAGTGATGTCACTGGCTCCTAGTGACTGGATAGAATGTGCTCTCATTGATGTCACTGGCTCCTAGTGACTGGATAGGCTGCGCTCTCAGTGATGTCACTGGCTCCTAGTGACTGGGTAGGCTGCGCTCTCAGTGATGTCACTGGTTCCTAGTGACTGGGTAGGCCACACTCTCAGTGATGTCAGTGGTTCCCAGTGACTGGATAGGCTGCGCTCTCAGTGATGTCACTGGCTCCTAGTGACTGGATAGGCTGTGCTCTCATTGATGTCACTGGCTCCCAGTGACTGGATAGGCTGCGCTCTCAGTGATGTCACTGGCTCCTAGTGACTGGGTAGGGCACACTCTCAGTGATGTCAGTGGCTCCCAGTGACTGGATAGGCCGCACTCTCAGTGATGTCACTGCTTCCAAGTGCTTTATCACAGTATCTGTGACTTTATACTAGCTTGCAACAAGAAAATTTGATGGGGGCGGTGGAGAGATCACTGAATGTTTGTTTTTTATATAAGTAGTTTACATTAAATGTAGTTGTTACTGTAACTTCAGTGAGTTGTTGCAGGATGTTGGAAACGGATTATCATATTGCCATCAATGGCAGAAAGTACAAATATAAATCCAGTTATGTGAATAAAATCATTGTTCTTGTTTAGTTATGGCCGTTCTCCGTCCTGTCATGGCTGTTGTATTGTTCTGTTAGCTCAGTAAGTGTTCACCGCGAATTGCTGCCCTCCCCTCGCTAACCCGTTTACCATCCCACAATGTAGGATGAACACTCTGAGAATCTGAGTGAAGAAGAGAAAATCCATCACCAGGTCTCTGAGAAGCCAAATGACCGCCAGCGCCGCCGGCTTTCCAGGTACACTATACGGCGATGGATGCAGGGTGCCATGTAACCGCTATTACAGTCGGAAGGGAAGAAAGGGGGAGCAATGTGTACATTATCCTAGGCTAGCAGGTTCTTTGTAGAGTGTTTAGCGGAGTCGGTTTTTCTAGGTTAGGTGTACAGTATGATCCCCAGTGTCCGTGTTATGCCTGGTGATTACAGGGACTTGTGATGAGATGTTAATAGAATACGCTGGCAGGTGGGGTGCTGGTGGTGTTACTGTTTCTCTTACGGCCTAGGAAATTACACACACACACGTTCCTCGTGTTCATTCTAGCACCCTGCACCTTTCAAAACACGTGCAGTTCCTCTTTCCTGCCTGGGGTGTCGCTCTCTGCTCTGCTGCTTCTCAGAACACTCTGCTCTGTATCTCAGCACTAAAATACAGACCAGAATGTGGTGATAAGCACCAGAGCAGAGAGCGACACCCCAGGCAGGAAAGAGGAACTGCACGTGTTTTGAAAGGTGCAGGGTGCTAGAATGAACAGTACGTTCCCCATCAGTTAGAAGTGCTTGTAGAACCAATATCACTCACTGCAAAAGCGCCTACGCCCTAATAGGGCTACAGACTATAGCAGCCACATGTGCACCATGAGCCCTGCGATCTGTAAGAGCTATAGCCAGTTTCCAAGGGCTATTCACAAACCTAACGAGCAGGAAGTGCCACCCACCAAGAATAAGGAATTCCCTACAAGGACCAATCGCTACAACTTCTCATGTCCCTGAGCTGACAGTGGCGCAGAGACTCGCCGTCCCTGGCACAGGTAAGGCCGCTGCTCTCTATCCCTTCCATCCAGAAGCCACACCGGCGTAAACCCCTCTAGCTGATGTAATACTGACCTGACAGATGACACCACTTGTCTATATTGCAGAGAGGAGGAGCTGGCCTACTTGAATTTTGTGGCTGCTGTGACTAATGAGATTCTGTCCCTCGGACTATTCTCCGACAGGTGAGTTGCGGCTGGATGATGTGGGGGGGGGGGGGGGGGGGGGGACGAACAAAGTCTTTACTGTACTCTGTAATCACTGTACTATGCGTTTTAGAGTTCTGGAGCGCGTCTTTGAGCGGCATCTCCAAGAAAATAAGCATCATTTAGATGTGGTAAGAAATCCACCCTTTATATCCTTTGTATCCTAAATGACTAAGGTGACATTTATATCAGTGTTCCTCAGACACCCCTAACAGAGCGTGTTTTCCAGATCTCCTCTGCATCATAGCACCTGTGGATTATGTTTCCAGAGAATGTGTCAGACAGTAATGACCACACCTGTGCGCTAGGTAGGAGATCAGGAAAACATGCACTGTAAGTGTGTCCCTAAGGACCGAGTGCCTGATTCAGAGATGGACAGTAATTCAAAGCTTCTTGTAAACGGCTTTCAATTACTGTCTGATTTGAAGAAGGGACATGCAGGAGGCGTCTCCGTAGAATAGACGCCTCCTGCGTGTAGCTGCGATCCTAGCTCTGCGACGGCCAGCTGAGTAAGCTGACCAATGGAAGGGGGGGCGCAGACCCTTGACTTTCCCCTCCCAGAAAACGAGGGCGATACACCCCGTTTCCAGGAATGCAGGCCTCCCCACTTCCTCAAATACACCACCTGTCAGTCATGCAGCGCAGAGGGGAGCTACGTGCGACATTGCGCAGAATGGGCCCTGCGCGGCTGCAGATTACCAGTATTCGGGAATCTGTGAGCGTCGGGTCCCCTTGAATTCATCTCTGAATTAGGCCTTGAGTTTGGAACATCATGATTTGCATCCTATAAATGTAGAGTTTGGGATCCCCCTTGTGCTGTATTACAAGCCGCTCTAATTAAACACTGGCATTTACCAAAAAATCCCCCAAATATACATTGTTATACCATTAGAAGCGCACATCGCTGGTCGCCACATTGTAAATGGTTCTTGGCGTGTACGATTTGGTGACTCTTGTATTCCTCTCACATGTCATCAATATAGAGGAAACACCGCCCATAGGGTAATATTGTGTGATCACCAATATTCCCTCCATGTCACCCGCACTCTGGAGCGTACAGCAGCGCCCTGTTACCCCCATAGTATTACGTCCGTGGACATGCGTACACCAAGATAAGATACATACACTATGGGCCTAATTCAGAGTTGATCGCAGCAGCAAATTTGTTAGCAGTTGGTCAAAACCATGTGCACTGCAGGGAAGGGGGGGGGAGAGCAGATGTAACATGTGCAGAGAGAGTTAGATTTGGGTGGGGTGTGTTCAAACTGAAATCTAAATTGCAGTGTAAAAATAAAGCAGCCAGTTTACCATGCAACCCACTCAAATCTAACTCTCTCTGCACATGTTACATCTGCCCCACCTGCAGTGCACATGGTTTTGACCAACTGCTAACAAATTTGCTGCTGCGATCAACTCTGAATTACCCCCTATGTCAGCTGTTAGAATGTCAAATGCGTTATGTCAACAGTACATGTCAACAGTACATGTCAACATGTCTATAGTGTCGACATGTAACATGTTGATATCTAACCCTAACCTATAATGCGAATGTCGATATTGTGACTATGCTAACACGTCATACGCTGAAATGATGTGCGTTTCATTCTGTTTCTGTATAGGGTAAAATGCGCTGCCTACTGGACACTCTCAAGGCGGACTTAAACCGCAAAGACGAAAACAATCTTCAGTCTTTTATAGACCATCTCTCAGACGCCAACGAACATTTCACCAGCCCAATTGCTCATCAGGATGGCGCTAGAAATGAAGTTTCTAGGTCACAGGGCAACCTTTCCCAACATAATATAGAGTACGCCCAACGGCTGAGTGGTGACTTACTAATATACCTAGATGATAAGGACGCTGAATCCCACCTCATTGATGACCTCATTAGCTTGGCCAAAATTGACCCTGACCATGAGAAAGGAAATAAACAAGACTCCGAGCCAGTAAATGATCTCCCGGTGTTCATTGAAGGACATATTCAACAGAATGAGGTCTTAATTGGCCAAGATGAAAGAGAAGTTCAGTCACCAGTTGGTGCCCTGTCTTGTCTGGATGAACGAGAATCTGGCCTTCTCCACGAGAGCAACCATGGATTTCAGGATGACCAAGGAGGTAGCGGCCATGGATATCAGGATGACCAAGGAGGTAGTGGCCATGGATTGCAGGATGATCATGGAGAGAGCAACCATGTATTACCGAGTGATGGTCTCCAGGTGTCAGAGATAACTCCTGATGAAGATCAAATCGGTAGTCGCTCAGACAGGACCCATGATTCAGATAATTTCGAGGAGAGCAGCCACCACTCAAACACTGATCAATTGAAGAATCTTGAAGACCTGGAACAAAGCTTCTATGAGATTGTCCATGTGTCCAACGGAAAAGACTGCTCTGATCCTGGAGACGTGTCAGAGGGTGAAAGGGATTATGCGAAAGAGTGATTTATAGGGCAGTTGTGAAATAAAATAGCCAGGTGACCTGCTGCTTACATGCACTGTATGTGTGTGATACGGGTGATGACATAGGGCTTCCATGACTATACTTTAGATTATTGATCTACAAGTGGTACTCACCATATCTCCCCTTTCCTCTTACTTCAGTATCCTGTGTTATAGGATCTATAGCCATCAGAATACTTTAAGCCCTAGAGCATTGATCAGGGCTGTATAATGCAGCTGTTGTCATCGTTCGTCTCTGTATAAATAGGTGGAAGACACCTGCTGGCTAATCTCATCACTACAACCTGCGTTACATGTCCCCTACCCCCTGCTTCCGGTTAAAACAGTGTCTTTACTGGCATAAGACCCCATGCACAGCACACACAGGCTTAGGCCTGGTCACACAGGTATATAACTGAAAATAAGCAAACAAACATAAAAAATCTTAGCACTCCTTGTGCCGAATAGTTTGTCCGCTGCAGTGGCTTTTGCCGCACATGCCCTGCTTTCCTGGCACGGCCAGTGTCCACAGTCCCTGGCGCTACAAACTGTTCCCTGCTCTCTGTCCTCTAACAGGCATCAGCGCAACCTGCAGTGGGTGCATGGGAGTTTTAAACTCCTCCTCAGTGATGAGTTCCTGCTGGATCTGGGCAATCCACAAAATCCGGAGTTATAAATCTCTACTGCAGCTGCAGAATGTGCAGGTGTTTTCTTCTCCCTTGGAGGGAGCTGATCCCACCTGAATGTGAGCAATTGTGGTGAGATACAAACCCTCTTACCACTATACATATATATTTATGCATACAATAATAGATGGCTGAATGGGATGTTATAAACCAAGCAATGTCAGATGTCAGAATGTAATAACGTCTCATGGACATAGATGGGAAAATCCTTAATGATAATACATAACCCTCGGAGGAATCCGTGTAGATATATATATCTCATAGTAAACAATGCATCCAGCAATATCCACCCACAGAATACAGATAAGAACCTTGAATACTACGGTTGTTATAATTATAATGGTGTATGGGGCACCTGCACCCTTTTTCCTATATTAAAACACATTTACTAACATTTAAAAATTAATATAAAAAATGTGTGTTTTAACCCTGGAAGCTCAACATCGATTAAAATTGATTTATCATTGCTGTAAAATTGAACAAAAACATACAAAATCGATCTTTAGTAAATATACCCAAAGATGCATTAAATCTCCCTGCAGCTTATCTCTATGGGCTAAGCGCAGCAGCAACCTGTGGACAGCAGAGGGCGCAGTAGATTCCATAGAACAATGGCATACAGTCCCTCCAGCTGTCAGGTGATATACAGTAGACTGGTGCACACGTACAGAACTCATTGCATACCATATGCGATTTATATAATGCGCTGACACAGAACGTTTCAGTACACATTTTATTTTTATTCTAACATGTTTATTCTGGTTTTAATATTGTTTATCATATGTCTGCGCATCACTGCTAAATTTGTGGTATACTGTATATATTATATCAGGGGTGGAATTTAATTTAGCATAGTATACACAAGTCGGCTTTCCGTATGCTGAGAAATGGGCGTGCACATGTGTGCCTATGCAGATTTTCCCAAATACGATGCTTGCGCCCACTTGTTACTATAGAGGTGGAATATATGGGGGCGGAGTACTGTAAGGGAATGTTCTCGTACAGGCGCCATCCTGTACAGAGACGCATATACGCCTGTCACTCGTGGATGGATGAGGACTGGTGCGTGTGCATTCCACTATATAAATGGTCTTAGGCGTCTTTTCTTCCACATTGTCTTTGCGATCACTTCCGCTCGTTCGTTGTGTGCACCCACAGTGGAGGAAAACGCTTTGAGCAGACGTCCAATCACATGCGACATCAGTGGAGCGCAAGGGACTCATTCATTTCACCACTTCTATCGAACTGAGCAGCTACGTTTGCATAAATGTAGGATCCGCCCAAAAATGGCTGCCTCCGCCGTAAGTAGTCTTCCCATACCGTCCCTTTAAACCAGGACACTAATGAATTACACAGGTTCTGTGGCTGGCTGACTTTAAGCCTGGGTTTAATCAGCCACAGAACCTGTGTAATTCATGTGTGTCCCGGTTTAAAGGGACGGTACGGAAAGCCTAGCTGTAAGCAAGAGACAAAAACATTACAGCTTCAATATGGTTACCCCAAAACGGGATACGGTCGTTAGGTCAACACAACTTAGGTCGGCAGTCATTGGGGCGACCACGATAGGTCGACAGGTGTTAGGTCGACAGTTTAACTAGGTCGATATGGTCATTAGGTCAACCTGTACTAGGGCGACAGGTCACATTTATTTATTTTTACTTTTTGGGACTTTTTCATCCTTTACGATCCCCGTGGACTACGACTGGGAACGGTAACCTGTGCCAAGCGCAGCGAGGCACCTTGTCCGAAGTACGCGAGCCATGCGAGAGGACACGGTGCACTGAGGTTCCCCGTCACTTTATGAAGAAAATGGTGGTTGGTGTGCACCGTATAAATATAGAGCTGGCCAGTCAGTATGGATTGCAGTGTTTGCCCCATACAAAAAGAAATTCAAATTTGTTCCAGACAACTTTGGCAACGAGCCGTAGATCTGCCCCGTGTGTAAACGGTATCCGGATGGTAGATAATCTATGTCGACGGTGAATAGGTTCGACTCCATACGGTCGACATGCACTGGTACAAAAGTTCGACACTGCTTAAGGTCGGCAGTTACAAAAGATCGCCAGGTTCAAAAGGTGGACATGACTGGTCGATAGCTGGGAATAGTAGCCTGCGGCGAGTGACGCGGGACCGCGAGGATGCACAGTTCTACTGATGGCGGCCACATATGATGAGTTCTCTCAAAAAACGGGGGGGGGGGGAGGGGGGAATGGGGCGACCACGTCTGTGTTGACCATTGTCATATCAACCTTTTTACCGTGTCGACCTTTTATCTGTTGACCCTTTGTACCTAATGCATCGCCCTAAACACTGCAGATGTTCTATATACCACACGGTGTAATCTGTTATGTAACAATCACTTCTCACCTTATGGTATTAGCGATCTGTTCAGCAGACAATGTGTCAGGGCGTTAGATGTTTTACACTCTTCATTATCCACTAATGATCCCGAGGTTTCTGCTGAGTATCGTGTTTCACAGCCAGCGCTCCATTCTGTGACTGACAGATGAATTCACTGCATTATACTGTCACTTACACCGGGCTAACTGCGCAGTTCTACTGTCCGCTTTCTATATATTATTATATATATATTATTATATCTATTTATTGACACCTACAGAGGAGTGGTGTATCTACAGTGTATCCGGAAAGTATTCACAGCGCTTCACTTTTTCCACATTTTGTTATGTTACAGCCTTTTCCCAAACTGGAATAAATTATTTTTTCCTGGTGAATTTTGGAATAAGGTTGTAACATAACAAAAAGTGAAGCGCTGTGAATACTTTCCGGTTGCACTGTATAATGCGAGCAGGGTTTGTGGTGCACATAGGCCCCTGGGGGGGGGATCACCCATTTCTTTAATACTTACCTCTCCGGAATCCACAATTTCCCCGGAGTTTACTAGCGCTCATTAAGAGACTGCACAAGTTGCCCCCTCCTCCCTCAATATGCACGTGCCACGGAGCAATACATTTCTTCTTTTGTATAACCTCTTTCCCACTGCCGCAATTACCCAGGTTATTTCTGGGTCTATCCAGGTCGCGGCCCAGTGGAAAAGGGTCCTTGAAAAATTTCCCGTTAGGAGAAAACACCTGACCTGCTGGTGTGACATACAATGCACTACAATGACCAGAATTACCTCCTGCACTCGTCACATCACATGCATCAATAGAAACTGTGACCGCTGTCCACGGTGCTGAATGTCCCTGTGATCGCTGCTGACAGTGTCCACGGTGCTGAATGTCCCTGTGATCGCTGCTGACAGTGTCCCCGGTGCTGAATCTCCCTGTGATCGCTGCTGACAGTGTCCACGGTGCTGAATCTCCCTGTGATCACTACTGACAGTGTCCACGGTGCTGAATCTCCCTGTGATCACTGCTGACAGTGTCCCCGGTGCTGAATCTCCCTGTGATCGCTGCTGACAGTGTCCACGGTGCTGAATCTCCCTGTGATCACTACTGACAGTGTCCACGGTGCTGAATCTCCCTGTGATCACTACTGACAGTGTCCACGGTGCTGAATCTCCCTGTGATCGCTGCTGACAGTGTCCACGGTGCTGAATCTCCCTGTGATCACTACTGACAGTGTCCACGGTGCTAAATCTCCCTGTGATCGCTGCTGACAGTGTCCACGGTGCTGAATCTCCCTGTGATCACTACTGACAGTGTCCACGGTGCTAAATCTCCCTGTGATCGCTGTTGACCGTGTCCCCGGTGCTGAATCTCCCTGTGATCGCTGCTGACAGTGTCCACGGTGCTGAATCTCCCTGTGATCGCTGCTGACAGTGTCCCCGGTGCTGAATCTCCCTGTGATCGCTGCTGACAGTGTCCACGGTGCTGAATCTTCCTGTGATCGCTGCTGACAGTGTCCCCGGTGCTGAATCTCCCTGTGATCGCTGCTGACAGTGTCCCCGGTGCTGAATCTCCCTGTGATCACTACTGACAGTGTCCACGGTGCTGAATCTCCCTGTGATCGCTGTTGACAGTGTCCCCGGTGCTGAATCTCCCTGTGATCGCTGCTGACAGTGTCCCTGGTACTGAATCTCCCTGTGATCGCTGCTGACAGTGTCCACGGTGCTGAATCTCCCTGTGATCACTACTGACAGTGTCCACGGTGCTGAATCTCCCTGTGATCACTGCTGACAGTGTCCCCGGTGCTGAATCTCCCTGTGATCACTACTGACAGTGTCCACGGTGCTGAATCTCCCTGTGATCGCTGCTGACAGTATCCACGGTGCTGAATCTCCCTGTGATCGCTGCTGACAGTGTCCCCGGTGCTGAATCTCCCTGTGATCACTACTGACAGTGTCCACGGTGCTGAATCTCCCTGTGATCGCTGTTGACAGTGTCCCCGGTGCTGAATCTCCCTGTGATCGCTGCTGACAGTGTCCCCGGTGCTGAATCTCCCTGTGATCGCTGCTGACAGTGTCCACGGTGCTGAATCTCCCTGTGATCACTACTGACAGTGTCCACGGTGCTGAATCTCCCTGTGATCACTGCTGACAGTGTCCCCGGTGCTGAATCTCCCTGTGATCACTACTGACAGTGTCCACGGTGCTGAATCTCCCTGTGATCGCTGCTGACAGTATCCACGGTGCTGAATCTCCCTGTGATCGCTGCTGACAGTGTCCCCGGTGCTGAATCTCCCTGTGATCACTACTGACAGTGTCCACGGTGCTGAATCTCCCTGTGATCGCTGTTGACAGTGTCCCCGGTGCTGAATCTCTCTGTGATCGCTGCTGACAGTATCCCCGGTGCTGAATCTCCCTGTGATCACTACTGACAGTGTCCACGGTGCTGAATCTCCCTGTGATCGCTGCTGACAGTGTCCACGGTGCTGAATCTCCCTGTGATCACTACTGACAGTGTCCACGGTGCTGAATCTCCCTGTGATCACTACTGACAGTGTCCACGGTGCTGAATCTCCCTGTGATCACTACTGACAGTGTCCACGGTGCTGAATCTCCCTGTGATCGCTGCTGACAGTGTCCCCGGTGCTGAATCTCCCTGTGATCGCTGCTGACAGTGTCCCCGGTGCTGAATCTCCCTGTGATCGCTGCTGACAGTGTCCGCGGTGCTGAATCTCCCTGTGATCGCTGCTGACAGTGTCCCCGGTGCTGAATCTCCCTGTGATCGCTGCTGACAGTGTCCCCGGTGCTGAATCTCCCTGTGATCGCTGCTGACAGTGTCCACGGTGCTGAATCTCCCTGTGATCGCTGCTGACAGTGTCCCCGGTGCTAAATCTCCCTGTGATCGCTGCTGACAGTGTCCCCGGTGCTGAATCTCCCTGTGATCACTACTGACAGTGTCCACGGTGCTGAATCTCCCTGTGATCGCTGTTGACAGTGTCCCCGGTGCTGAATCTCCCTGTGATCGCTGCTGACAGTGTCCCTGGTACTGAATCTCCCTGTGATCGCTGCTGACAGTGTCCACGGTGCTGAGTCTCCCTGTGATCGCTGTTGACCGTGTCCCCGGTGATGAATCTCCCTGTGATCACTGCTGACAGTGTCCCCGGTGCTGAATCTCCCTGTGATCACTACTGACAGTGTCCACGGTGCTGAATCTCCCTGTGATCGCTGCTGACAGTATCCCCGGTGCTGAATCTCCCTGTGATCACTGCTGACAGTGTCCCCGGTGCTGAATCTCCCTGTGATCACTACTGACAGTGTCCACGGTGCTGAATCTCCCTGTGATCGCTGTTGACAGTGTCCCCGATGCTGAATCTCTCTGTGATCGCTGCTGACAGTATCCCTGGTGCTGAATCTCCCTGTGATCACTACTGACAGTGTCCACGGTGCTGAATCTCCCTGTGATCGCTGCTGACAGTGTCCACGGTGCTGAATCTCCCTGTGATCACTACTGACAGTGTCCACGGTGCTGAATCTCCCTGTGATCACTACTGACAGTGTCCACGGTGCTGAATCTCCCTGTGATCACTACTGACAGTGTCCACGGTGCTGAATCTCCCTGTGATCACTACTGACAGTGTCCACGGTGCTGAATCTCCCTGTGATCACTACTGACAGTGTCCACGGTGCTGAATCTCCCTGTGATCACTACTGACAGTGTCCACGGTGCTGAATCTCCCTGTGATCGCTGTTGACAGTGTCCCCGATGCTGAATCTCCCTGTGATCGCTGCTGACAGTGTCCCCGGTGCTGAATCTCCCTGTGATCGCTGCTGACAGTGTCCCCGGTGCTGAATCTCCCTGTGATCGCTGCTGACAGTGTCCCCGGTGCTGAATCTCCCTGTGATCGCTGCTGACAGTGTCCCCGGTGCTGAATCTCCCTGTGATCGCTGCTGACAGTGTCCCCGGTGCTGAATCTCCCTGTGATCGCTGCTGACAGTGTCCCCGGTGCTGAATCTCCCTGTGATCGCTGCTGACAGTGTCCACGGTGCTGAATCTCCATGTGATCCCTGTTGACAGTGTCCCCGATGCTGAATCTCCCTGTGATCGCTGCTGACAGTGTCCCCGGTGCTGAATCTCCCTGTGATCGCTGCTGACAGTGTCCACGGTGCTGAATCTCCCTGTGATCGCTGTTGACAGTGTCCCCGATGCTGAATCTCCCTGTGATCGCTGTCTACCGTGTCCCCGGTGCTGAATCTCCCTGTGATCGCTGCTGACAGTGTCCCCGGTGCTGAATCTCCCTGTAATCGCTACTGACAGTGTCCACGGTGCTGAATCTCCCTGTGATCGCTGTTGACAGTGTCCACGGTGCTGAATCTCCCTGTGATCGCTGCTGAGTGTCCCCGGTGCTGAATCTCCCTGTGATCGCTGCTGACAGTGTCCACGGTGCTGAATCTCCCTGTGATCACTGCTGACAGTGTCCACGGTGCTGAATCTCCCTGTGATCACTGCTGACAGTGTCCCCGGTGCTGAATCTCCCTGTGATCGCTGTTGACAGTGTCCCCGGTGCTGAATCTCCCTGTGATCGCTGTTGACAGTGTCCCCGGTGCTGAATCTCCCTGTGATCGCTGCTGACAGTGTCCACGGTGCTGAATCTCCCTGTGATCGCTGCTGACAGTGTCCCCGGTGCTGAATCTCCCTGTGATCGCTGTTGACAGTGTCCCCGGTGCTGAATCTCCCTGTGATCGCTGTTGACAGTGTCCCCGGTGCTGAATCTCCCTGTGATCGCTGTTGACAGTGTCCCCGGTGCTGAATCTCCCTGTGATCGCTGCTGACAGTGTCCCCGGTGCTGAATCTCCCTGTGATCGCTGCTGACAGTGTCCCCGGTGCTGAATCTCCCTGTGATCGCTGCTGACAGTGTCCACGGTGCTGAATCTCCCTGTGATCGCTGCTGACAGTGTCCACGGTGCTGAATCTCCCTGTGATCGCTGCTGACAGTGTCCCCGGTGCTAAATCTCCCTGTGATCGCTGCTGACAGTATCCCCGGTGCTGAATCTCCCTGTGATCGCTACTGACAGTGTCCACGGTGCTGAATCTCCCTGTGATCGCTGCTGACAGTGTCCACGGTGCTGAATCTCCCTGTGATCGCTGCTGACAGTGTCCCCGGTGCTGAATCTCCCTGTGATCGCTGTTGACAGTGTCCCCGGTGCTGAATCTCCCTGTGATCGCTGTTGACAGTGTCCCCGGTGCTGAATCTCCCTGTGATCGCTGTTGACAGTGTCCCCGGTGCTGAATCTCCCTGTGATCACTGCTGACAGTGTCCACGGTGCTGAATCTCCCTGTGATCACTGCTGACAGTGTCCCCGGTGCTGAATCTCCCTGTGATCGCTGCTGACAGTGTCCACGGTGCTAAATCTCCCTGTGATCGCTGCTGACAGTGTCCACTGCGCTGAATCTCCCTGTGATCGCTGCTGATAGTGTCCTCGGTGCTGAATCTCCCTGTGATCGCTGCTGACAGTGTCCACGGTGCTGAATCTCCCTGTGATCGCTGTTGACAGTGTCCACGGTGCTGAATCTCCCTGTGATCGCTGTTGACCGTGTCCCCGGTGCTGAATCTCCCTGTGATCGCTGTTGACCGTGTCCCCGGTGCTGAATCTCCCTGTGATCGCTGCTGACAGTGTCCCCGGAGCTGAATCTCCCTGTGATCGCTGCTGACAGTGTCCCTGGTACTGAATCTCCCTGTGATCGCTGCTGACAGTGTCCACGGTGCTGAGTCTCCCTGTGATCGCTGTTGACCGTGTCCCCGGTGATGAATCTCCTGTGATCACTACTGACAGTGTCCACGGTGCTGAATCTCCCTGTGATCACTGCTGACAGTGTCCCCGGTGCTGAATCTCCCTGTGATCACTACTGACAGTGTCCACGGTGCTGAATCTCCCTGTGATCGCTGCTGACAGTATCCACGGTGCTGAATCTCCCTGTGATCGCTGCTGACAGTGTCCCCGGTGCTGAATCTCCCTGTGATCACTACTGACAGTGTCCACGGTGCTGAATCTCCCTGTGATCGCTGTTGACAGTGTCCCCGGTGCTGAATCTCTCTGTGATCGCTGCTGACAGTATCCCTGGTGCTGAATCTCCCTGTGATCACTACTGACAGTGTCCACGGTGCTGAATCTCCCTGTGATCGCTGCTGACAGTGTCCACGGTGCTGAATCTCCCTGTGATCACTACTGACAGTGTCCACGGTGCTGAATCTCCCTGTGATCACTACTGACAGTGTCCACGGTGCTGAATCTCCCTGTGATCGCTGCTGACAGTGTCCCCGGTGCTGAATCTCCCTGTGATCACTACTGACAGTGTCCACGGTGCTGAATCTCCCTGTGATCGCTGCTGACAGTGTCCACGGTGCTGAATCTCCCTGTGATCACTACTGACAGTGTCCACGGTGCTGAATCTCCCTGTGATCACTACTGACAGTGTCCACGGTGCTGAATCTCCCTGTGATCACTACTGACAGTGTCCACGGTGCTGAATCTCCCTGTGATCGCTGCTGACAGTGTCCACGGTGCTGAATCTCCCTGTGATCACTACTGACAGTGTCCACGGTGCTAAATCTCCCTGTGATCGCTGTTGACCGTGTCCCCGGTGCTGAATCTCCCTGTGATCGCTGCTGACAGTGTCCACGGTGCTGAATCTCCCTGTGATCGCTGCTGACAGTGTCCCCGGTGCTGAATCTCCCTGTGATCGCTGCTGACAGTGTCCACGGTGCTGAATCTTCCTGTGATCGCTGCTGACAGTGTCCCCGGTGCTGAATCTCCCTGTGATCGCTGCTGACAGTGTCCCCGGTGCTGAATCTCCCTGTGATCACTACTGACAGTGTCCACGGTGCTGAATCTCCCTGTGATCGCTGTTGACAGTGTCCCCGGTGCTGAATCTCCCTGTGATCACTACTGACAGTGTCCACGGTGCTGAATCTCCCTGTGATCGCTGTTGACAGTGTCCCCGGTGCTGAATCTCCCTGTGATCGCTGCTGACAGTGTCCCTGGTACTGAATCTCCCTGTGATCGCTGCTGACAGTGTCCACGGTGCTGAATCTCCCTGTGATCGCTGTTGACAGTGTCCCCGATGCTGAATCTCCCTGTGATCGCTGTCTACCGTGTCCCCGGTGCTGAATCTCCCTGTGATCGCTGCTGACAGTGTCCCCGGTGCTGAATCTCCCTGTAATCGCTACTGACAGTGTCCACGGTGCTGAATCTCCCTGTGATCGCTGTTGACAGTGTCCACGGTGCTGAATCTCCCTGTGATCGCTGCTGAGTGTCCCCGGTGCTGAATCTCCCTGTGATCGCTGCTGACAGTGTCCACGGTGCTGAATCTCCCTGTGATCACTGCTGACAGTGTCCCCGGTGCTGAATCTCCCTGTGATCGCTGCTGACAGTGTCCACGGTGCTGAATCTCCCTGTGATCACTACTGACAGTGTCCCCGGTGCTGAATCTCCCTGTGATCGCTGCTGACAGTGTCCACGGTGCTGAATCTCCCTGTGATCGCTGTTGACAGTGTCCCCGATGCTGAATCTCCCTGTGATCGCTGTCTACCGTGTCCCCGGTGCTGAATCTCCCTGTGATCGCTGCTGACAGTGTCCCCGGTGCTGAATCTCCCTGTAATCGCTACTGACAGTGTCCACGGTGCTGAATCTCCCTGTGATCGCTGTTGACAGTGTCCACGGTGCTGAATCTCCCTGTGATCGCTGCTGAGTGTCCCCGGTGCTGAATCTCCCTGTGATCGCTGCTGACAGTGTCCACGGTGCTGAATCTCCCTGTGATCACTGCTGACAGTGTCCCCGGTGCTGAATCTCCCTGTGATCGCTGCTGACAGTGTCCACGGTGCTGAATCTCCCTGTGATCACTACTGACAGTGTCCACGGTGCTGAATCTCCCTGTCATCGCTGTTGACAGTGTCCCCGGTGCTGAATCTCCCTGTGATCGCTGTTGACAGTGTCCCCGGTGCTGAATCTCCCTGTGATCGCTGCTGACAGTGTCCACGGTGCTGAATCTCCCTGTGATCGCTGCTGACAGTGTCCCCGGTGCTGAATCTCCCTGTGATCGCTGTTGACAGTGTCCCCGGTGCTGAATCTCCCTGTGATCGCTGTTGACAGTGTCCCCGGTGCTGAATCTCCCTGTGATCGCTGTTGACAGTGTCCCCGGTGCTGAATCTCCCTGTGATCGCTGTTGACAGTGTCCCCGGTGCTGAATCTCCCTGTGATCACTGCTGACAGTGTCCACGGTGCTGAATCTCCCTGTGATCACTGCTGACAGTGTCCCCGGTGCTGAATCTCCCTGTGATCGCTGCTGACAGTGTCCACGGTGCTAAATCTCCCTGTGATCGCTGCTGACAGTGTCCACTGCGCTGAATCTCCCTGTGATCGCTGCTGATAGTGTCCTCGGTGCTGAATCTCCCTGTGATCGCTGCTGACAGTGTCCACGGTGCTGAATCTCCCTGTGATCGCTGTTGACAGTGTCCACGGTGCTGAATCTCCCTGTGATCGCTGTTGACCGTGTCCCCGGTGCTGAATCTCCCTGTGATCGCTGTTGACCGTGTCCCCGGTGCTGAATCTCCCTGTGATCGCTGCTGACAGTGTCCACGGTGCTGAGTCTCCCTGTGATCGCTGTTGACCGTGTCCCCGGTGCTGAATCTCCCTGTGATCGCCGCTGACAGTGTCCACGGTGCTGAATCTCCCTGTGATCGCTGCTGACAGTGTCCCCGGTGCTGAATCTCCCTGTGATCGCCGCTGACAGTGTCCACGGTGCTGAATCTTCCTGTGATCGCTGCTGACAGTGTCCCCGGTGCTGAATCTCCCTGTGATCGCTGCTGACAGTGTCCCCGGTGCTGAATCTCCCTGTGATCACTACTGACAGTGTCCACGGTGCTGAATCTCCCTGTGATCGCTGTTGACAGTGTCCCCGGTGCTGAATCTCCCTGTGATCACTACTGACAGTGTCCACGGTGCTGAATCTCCCTGTGATCGCTGTTGACAGTGTCCCCGGTGCTGAATCTCCCTGTGATCGCTGCTGACAGTGTCCCTGGTACTGAATCTCCCTGTGATCGCTGCTGACAGTGTCCACGGTGCTGAATCTCCCTGTGATCGCTGTTGACAGTGTCCCCGATGCTGAATCTCCCTGTGATCGCTGTCTACCGTGTCCCCGGTGCTGAATCTCCCTGTGATCGCTGCTGACAGTGTCCCCGGTGCTGAATCTCCCTGTAATCGCTACTGACAGTGTCCACGGTGCTGAATCTCCCTGTGATCGCTGTTGACAGTGTCCACGGTGCTGAATCTCCCTGTGATCGCTGCTGAGTGTCCCCGGTGCTGAATCTCCCTGTGATCGCTGCTGACAGTGTCCACGGTGCTGAATCTCCCTGTGATCACTGCTGACAGTGTCCCCGGTGCTGAATCTCCCTGTGATCGCTGCTGACAGTGTCCACGGTGCTGAATCTCCCTGTGATCACTACTGACAGTGTCCACGGTGCTGAATCTCCCTGTGATCGCTGTTGACAGTGTCCCCGGTGCTGAATCTCCCTGTGATCGCTGTTGACAGTGTCCCCGGTGCTGAATCTCCCTGTGATCGCTGCTGACAGTGTCCACGGTGCTGAATCTCCCTGTGATCACTGCTGACAGTGTCCCCGGTGCTGAATCTCCCTGTGATCGCTGTTGACAGTGTCCCCGGTGCTGAATCTCCCTGTGATCGCTGTTGACAGTGTCCCCGGTGCTGAATCTCCCTGTGATCGCTGTTGACAGTGTCCCCGGTGCTGAATCTCCCTGTGATCACTGCTGACAGTGTCCACGGTGCTGAATCTCCCTGTGATCACTGCTGACAGTGTCCCCGGTGCTGAATCTCCCTGTGATCGCTGCTGACAGTGTCCACGGTGCTAAATCTCCCTGTGATCGCTGCTGACAGTGTCCACTGCGCTGAATCTCCCTGTGATCGCTGCTGATAGTGTCCTCGGTGCTGAATCTCCCTGTGATCGCTGCTGACAGTGTCCACGGTGCTGAATCTCCCTGTGATCGCTGTTGACAGTGTCCACGGTGCTGAATCTCCCTGTGATCGCTGTTGACAGTGTCCACGGTGCTGAATCTCCCTGTGATCGCTGTTGACCGTGTCCCCGGTGCTGAATCTCCCTGTGATCGCTGTTGACCGTGTCCCCGGTGCTGAATCTCCCTGTGATCGCTGCTGACAGTGTCCCCGGAGCTGAAACTCCCTGTGATCGCTGCTGACAGTGTCCACGGTGCTGAATCTCCCTGTGATCGCTGCTGACAGTGTCCACGGTGCTGAATCTCCCTGTAATCGCTACTGACAGTGTCCACGGTGCTGAATCTCCCTGTGATCACTACTGACAGTGTCCACGGTGCTGAATCTCCCTGTGATCACTACTGACAGTGTCCACGGTGCTGAATCTCCCTGTGATCGCTGCTGACAGTGTCCACGGTGCTGAATCTCCCTGTGATCACTACTGACAGTGTCCACGGTGCTGAATCTCCCTGTGATCGCTGCTGACAGTGTCCCCGGTGCTGAATCTCCCTGTGATCACTACTGACAGTGTCCACGGTGCTGAATCTCCCTGTGATCGCTGCTGACAGTGTCCACGGTGCTGAATCTCCCTGTGATCACTACTGACAGTGTCCACGGTGCTGAATCTCCCTGTGATCACTACTGACAGTGTCCACGGTGCTGAATCTCCCTGTGATCACTACTGACAGTGTCCACGGTGCTGAATCTCCCTGTGATCGCTGCTGACAGTGTCCACGGTGCTGAATCTCCCTGTGATCACTACTGACAGTGTCCACGGTGCTAAATCTCCCTGTGATCGCTGTTGACCGTGTCCCCGGTGCTGAATCTCCCCGTGATCGCTGCTGACAGTGTCCCCGGTGCAGAATCTCCCTGTGATCACTACTGACAGTGTCCACGGTGCTGAATCTCCCTGTGATCGCTGCTGACAGTGTCCACGGTGCTGAATCTCCCTGTGATCACTACTGACAGTGTCCACGGTGCTGAATCTCCCTGTGATCACTACTGACAGTGTCCACGGTGCTGAATCTCCCTGTGATCACTACTGACAGTGTCCACGGTGCTGAATCTCCCTGTGATCACTACTGACAGTGTCCACGGTGCTGAATCTCCCTGTGATCACTACTGACAGTGTCCACGGTGCTGAATCTCCCTGTGATCGCTGCTGACAGTGTCCACGGTGCTGAATCTCCCTGTGATCACTACTGACAGTGTCCACGGTGCTAAATCTCCCTGTGATCGCTGCTGACAGTGTCCCCGGTGCTGAATCTCCCTGTGATCGCTGCTGACAGTGTCCACGGTGCTGAATCTTCCTGTGATCGCTGCTGACAGTGTCCCCGGTGCTGAATCTCCCTGTGATCGCTGCTGACAGTGTCCCCGGTGCTGAATCTCCCTGTGATCACTACTGACAGTGTCCACGGTGCTGAATCTCCCTGTGATCGCTGTTGACAGTGTCCCCGGTGCTGAATCTCCCTGTGATCACTACTGACAGTGTCCACGGTGCTGAATCTCCCTGTGATCGCTGTTGACAGTGTCCCCGGTGCTGAATCTCCCTGTGATCGCTGCTGACAGTGTCCCTGGTACTGAATCTCCCTGTGATCGCTGCTGACAGTGTCCATGGTGCTGAATCTCCCTGTGATCGCTGTTGACAGTGTCCCCGATGCTGAATCTCCCTGTGATCGCTGTCTACCGTGTCCCCGGTGCTGAATCTCCCTGTAATCGCTACTGACAGTGTCCACGGTGCTGAATCTCCCTGTGATCGCTGTTGACAGTGTCCACGGTGCTGAATCTCCCTGTGATCGCTGCTGAGTGTCCCCGGTGCTGAATCTCCCTGTGATCGCTGCTGACAGTGTCCACGGTGCTGAATCTCCCTGTGATCACTGCTGACAGTGTCCCCGGTGCTGAATCTCCCTGTGATCGCTGCTGACAGTGTCCACGGTGCTGAATCTCCCTGTGATCACTACTGACAGTGTCCACGGTGCTGAATCTCCCTGTGATCGCTGTTGACAGTGTCCCCGGTGCTGAATCTCCCTGTGATCGCTGTTGACAGTGTCCCCGGTGCTGAATCTCCCTGTGATCGCTGCTGACAGTGTCCACGGTGCTGAATCTCCCTGTGATCACTGCTGACAGTGTCCCCGGTGCTGAATCTCCCTGTGATCGCTGTTGACAGTGTCCCCGGTGCTGAATCTCCCTGTGATCGCTGTTGACAGTGTCCCCGGTGCTGAATCTCCCTGTGATCGCTGTTGACAGTGTCCCCGGTGCTGAATCTCCCTGTGATCACTGCTGACAGTGTCCACGGTGCTGAATCTCCCTGTGATCACTGCTGACAGTGTCCCCGGTGCTGAATCTCCCTGTGATCGCTGCTGACAGTGTCCACGGTGCTAAATCTCCCTGTGATCGCTGCTGACAGTGTCCACTGCGCTGAATCTCCCTGTGATCGCTGCTGATAGTGTCCTCGGTGCTGAATCTCCCTGTGATCGCTGCTGACAGTGTCCACGGTGCTGAATCTCCCTGTGATCGCTGTTGACAGTGTCCACGGTGCTGAATCTCCCTGTGATCACTACTGACAGTGTCCACGGTGCTGAATCTCCCTGTGATCGCTGCTGACAGTGTCCACGGTGCTGAATCTTCCTGTGATCGCTGCTGACAGTGTCCTCGGTGCTGAATCTCCCTGTGATCGCTGCTGACAGTGTCCCCGGTGCTGAATCTCCCTGTGATCACTACTGACAGTGTCCACGGTGCTGAATCTCCCTGTGATCGCTGTTGACAGTGTCCCCGGTGCTGAATCTCCCTGTGATCGCTGCTGACAGTGTCCCTGGTACTGAATCTCCCTGTGATCGCTGCTGACAGTGTCCACGGTGCTGAGTCTCCCTGTGATCGCTGTTGACCGTGTCCCCGGTGATGAATCTCCTGTGATCACTACTGACAGTGTCCACGGTGCTGAATCTCCCTGTGATCACTGCTGACAGTGTCCCCGGTGCTGAATCTCCCTGTGATCACTACTGACAGTGTCCACGGTGCTGAATCTCCCTGTGATCGCTGCTGACAGTATCCACGGTGCTGAATCTCCCTGTGATCGCTGCTGACAGTGTCCCCGGTGCTGAATCTCCCTGTGATCACTACTGACAGTGTCCACGGTGCTGAATCTCCCTGTGATCGCTGTTGACAGTGTCCCCGGTGCTGAATCTCTCTGTGATCGCTGCTGACAGTATCCCTGGTGCTGAATCTCCCTGTGATCACTACTGACAGTGTCCACGGTGCTGAATCTCCCTGTGATCGCTGCTGACAGTGTCCACGGTGCTGAATCTCCCTGTGATCACTACTGACAGTGTCCACGGTGCTGAATCTCCCTGTGATCACTACTGACAGTGTCCACGGTGCTGAATCTCCCTGTGATCGCTGCTGACAGTGTCCCCGGTGCTGAATCTCCCTGTGATCACTACTGACAGTGTCCACGGTGCTGAATCTCCCTGTGATCGCTGCTGACAGTGTCCACGGTGCTGAATCTCCCTGTGATCACTACTGACAGTGTCCACGGTGCTGAATCTCCCTGTGATCACTACTGACAGTGTCCACGGTGCTGAATCTCCCTGTGATCACTACTGACAGTGTCCACGGTGCTGAATCTCCCTGTGATCGCTGCTGACAGTGTCCACGGTGCTGAATCTCCCTGTGATCACTACTGACAGTGTCCACGGTGCTAAATCTCCCTGTGATCGCTGTTGACCGTGTCCCCGGTGCTGAATCTCCCCGTGATCGCTGCTGACAGTGTCCCCGGTGCTGAATCTCCCTGTGATCACTACTGACAGTGTCCACGGTGCTGAATCTCCCTGTGATCGCTGCTGACAGTGTCCACGGTGCTGAATCTCCCTGTGATCACTACTGACAGTGTCCACGGTGCTGAATCTCCCTGTGATCACTACTGACAGTGTCCACGGTGCTGAATCTCCCTGTGATCACTACTGACAGTGTCCACGGTGCTGAATCTCCCTGTGATCGCTGCTGACAGTGTCCACGGTGCTGAATCTCCCTGTGATCACTACTGACAGTGTCCACGGTGCTAAATCTCCCTGTGATCGCTGTTGACCGTGTCCCCGGTGCTGAATCTCCCTGTGATCGCTGCTGACAGTGTCCACGGTGCTGAATCTCCCTGTGATCGCTGCTGACAGTGTCCCCGGTGCTGAATCTCCCTGTGATCGCTGCTGACAGTGTCCACGGTGCTGAATCTCCCTGTGATCGCTGCTGACAGTGTCCCCGGTGCTGAATCTCCCTGTGATCGCTGCTGACAGTGTCCACGGTGCTGAATCTTCCTGTGATCGCTGCTGACAGTGTCCCCGGTGCTGAATCTCCCTGTGATCGCTGCTGACAGTGTCCCCGGTGCTGAATCTCCCTGTGATCACTACTGACAGTGTCCACGGTGCTGAATCTCCCTGT
Source organism: Pseudophryne corroboree (assembly GCF_028390025.1). Taxonomy (NCBI): domain Eukaryota; kingdom Metazoa; phylum Chordata; class Amphibia; order Anura; family Myobatrachidae; genus Pseudophryne; species Pseudophryne corroboree. The sequence continues at coordinate 171,711,565 of NC_086455.1, read as the reverse complement.
GATCGCTGTTGACAGTGTCCCCGGTGCTGAATCTCCCTGTGATCACTACTGACAGTGTCCACGGTGCTGAATCTCCCTGTGATCGCTGTTGACAGTGTCCCCGGTGCTGAATCTCCCTGTGATCGCTGCTGACAGTGTCCCTGGTACTGAATCTCCCTGTGATCGCTGCTGACAGTGTCCACGGTGCTGAATCTCCCTGTGATCGCTGTTGACAGTGTCCCCGATGCTGAATCTCCCTGTGATCGCTGTCTACCGTGTCCCCGGTGCTGAATCTCCCTGTGATCGCTGCTGACAGTGTCCCCGGTGCTGAATCTCCCTGTAATCGCTACTGACAGTGTCCACGGTGCTGAATCTCCCTGTGATCGCTGTTGACAGTGTCCACGGTGCTGAATCTCCCTGTGATCGCTGCTGAGTGTCCCCGGTGCTGAATCTCCCTGTGATCGCTGCTGACAGTGTCCACGGTGCTGAATCTCCCTGTGATCACTGCTGACAGTGTCCCCGGTGCTGAATCTCCCTGTGATCGCTGCTGACAGTGTCCACGGTGCTGAATCTCCCTGTGATCACTACTGACAGTGTCCACGGTGCTGAATCTCCCTGTGATCGCTGTTGACAGTGTCCCCGGTGCTGAATCTCCCTGTGATCGCTGTTGACAGTGTCCCCGGTGCTGAATCTCCCTGTGATCGCTGCTGACAGTGTCCACGGTGCTGAATCTCCCTGTGATCACTGCTGACAGTGTCCCCGGTGCTGAATCTCCCTGTGATCGCTGTTGACAGTGTCCCCGGTGCTGAATCTCCCTGTGATCGCTGTTGACAGTGTCCCCGGTGCTGAATCTCCCTGTGATCGCTGTTGACAGTGTCCCCGGTGCTGAATCTCCCTGTGATCACTGCTGACAGTGTCCACGGTGCTGAATCTCCCTGTGATCACTGCTGACAGTGTCCCCGGTGCTGAATCTCCCTGTGATCGCTGCTGACAGTGTCCACGGTGCTAAATCTCCCTGTGATCGCTGCTGACAGTGTCCACTGCGCTGAATCTCCCTGTGATCGCTGCTGATAGTGTCCTCGGTGCTGAATCTCCCTGTGATCGCTGCTGACAGTGTCCACGGTGCTGAATCTCCCTGTGATCGCTGTTGACAGTGTCCACGGTGCTGAATCTCCCTGTGATCGCTGTTGACCGTGTCCCCGGTGCTGAATCTCCCTGTGATCGCTGTTGACCGTGTCCCCGGTGCTGAATCTCCCTGTGATCGCTGCTGACAGTGTCCCCGGAGCTGAATCTCCCTGTGATCGCTGCTGACAGTGTCCACGGTGCTGAATCTCCCTGTGATCGCTGCTGACAGTGTCCACGGTGCTGAATCTCCCTGTAATCGCTACTGACAGTGTCCACGGTGCTGAATCTCCCTGTGATCACTACTGACAGTGTCCACGGTGCTGAATCTCCCTGTGATCGCTGCTGACAGTGTCCACGGTGCTGAATCTTCCTGTGATCGCTGCTGACAGTGTCCTCGGTGCTGAATCTCCCTGTGATCGCTGCTGACAGTGTCCCCGGTGCTGAATCTCCCTGTGATCACTACTGACAGTGTCCACGGTGCTGAATCTCCCTGTGATCGCTGTTGACAGTGTCCCCGGTGCTGAATCTCCCTGTGATCGCTGCTGACAGTGTCCCTGGTACTGAATCTCCCTGTGATCGCTGCTGACAGTGTCCACGGTGCTGAGTCTCCCTGTGATCGCTGTTGACCGTGTCCCCGGTGATGAATCTCCTGTGATCACTACTGACAGTGTCCACGGTGCTGAATCTCCCTGTGATCACTGCTGACAGTGTCCCCGGTGCTGAATCTCCCTGTGATCACTACTGACAGTGTCCACGGTGCTGAATCTCCCTGTGATCGCTGCTGACAGTATCCACGGTGCTGAATCTCCCTGTGATCGCTGCTGACAGTGTCCCCGGTGCTGAATCTCCCTGTGATCACTACTGACAGTGTCCACGGTGCTGAATCTCCCTGTGATCGCTGTTGACAGTGTCCACGGTGCTGAATCTCCCTGTGATCACTACTGACAGTGTCCACGGTGCTGAATCTCCCTGTGATCACTACTGACAGTGTCCACGGTGCTGAATCTCCCTGTGATCGCTGCTGACAGTGTCCCCGGTGCTGAATCTCCCTGTGATCACTACTGACAGTGTCCACGGAGCTGAATCTCCCTGTGATCGCTGCTGACAGTGTCCACGGTGCTGAATCTCCCTGTGATCACTACTGACAGTGTCCACGGTGCTGAATCTCCCTGTGATCACTACTGACAGTGTCCACGGTGCTGAATCTCCCTGTGATCACTACTGACAGTGTCCACGGTGCTGAATCTCCCTGTGATCGCTGCTGACAGTGTCCACGGTGCTGAATCTCCCTGTGATCACTACTGACAGTGTCCACGGTGCTAAATCTCCCTGTGATCGCTGTTGACCGTGTCCCCGGTGCTGAATCTCCCTGTGATCGCTGCTGACAGTGTCCACGGTGCTGAATCTCCCTGTGATCGCTGCTGACAGTGTCCCCGGTGCTGAATCTCCCTGTGATCGCTGCTGACAGTGTCCACGGTGCTGAATCTTCCTGTGATCGCTGCTGACAGTGTCCCCGGTGCTGAATCTCCCTGTGATCGCTGCTGACAGTGTCCCCGGTGCTGAATCTCCCTGTGATCACTACTGACAGTGTCCACGGTGCTGAATCTCCCTGTGATCGCTGTTGACAGTGTCCCCGGTGCTGAATCTCCCTGTGATCGCTGCTGACAGTGTCCCTGGTACTGAATCTCCCTGTGATCGCTGCTGACAGTGTCCACGGTGCTGAGTCTCCCTGTGATCGCTGTTGACCGTGTCCCCGGTGATGAATCTCCTGTGATCACTACTGACAGTGTCCACGGTGCTGAATCTCCCTGTGATCACTGCTGACAGTGTCCCCGGTGCTGAATCTCCCTGTGATCGCTGCTGACAGTGTCCACGGTGCTGAATCTCCCTGTGATCACTGCTGACAGTGTCCCCGGTGCTGAATCTCCCTGTGATCACTACTGACAGTGTCCACGGTGCTGAATCTCCCTGTGATCGCTGCTGACAGTATCCACGGTGCTGAATCTCCCTGTGATCGCTGCTGACAGTGTCCACGGTGCTGAATCTCCCTGTGATCGCTGTTGACAGTGTCCCCGATGCTGAATCTCCCTGTGATCGCTGTCTACCGTGTCCCCGGTGCTGAATCTCCCTGTGATCGCTGTTGACAGTGTCCACGGTGCTGAATCTCCCTGTGATCGCTGCTGACAGTGTCCACGGTGCTGAATCTCCCTGTGATCACCACTGACAGTGTCCACGGTGCTGAATCTCCCTGTGATCACTACTGACAGTGTCCACGGTGCTGAATCTCCCTGTGATCGCTGCTGACAGTGTCCCCGGTGCTGAATCTCCCTGTGATCGCTGCTGACAGTGTCCCCGGTGCTGAATCTCCCTGTGATCGCTGCTGACAGTGTCCACGGTGCTGAATCTCCCTGTGATCGCTGCTGACAGTGTCCCCGGTGCTAAATCTCCCTGTGATCGCTGCTGACAGTGTCCCCGGTGCTGAATCTCCCTGTGATCACTACTGACAGTGTCCACGGTGCTGAATCTCCCTGTGATCGCTGTTGACAGTGTCCCCGGTGCTGAATCTCCCTGTGATCGCTGCTGACAGTGTCCACGGTGCTGAGTCTCCCTGTGATCGCTGTTGACCGTGTCCCCGGTGATGAATCTCCTGTGATCACTACTGACAGTGTCCACGGTGCTGAATCTCCCTGTGATCACTGCTGACAGTGTCCCCGGTGCTGAATCTCCCTGTGATCACTACTGACAGTGTCCACGGTGCTGAATCTCCCTGTGATCGCTGCTGACAGTATCCACGGTGCTGAATCTCCCTGTGATCGCTGCTGACAGTGTCCCCGGTGCTGAATCTCCCTGTGATCACTACTGACAGTGTCCACGGTGCTGAATCTCCCTGTGATAGCTGTTGACAGTGTCCCCGGTGCTGAATCTCTCTGTGATCGCTGCTGACAGTATCCCTGGTGCTGAATCTCCCTGTGATCACTACTGACAGTGTCCACGGTGCTGAATCTCCCTGTGATCGCTGCTGACAGTGTCCACGGTGCTGAATCTCCCTGTGATCACTACTGACAGTGTCCACGGTGCTGAATCTCCCTGTGATCACTACTGACAGTGTCCACGGTGCTGAATCTCCCTGTGATCACTACTGACAGTGTCCACGGTGCTGAATCTCCCTGTGATCACTACTGACAGTGTCCACGGTGCTGAATCTCCCTGTGATCGCTGTTGACAGTGTCCCCGATGCTGAATCTCCCTGTGATCGCTGCTGACAGTGTCCCCGGTGCTGAATCTCCCTGTGATCGCTGCTGACAGTGTCCCCGGTGCTGAATCTCCCTGTGATCGCTGCTGACAGTGTCCCCGGTGCTGAATCTCCCTGTGATCGCTGCTGACAGTGTCCCCGGTGCTGAATCTCCCTGTGATCGCTGCTGACAGTGTCCCCGGTGCTGAATCTCCCTGTGATCGCTGCTGACAGTGTCCCCGGTGCTGAATCTCCCTGTGATCGCTGCTGACAGTGTCCACGGTGCTGAATCTCCATGTGATCCCTGTTGACAGTGTCCCCGATGCTGAATCTCCCTGTGATCGCTGCTGACAGTGTCCCCGGTGCTGAATCTCCCTGTGATCGCTGCTGACAGTGTCCACGGTGCTGAATCTCCCTGTGATCGCTGTTGACAGTGTCCCCGATGCTGAATCTCCCTGTGATCGCTGTCTACCGTGTCCCCGGTGCTGAATCTCCCTGTGATCGCTGCTGACAGTGTCCCCGGTGCTGAATCTCCCTGTAATCGCTACTGACAGTGTCCACGGTGCTGAATCTCCCTGTGATCGCTGTTGACAGTGTCCACGGTGCTGAATCTCCCTGTGATCGCTGCTGACAGTGTCCCCGGTGCTGAATCTCCCTGTGATCGCTGCTGACAGTGTCCACGGTGCTGAATCTCCCTGTGATCACTGCTGACAGTGTCCCCGGTGCTGAATCTCCCTGTGATCGCTGCTGACAGTGTCCACGGTGCTGAATCTCCCTGTGATCACTACTGACAGTGTCCACGGTGCTGAATCTCCCTGTGATCACTACTGACAGTGTCCACGGTGCTGAATCTCCCTGTGATCGCTGTTGACAGTGTCCCCGGTGCTGAATCTCCCTGTGATCGCTGCTGACAGTGTCCACGGTGCTGAATCTCCCTGTGATCGCTACGGACAGTGTCCACTGCGCTGAATCTCCCTGTGATCGCTGCTGACAGTGTCCACGGTGCTGAATCTCCCTGTGATCACTGCTGACAGTGTCCCCGGTGCTGAATCTCCCTGTGATCACTGCTGACAGTGTCCCCGGTGCTGAATCTCCCTGTGATCGCTGCTGACAGTGTCCACGGTGCTGAATCTCCCTGTGATCACTACTGACAGTGTCCACGGTGCTGAATCTCCCTGTGATCACTACTGACAGTGTCCACGGTGCTGAATCTCCCTGTGATCGCTGTCGACAGTGTCCCCGATGCTGAATCTCCCTGTGATCGCTGCTGACAGTGTCCCCGGTGCTGAATCTCCCTGTGATCGTTGCTGACAGTGTCCCCGGTGCTGAATCTCCCTGTGATCGCTGCTGACAGTGTCCCCGGTGCTGAATCTCCCTGTGATCGCTGCTGACAGTGTCCCCGGTGCTGAATCTCCCTGTGATCGCTGCTGACAGTGTCCCCGGTGCTGAATCTCCCTGTGATCGCTGCTGACAGTGTCCCCGGTGCTGAATCTCCCTGTGATCGCTGCTGACAGTGTCCACGGTGCTGAATCTCCATGTGATCCCTGTTGACAGTGTCCCCGATGCTGAATCTCCCTGTGATCGCTGCTGACAGTGTCCCCGGTGCTGAATCTCCCTGTGATCGCTGCTGACAGTGTCCACGGTGCTGAATCTCCCTGTGATCGCTGTTGACAGTGTCCCCGATGCTGAATCTCCCTGTGATCGCTGTCTACCGTGTCCCCGGTGCTGAATCTCCCTGTGATCGCTGCTGACAGTGTCCCCGGTGCTGAATCTCCCTGTAATCGCTACTGACAGTGTCCACGGTGCTGAATCTCCCTGTGATCGCTGTTGACAGTGTCCACGGTGCTGAATCTCCCTGTGATCGCTGCTGACAGTGTCCCCGGTGCTGAATCTCCCTGTGATCGCTGCTGACAGTGTCCACGGTGCTGAATCTCCCTGTGATCACTGCTGACAGTGTCCCCGGTGCTGAATCTCCCTGTGATCGCTGCTGACAGTGTCCACGGTGCTGAATCTCCCTGTGATCACTACTGACAGTGTCCACGGTGCTGAATCTCCCTGTGATCACTACTGACAGTGTCCACGGTGCTGAATCTCCCTGTGATCGCTGTTGACAGTGTCCCCGGTGCTGAATCTCCCTGTGATCGCTGCTGACAGTGTCCACGGTGCTGAATCTCCCTGTGATCGCTACGGACAGTGTCCACTGCGCTGAATCTCCCTGTGATCGCTGCTGACAGTGTCCACGGTGCTGAATCTCCCTGTGATCACTGCTGACAGTGTCCCCGGTGCTGAATCTCCCTGTGATCACTGCTGACAGTGTCCCCGGTGCTGAATCTCCCTGTGATCGCTGCTGACAGTGTCCACGGTGCTGAATCTCCCTGTGATCGCTGCTGACAGTGTCCCCGGTGCTGAATCTCCCTGTGATCGCTGCTGACAGTGTCCGCGGTGCTGAATCTCCCTGTGATCGCTGCTGACAGTGTCCCCGGTGCTGAATCTCCCTGTGATCGCTGCTGACAGTGTCCCCGGTGCTGAATCTCCCTGTGATCGCTGCTGACAGTGTCCACGGTGCTGAATCTCCCTGTGATCACTGCTGACAGTGTCCCCGGTGCTGAATCTCCCTGTGATCACTACTGACAGTGTCCACGGTGCTGAATCTCCCTGTGATCGCTGCTGACAGTATCCACGGTGCTGAATCTCCCTGTGATCGCTGCTGACAGTGTCCCCGGTGCTGAATCTCCCTGTGATCACTACTGACAGTGTCCACGGTGCTGAATCTCCCTGTGATCGCTGTTGACAGTGTCCCCGATGCTGAATCTCTCTGTGATCGCTGCTGACAGTATCCCTGGTGCTGAATCTCCCTGTGATCACTACTGACAGTGTCCACGGTGCTGAATCTCCCTGTGATCGCTGCTGACAGTGTCCACGGTGCTGAATCTCCCTGTGATCACTACTGACAGTGTCCACGGTGCTGAATCTCCCTGTGATCACTACTGACAGTGTCCACGGTGCTGAATCTCCCTGTGATCACTACTGACAGTGTCCACGGTGCTGAATCTCCCTGTGATCACTACTGACAGTGTCCACGGTGCTGAATCTCCCTGTGATCGCTGTTGACAGTGTCCCCGATGCTGAATCTCCCTGTGATCGCTGCTGACAGTGTCCCCGGTGCTGAATCTCCCTGTGATCGCTGCTGACAGTGTCCCCGGTGCTGAATCTCCCTGTGATCGCTGCTGACAGTGTCCCCGGTGCTGAATCTCCCTGTGATCGCTGCTGACAGTGTCCCCGGTGCTGAATCTCCCTGTGATCGCTGCTGACAGTGTCCCCGGTGCTGAATCTCCCTGTGATCGCTGCTGACAGTGTCCCCGGTGCTGAATCTCCCTGTGATCGCTGCTGACAGTGTCCACGGTGCTGAATCTCCATGTGATCCCTGTTGACAGTGTCCCCGATGCTGAATCTCCCTGTGATCGCTGCTGACAGTGTCCCCGGTGCTGAATCTCCCTGTGATCGCTGCTGACAGTGTCCACGGTGCTGAATCTCCCTGTGATCGCTGTTGACAGTGTCCCCGATGCTGAATCTCCCTGTGATCGCTGTCTACCGTGTCCCCGGTGCTGAATCTCCCTGTGATCGCTGCTGACAGTGTCCCCGGTGCTGAATCTCCCTGTAATCGCTACTGACAGTGTCCACGGTGCTGAATCTCCCTGTGATCGCTGTTGACAGTGTCCACGGTGCTGAATCTCCCTGTGATCGCTGCTGAGTGTCCCCGGTGCTGAATCTCCCTGTGATCGCTGCTGACAGTGTCCACGGTGCTGAATCTCCCTGTGATCACTGCTGACAGTGTCCCCGGTGCTGAATCTCCCTGTGATCGCTGCTGACAGTGTCCACGGTGCTGAATCTCCCTGTGATCACTACTGACAGTGTCCACGGTGCTGAATCTCCCTGTGATCGCTGTTGACAGTGTCCCCGGTGCTGAATCTCCCTGTGATCGCTGTTGACAGTGTCCCCGGTGCTGAATCTCCCTGTGATCGCTGCTGACAGTGTCCACGGTGCTGAATCTCCCTGTGATCGCTACGGACAGTGTCCACTGCGCTGAATCTCCCTGTGATCGCTGCTGACAGTGTCCACGGTGCTGAATCTCCCTGTGATCACTGCTGACAGTGTCCCCGGTGCTGAATCTCCCTGTGATCACTGCTGACAGTGTCCCCGGTGCTGAATCTCCCTGTGATCGCTGCTGACAGTGTCCACGGTGCTGAATCTCCCTGTGATCACTGCTGACAGTGTCCCCGGTGCTGAATCTCCCTGTGATCGCTGTTGACAGTGTCCCCGGTGCTGAATCTCCCTGTGATCGCTGCTGACAGTGTCCACGGTGCTGAATCTCCCTGTGATCGCTGCTGACAGTGTCCACGGTGCTGAATCTCCCTGTGATCACTGCTGACAGAGTCCCCGGTGCTGAATCTCCCTGTGATCGCTGTTGACAGTGTCCCCGGTGCTGAATCTCCCTGTGATCGCTGTTGACAGTGTCCCCGGTGCTGAATCTCCCTGTGATCACTGCTGACAGTGTCCACGGTGCTGAATCTCCCTGTGATCACTGCTGACAGTGTCCCCGGTGCTGAATCTCCCTGTGATCGCTGCTGACAGTGTCCACGGTGCTAAATCTCCCTGTGATCGCTGCTGATAGTGTCCACTGCGCTGAATCTCCCTGTGATCGCTGCTGATAGTGTCCTCGGTGCTGAATCTCCCTGTGATCGCTGCTGACAGTGTCCACGGTGCTGAATCTCCCTGTGATCGCTGTTGACAGTGTCCACGGTGCTGAATCTCCCTGTGATCGCTGTTGACCGTGTCCCCGGTGCTGAATCTCCCTGTGATCGCTGCTGACAGTGTCCACGGTGCTGAATCTCCCTGTGATCGCTGCTGACAGTGTCCACGGTGCTGAATCTCCCTGTAATCGCTACTGACAGTGTCCACGGTGCTGAATCTCCCTGTGATCACTACTGACAGTGTCCACGGTGCTGAATCTCCCTGTGATCGCTGCTGACAGTGTCCACGGTGCTGAATCTTCCTGTGATCGCTGCTGACAGTGTCCCCGGTGCTGAATCTCCCTGTGATCGCTGCTGACAGTGTCCCCGGTGCTGAATCTCCCTGTGATCACTACTGACAGTGTCCACGGTGCTGAATCTCCCTGTGATCGCTGTTGACAGTGTCCCCGGTGCTGAATCTCCCTGTGATCGCTGCTGACAGTGTCCACGGTGCTGAGTCTCCCTGTGATCGCTGTTGACCGTGTCCCCGGTGATGAATCTCCTGTGATCACTACTGACAGTGTCCACGGTGCTGAATCTCCCTGTGATCACTGCTGACAGTGTCCCCGGTGCTGAATCTCCCTGTGATCACTACTGACAGTGTCCACGGTGCTGAATCCCCCTGTGATCGCTGCTGACAGTGTCCCCGGTGCTGAATCTCCCTGTGATCACTACTGACAGTGTCCACGGTGCTGAATCTCCCTGTGATCGCTGCTGACAGTGTCCACGGTGCTGAATCTCCCTGTGATCGCTGTTGACAGTGTCCCCGGTGCTGAATCTCTCTGTGATCGCTGCTGACAGTATCCCTGGTGCTGAATCTCCCTGTGATCACTACTGACAGTGTCCACGGTGCTGAATCTCCCTGTGATCGCTGCTGACAGTGTCCACGGTGCTGAATCTCCCTGTGATCACTACTGACAGTGTCCACGGTGCTGAATCTCCCTGTGATCACTACTGACAGTGTCCACGGTGCTGAATCTCCCTGTGATCACTACTGACAGTGTCCACGGTGCTGAATCTCCCTGTGATCGCTGCTGACAGTGTCCCCGGTGCTGAATCTCCCTGTGATCACTACTGACAGTGTCCACGGTGCTGAATCTCCCTGTGATCGCTGCTGACAGTGTCCACGGTGCTGAATCTCCCTGTGATCACTACTGACAGTGTCCACGGTGCTGAATCTCCCTGTGATCACTACTGACAGTGTCCACGGTGCTGAATCTCCCTGTGATCACTACTGACAGTGTCCACGGTGCTGAATCTCCCTGTGATCGCTGCTGACAGTGTCCACGGTGCTGAATCTCCCTGTGATCACTACTGACAGTGTCCACGGTGCTAAATCTCCCTGTGATCGCTGTTGACCGTGTCCCCGGTGCTGAATCTCCCTGTGATCGCTGCTGACAGTGTCCACGGTGCTGAATCTCCCTGTGATCGCTGCTGACAGTGTCCCCGGTGCTGAATCTCCCTGTGATCGCTGCTGACAGTGTCCACGGTGCTGAATCTTCCTGTGATCGCTGCTGACAGTGTCCCCGGTGCTGAATCTCCCTGTGATCGCTGCTGACAGTGTCCCCGGTGCTGAATCTCCCTGTGATCACTACTGACAGTGTCCACGGTGCTGAATCTCCCTGTGATCGCTGTTGACAGTGTCCCCGGTGCTGAATCTCCCTGTGATCGCTGCTGACAGTGTCCCTGGTACTGAATCTCCCTGTGATCGCTGCTGACAGTGTCCACGGTGCTGAGTCTCCCTGTGATCGCTGTTGACCGTGTCCCCGGTGATGAATCTCCTGTGATCACTACTGACAGTGTCCACGGTGCTGAATCTCCCTGTGATCACTGCTGACAGTGTCCCCGGTGCTGAATCTCCCTGTGATCGCTGCTGACAGTGTCCACGGTGCTGAATCTCCCTGTGATCACTACTGACAGTGTCCACGGTGCTGAATCTCCCTGTGATCACTGCTGACAGTGTCCCGGGTGCTGAATCTCCCTGTGATCACTACTGACAGTGTCCACGGTGCTGAATCTCCCTGTGATCGCTGCTGACAGTATCCACGGTGCTGAATCTCCCTGTGATCGCTGCTGACAGTGTCCCCGGTGCTGAATCTCCCTGTGATCGCTGCTGACAGTGTCCACGGTGCTGAATCTCCCTGTGATCGCTGTTGACAGTGTCCCCGGTGCTGAATCTCTCTGTGATCGCTGCTGACAGTATCCCTGGTGCTGAATCTCCCTGTGATCACTACTGACAGTGTCCACGGTGCTGAATCTCCCTGTGATCGCTGCTGACAGTGTCCACGGTGCTGAATCTCCCTGTGATCACTACTGACAGTGTCCACGGTGCTGAATCTCCCTGTGATCACTACTGACAGTGTCCACGGTGCTGAATCTCCCTGTGATCACTACTGACAGTGTCCACGGTGCTGAATCTCCCTGTGATCGCTGCTGACAGTGTCCCCGGTGCTGAATCTCCCTGTGATCGCTGCTGACAGTGTCCCCGGTGCTGAATCTCCCTGTGATCGCTGCTGACAGTGTCCGCGGTGCTGAATCTCCCTGTGATCGCTGCTGACAGTGTCCACGGTGCTGAATCTCCCTGTGATCGCTGCTGACAGTGTCCACGGTGCTGAATCTCCCTGTGATCGCTGCTGACAGTGTCCCCGGTGCTGAATCTCCCTGTGATCACTACTGACAGTGTCCACGGTGCTGAATCTCCCTGTGATCGCTGTTGACAGTGTCCCCGGTGCTGAATCTCCCTGTGATCGCTGCTGACAGTGTCCCCGGTGCTGAATCTCCCTGTGATCGCTGCTGACAGTGTCCCTGGTACTGAATCTCCCTGTGATCGCTGCTGACAGTGTCCACGGTGCTGAGTCTCCCTGTGATCGCTGTTGACCGTGTCCCCGGTGATGAATCTCCTGTGATCACTACTGACAGTGTCCACGGTGCTGAATCTCCCTGTGATCACTGCTGACAGTGTCCCCGGTGCTGAATCTCCCTGTGATCACTACTGACAGTGTCCACGGTGCTAAATCTCCCTGTGATCGCTGCTGACAGTATCCACGGTGCTGAATCTCCCTGTGATCGCTGCTGACAGTGTCCCCGGTGCTGAATCTCTCTGTGATCACTACTGACAGTGTCCTCGGTGCTGAATCTCCCTGTGATCGCTGCTGACAGTGTCCACGGTGCTGAATCTCCCTGTGATCACTACTGACAGTGTCCACGGTGCTGAATCTCCCTGTGATCACTACTGACAGTGTCCACGGTGCTGAATCTCCCTGTGATCACTACTGACAGTGTCCACGGTGCTGAATCTCCCTGTGATCGCTGCTGACAGTGTCCCCGGTGCTGAATCTCCCTGTGATCGCTGCTGACAGTGTCCCCGGTGCTGAATCTCCCTGTGATCGCTGCTGACAGTGTCCCCGGTGCTGAATCTCCCTGTGATCGCTGCTGACAGTGTCCCCGGTGCTGAATCTCCCTGTGATCGCTGCTGACAGTGTCCCCGGTGCTGAATCTCCCTGTGATCGCTGCTGACAGTGTCCCCGGTGCTGAATCTCCCTGTGATCGCTGCTGACAGTGTCCCCGGTGCTGAATCTCCCTGTGATCGCTGCTGACAGTGTCCCCGGTGCTGAATCTCCCTGTGATCGCTGCTGACAGTGTCCCCGGTGCTGAATCTCCCTGTGATCGCTGCTGACAGTGTCCCCGGTGCTGAATCTCCATGTGATCCCTGTTGACAGTGTCCCCGATGCTGAATCTCCCTGTGATCGCTGCTGACAGTGTCCCCGGTGCTGAATCTCCCTGTGATCGCTGCTGACAGTGTCCACGGTGCTGAATCTCCCTGTGATCGCTGTTGACAGTGTCCCCGATGCTGAATCTCCCTGTGATCGCTGTCTACCGTGTCCCCGGTGCTGAATCTCCCTGTGATCGCTGCTGACAGTGTCCCCGGTGCTGAATCTCCCTGTAATCGCTACTGACAGTGTCCACGGTGCTGAATCTCCCTGTGATCGCTGTTGACAGTGTCCACGGTGCTGAATCTCCCTGTGATCGCTGCTGACAGTGTCCCCGGTGCTGAATCTCCCTGTGATCGCTGCTGACAGTGTCCACGGTGCTGAATCTCTCTGTGATCACTGCTGACAGTGTCCCCGGTGCTGAATCTCCCTGTGATCGCTGCTGACAGTGTCCACGGTGCTGAATCTCCCTGTGATCACTACTGACAGTGTCCACGGTGCTGAATCTCCCTGTGATCGCTGTTGACAGTGTCCCCGGTGCTGAATCTCCCTGTGATCGCTGTTGACAGTGTCCCCGGTGCTGAATCTCCCTGTGATCGCTGCTGACAGTGTCCACGGTGCTGAATCTCCCTGTGATCGCTACGGACAGTGTCCACTGCGCTGAATCTCCCTGTGATCGCTGCTGACAGTGTCCACGGTGCTGAATCTCCCTGTGATCACTGCTGACAGTGTCCCCGGTGCTGAATCTCCCTGTGATCGCTGCTGACAGTGTCCCCGGTGCTGAATCTCCCTGTGATCGCTGCTGACAGTGTCCACGGTGCTGAATCTCCCTGTGATCACTGCTGACAGTGTCCCCGGTGCTGAATCTCCCTGTGATCGCTGTTGACAGTGTCCCCGGTGCTGAATCTCCCTGTGATCGCTGTTGACAGTGTCCCCGGTGCTGAATCTCCCTGTGATCGCTGTTGACAGTGTCCCCGGTGCTGAATCTCCCTGTGATCACTGCTGACAGTGTCCACGGTGCTGAATCTCCCTGTGATCACTGCTGACAGTGTCCCCGGTGCTGAATCTCCCTGTGATCGCTGCTGACAGTGTCCACGGTGCTGAATCTTCCTGTGATCACTGCTGACAGTGTCCCCGGTGCTGAATCTCCCTGTGATCGCTGCTGACAGTGTCCCCGGTGCTGAATCTCCCTGTGATCACTACTGACAGTGTCCACGGTGCTGAATCTCCCTGTGATCGCTGTTGACAGTGTCCCCGGTGCTGAATCTCCCTGTGATCGCTGCTGACAGTGTCCCCGGTGCTGAATCTCCCTGTGATCGCTACGGACAGTGTCCACTGCGCTGAATCTCCCTGTGATCGCTGCTGACAGTGTCCACTGCGCTGAATCTCCCTGTGATCGCTGCTGACAGTGTCCCCGGTGCTGAATCTCCCTGTGATCGCTGCTGACAGTGTCCACGGTGCTGAATCTCCCTGTGATCACTACTGACAGTGTCCCCGGTGCTGAATCTCCCTGTGATCACTGCTGACAGTGTCCCCGGTGCTGAATCTCCCTGTGATCGCTGCTGACAGTGTCCCCGGTGCTGAATCTCCCTGTGATCGCTGCTGACAGTATCCCTGGTGCTGAATCTCCCTGTGATCGCTGCTGACAGTGTCCACGGTGCTGAATCTCCCTGTGATCGCTGCTGACAGTGTCCACGGTGCTGAATCTCCCTGTAATCGCTACTGACAGTGTCCACGGTGCTGAATCTCCCTGTGATCACTACTGACAGTGTCCACGGTGCTGAATCTCCCTGTGATCGCTGTTGACAGTGTCCTCGGTGCTGAATCTCCCTGTGATCGCTGCTGACAGTGTCCACTGCGCTGAATCTCCCTGTGATCGCTGCTGACAGTGTCCACTGCGCTGAATCTCCCTGTGATCGCTGCTGACAGTGTCCACTGCGCTGAATCTCCCTGTGATCGCTGCTGACAGTGTCCCCGGTGCTGAATCTCCCTGTGATCGCTGCTGACAGTGTCCCCGGTGCTGAATCTCCCTGTGATCGCTACGGACAGTGTCCACTGCGCTGAATCTCCCTGTGATCGCTGCTGACAGTGTCCACTGCGCTGAATCTCCCTGTGATCGCTGCTGACAGTGTCCCCGGTGCTGAATCTCCCTGTGATCGCTGCTGACAGTGTCCCCGGTGCTGAATCTCCCTGTGATCGCTGCTGACAGTGTCCACTGCGCTGAATCTCCCTGTGATCGCTGCTGACAGTGTCCACGGTGCTGAATCTCCCTGTGATCGCTGCTGACAGTGTCCACTGCGCTGAATCTCCCTGTGATCGCTGCTGACAGTGTCCACGGTGCTGAATCTCCCTGTGATCGCTGCTGACAGTGTCCACTGCGCTGAATCTCCCTGTGATCGCTGCTGACAGTGTCCACGGTGCTGAATCTCCCTGTGATCGCTGCTGACAGTGTCCACTGCGCTGAATCTCCCTGTGATCGCTGCTGACAGTGTCCACGGTGCTGAATCTCCCTGTGATCGCTGCTGACAGTGTCCACTGCGCTGAATCTCCCTGTGATCGCTGCTGACAGTGTCCACTGCGCTGAATCTCCCTGTGATCGCTGCTGACAGTGTCCCCGGTGCTGACTCTCCCTGTGATCGCTGCTGACTGTGTCCACGGTGCTGAATCTCCCTGTGATCGCTGCTGACAGTGTCCCCGGTGCTGAATCTCCCTGTGATCGCTGCTGACAGTGTCCTCGGTGCTGAATCTCCCTGTGATCGCTGCTGACAGTGTCCACTGCGCTGAATCTCCCTGTGATCGCTGCTGACAGTGTCCACGGTGCTGAATCTCCCTGTGATCGCTGCTGACAGTGTCCACTGCGCTGAATCTCCCTGTGATCGCTGCTGACAGTGTCCACGGTGCTGAATCTCCCTGTGATCGCTGCTGACAGTGTCCACTGCGCTGAATCTCCCTGTGATCGCTGCTGACAGTGTCCCTGGTGCTGAATCTCCCTGTGATCGCTGCTGACAGTGTCCACGGTGCTGAATCTCCCTGTGATCGCTGCATACAATCTCCAAAGTAACAGTTCATTTTTTTCTCTCATTGTTCAGAACAAACTGATTCTCATACAATATGAATGTGGCCGTATGACCATTGAGGACACCATTGATCCTGACCAAATCCCCAACTCCATTTGCTGAAATGCAGCCCCAAACCTGCAGGGTACCTCCACCATGCGTCACTGCTGCAGGCAGACACTCATTATTGTACCGCTCTCCAGTCCTCCGGGGAACACACTGCCCTCTGTTACACCGGATATTTCACATTGTGACTCCTCAGTCCAGAGCCCCTGCTGCCATGTCTGTGCTCCCCAGTTCCCATGTTTTTGGGCACAGTTGAGTCACTTTTTCGCTTGTTTCCATGTTGAAGGTATGGCTTTTGGGTGCATTTCTTCCATGAGACCACTTGGTCCGAACAGTAGGTGGGTGCACCAGGGTCTCACTGGTTTCTGCCAGTTCTGAGCTGAAGGAATATTCCGATGTCTGAGGGAAGTAAGCATGATGTGTCTTTCATCTGATGCACTAAGGTGGTCATTCAGAGTTGTTCGATTGTTGCCAATTTTCGCTATGCTGCGATTTGTTGCTAAATGCGCATGGTACGCAGCGCGCATGCGCTTAGTTATTTAACTGAAAACCTAGCAATTTTGCTGTTGTCTGTGCGGCGCATTTCAGTCGCTCTGCTGATCGGTGAATGATTGACAGGAAAGGGGCGTTTCTTGGTGGTAACTGAGCGTTTTCCGGGAGTGTGCTAAAAAACGCAGGCGTGCCAGGTAAAAACGCGGGAGTGTCTGGAGAAACGGGGGAGTGGCTGGCCGAACGCGGGGCGTGTTTGTGACATCAAACCAGGAACTAAACGGACTACGCTGATCGCAATCTAGGAGTAGGTCTGGAGCTACTCAGACACTGCAAGGAATTATTTAGTAGCAATTCTGCTAATCTTTCGTTCGCTATTCTGCTAAACTAAGATACACTCCCAGAGGGCGGCGGCCTAGCGTGTGCAATGCTGCTAAAAGCAGCTAGCGAGCGAACAACTCGGGATGAGGGCCTAAGTTTCCTTGGACGACCACTGCGTCTACGGTTCTCAACATATCCCGTTTCTTTGTGCTTCATTGCTGAGAAGTACAGGCAGGTAATTATCCATTATGCAATAACATCAGGGAGGCATCTGATTGGCTTCAAATTTATTCTGGAGCAGGACAATTACCCCAAACATACAGCCAATGTCATTAAGAACAATCTTCAGCGTAATGAAGAACAAGGAGTCCTGAAAGTGAGGATATGGCCCCCACAGAGCCCTGATCTCAACATCATCGAGTCTGTCTGGGATTACATGAATAGACAGAAGGATTTGAGCAAGCTACATCCACAGAAGATCTGTGGTTAGTTCTCCAAGATCTTTGGAACAATCTTCCTGCCGAGTTCCTTCAGTAACTGTGTGCAAGTGTACCTAGAAGAACTGATGCTGTTTTGAAGGCAAAAGGTGGTCACACCAAATATTGATTTGATTTAGATTATTATTATTATCCTTTATTTATATGGCGCCACAAGGGTTCCGCAGCGCCCAATTACAGAGTACATAAACAAATAATCAAGCAGGAAAACAGCAACTTACAGTTGACAATATAGGACAAGTACAGGGTAAATACACATAGTTACATCAGCAGATGACACTGGAATAAGTATCAGGTGGCAGAAGACTGCTGGATGTGGTACAGTTGAAGATTATTAAAGTAAGAAAAGGGTAAGCACATGAGGGAAGAGGGCCCTGCTCGTGAGAGCTTACATTCTAAAGGGGAGGGGTAGACAGACAGGGGTGAGAGATGGGGTACATAGAAAGCATGGAAGATTTCTCTTCTGTTCATTCGCTTTGCATTTTATTAATTGATAAAAATAAACAATTAACATTTCTATTTTTGAAAGCATTCTTACTTTGCAGCATTTTTTTCCACACCTGCCTAAAACTTTTGCACAGCACTGTATCTTGATTTTTTTTTCTTTCTCAAGTACATAACAGCTACACAATGTGAGTAAGGAGCAATCAGGGAGATTACTAGACTCTTCGGCGAGTCAGGGAGATCGCTGCTTTTTCAGGGAGTCTCCCTAACATTCACGGAGAGTTATCATGTGTGATTTACGCACTCATGTGTTTCGCAGTCCCTGAAGTTTCAGCAGGGGACGGGTTCCCTAATACCATGGTGCCACTACATTCCCTGCATAGCTAAGCATCCCGTCAGCCGACCTTAGTGTCACACTGCACAATAATTGTGTCTCCCGGTGGGGAAGCTTCAGATCAAGTGGCTGATTGTCTTCTATAATATGTACTACCACAACTATTTACACAATGTGAATAAATGCAGATTTCAGTTGTACAGTAATAATCGGCTAATTGTCACTGTATGCTCTGCTGAAGCACATTAGCTTTCCTAGAGCACACCCGCACATGCAGATAAGTGTAATTACTGCTGTAATGATGCTGTTATCGGCTGTGCTGCAGACTTACAGCTGCAGAACCAGATAATCCACATGGACCACGTGTCACTATGTAATACTACCACTCAACATGGGTTTGTGCAAAGGACCCATCGCACGGGCATTTGCAAGGAGATTGACAGGAAGAGGGTGTTTGTGGGTGGCAACTGACCGTTTTCTGGGAGTGGTTGGAGAAACGCAGGCGTGTCTAAGCGTTTGCACGCCTCTGCGTGTTCGCAGCAAGGCAAAGATTGCCTGCTAGCAATCAGGTGTGAATTAGGCCCATAGCTCACAATGTGACTCCCTACTAGACGATTCTTTAAGGCATTTTACCATAATGGATATATGCAGCTGGGACACATACTGCAGGAGATTCCCATTCATCTTGTAGAACATCTGTTGGCATCGGGCGATCCACTGGATCCTGCAGAGAGGTAAAGGAATAAGACAGACGTCGCATTCGGCGAATGCATAAACACCCGACCAAGGGGCAGATTCTCTTAGCCCCAGTAGCTGCAAGGAGAAATCCACATTAAATGCACCCTCTGGGGATTACCGCGCAGGGAAACCCACAGATTCTGGGCACTTAACCTAGACTCTACGGGTTAACGCGCATAAGCTGCCGGTATACCGCCCAGGGAAATTGCCTAATAATTCACCTTCTTTATCCCTGAGGAATGGACGGGAAAATGAGCCGACACAGATCCCATCATTTGATTTTAGGCTGTTATTAGCCTTACACAGGGTGAGTGTGATTACGTACACACCAATCTGATAACGATACATTATTACACTCATTGGCGGTTCTGTAATGGGTGCAATGTGTGCGTTGCACACGGGCCCCTGGGTCCAGGGCGGCCCACACCATACACACTGCACCCATATTTCAATATTTACCTTTCCGGGGTCCAGCGTCGGGCGCTGTAATCGCGGTGAAAAATTGCAGACAAAATAGCCACGGCGTATGCGCAGTAGTCAAATTGGTCTCCGTAACATGGTGGGCGCCATTTTTCCGGAGACCTGTGCATGTGCTGTACACTCCAGCATATGACTCCGGGAGGCAGCTTTGCAGGGGCGTGGTCTGGACAACGGAGGCGTTTCCAGACCGTTTTAGGGGCGTCCGTGTGACGTCACACATGGCTGCTGCGAGGTGAAAGATGGCGGCACTGCGCCTGCATATGCAGCACAGTCTTTTTTAGATGCAATTGCAGGGCAGCCCTTCTTTTTTCAGTAGCAGTTTATGTTCCAGTTGTTTCATTCTAGTTTTCTGTACCATATCCTATATGCATTTTCCATAGCACTGCTGCCGCTCTATATACAGATGGAGCCATGCTTATCTATCCCTTTAATAGGAGTAATTGAGCCAGGGCAGTCAGACTTAATCCCCTGCTGTATTGTTCTCTCTGTATTGCAGCTGAGAACAATAGATGAAAGGTTTATGCTAATAAGACATGGTGCACCTAGCCGCAGCAGAGAAGCCAAGATAAACGTGGCTCCATCTGTAATTACATGTTGATAATAATAGCCAAGCTCTCTATATACTCTGGATTATCATGCAGGAATGCTGTAAAAGTGAAGACTGGGATTTATCTAGTAGAAATCCCCTCAACTATTGATCTGCTCAGGAGTAATTATCGGTTTTCTAGTTATTACGTTTCTCTGGAGAAACCACAGTGACAGAGCGCAGCTGCCCCCCTTTCTGCTTGTTGTGACCCCTCCCTTTCATGATTGTGCAGCTTCCACTGTGTGTGCATTTGCGAAAGGCATTGTATAGCATCAGCATTTGGAATGCATGCTGGTTCCTGTAGTGCTACTTGGAGATCACAGGGGAGGGTAAGTGAGCCCTCAGTTTGGATGTATTTCTGTATGGGCCTTTATCATGATGCCTTACAGTAGACAATTGCATGGTTATAAGTGGGCACTGGTATCGTGCAGGGCAGGGACCGCCGATAATCAGAGAAGCCGTGGTGGGGATTGGCGGCTTGCCATGTATTTGAAAATATATCCAGCAAATATCTCTGGTCTCCCGGCTGCAGCAGCTCCTTGCACCCCAACCCCCTGGCGCAGTGCTCCGGGAGTTAATACACCCCCTTGCCACGGCCGCTGGAGATGGTTCTGTACGTCAAAGTACATTTTTAAACCTCTAGCACCAGTAATACATTTAAAAAATGGCGCCCAGCGCCGATCACATATTTAAATTTGCAGCCTAGAGCCCATTTGTCCTTTTTAAAGATGGTGCCGCAGCATGGGGCTTAACCCCTTCAGTGCTGCAGCTGCCGTCCATACTGGTACTATGGTGCCCACAGGATTTCAGCTCTAGCTAATAGAAGCTAGTTACCACTAATAGTGCATTATTATTCAATAATGTTTATATAGCGCCAACATATTTCTCTGACGTCCTAGTGGATGCTGGGGACTCCGTCAGGACCATGGGGATTAGCGGCTCCGCAGGAGACAGGGCACAAAAATAAAGCTTTAGGATCAGGTGGTGTGCACTGGCTCCTCCCCCTATGACCCTCCTCCAAGCCTCAGTTATGTTTTTGTGCCCGTCCGAGCAGGGTGCAATCTAGGTGGCTCTCCTAAAGAGCTGCTTAGAAAAAGTTTTTAGGTTTTTTATTTTACAGTGAGTCCTGCTGGCAACAGGCTCACTGCAACGAGGGACTTAGGGGAGAAGAAGTGAACTCACCTGCGTGCAGGATGGATTGGCTTCTTGGCTACTGGACATTAGCTCCAGAGGGACGATCACAGGTACAGCCTGGATGGTCACCGGAGCCGCGCCGCCGGCCCCCTTGCAGATGCTGAAGTTAGAAGAGGTCCAGAATCGGCGGCTGAAGACTCTGACAGTCTTCTAAAGGTAGCGCACAGCACTGCAGCTGTGCGCCATTTTCCTCTCAGCACACTTCACACGCTGTCACTGAGGGTGCAGGGCGCTGGGGGGGGCGCCCTGGGAGGCAAATGTAAACCTATATACTGGCTAAAAATACCTCACATATAGCCCCCAGAGGCTATATGGAGATATTTAACCCCTGCCAAACTTCATTAAAGAGCGGGAGACGAGCCCGCCGTAAAAGGGGCGGGGCCTATCTCCTCAGCACACAGCGCCATTTTTTCTCTCACAGAAAGGCTGGAGAGAAGGCTCCCAGGCTCTCCCCTGCACTGCACTACAGAAACAGGGTTTAAACAGAGAGGGGGGGCACAAATTGGCGATATAAATATATATATATAAAGATGCTATTAGGGAGAAACACTTATATAAGGTTGTCCCTATGTAATTATAGCGTTTTTTGGTGTGTGCTGGCAAACTCTCCCTCTGTCTCTCCAAAGGGCTAGTGGGGTCCTGTCCTCTGTCAGAGCATTCCAGGTGTGTGTGCTGTGTGCGGTACGTGTGTGTCGACATGTATGAGGACGATGCTGGAGGAGGCGGAGAAATTGCCTGTAATGGTGATGTCACTCTCTAGGGAGTCGACACCGGAATGGATGGCTTATTTAGGGAATTACGTGAGAATGTCAACACGCTGCAAGGTCGGTTGACGACATGAGACGGCCGACAAACAATTAGTAACGGTCCAGGCGTCTCAGAAACACCGTCAGGGGTTTTTTATAAAAAACGCCCATTTACCTCAGTCGGTCGACACAGACACAGACACGGACACTGAATCCAGTGTCGACGGTGAATAAACAAACGTATTCCTCATTAGGGCCACACGTTAAGGGCAATGAAGGAGCTGTTACATATTTCTGATACTACAAGTACCACAAAAAAGGGTATTATGTGGAAGTGAAAAAACTACCTGTAGTTTTTCCTGAATCAGATAAAATAAAATGAAGTGTGTGATGATGCGTGGGTTTACCCCGATAGCAAATATTGGCGTTATACCTTTTCCCGCCAGAAGTTAGGGCGCGTTGGGAAACACCCATTAGGGTGGATAAGGCACTCACACGCTTATCAAGTGGCGTTACCGTCTCCAAATACGGCCGCCCTCAAGGAGCCAGCTGATAGGCAGCTGGAAAAATATCCTAAAAAGTATATACACACAGACGGTGGTTATACTGCGACCAGCGATCGCCATCAGCCTGGAGATGCAGTGCTGGGTTGGCTTGGTCGAATTCCCTGACTAAAAATATTTTATTGATATAGAGCATTTAATAGGATGCATTCTATATATATGTATGCGAGATGCACAGAGGGATATTTGCACTCTGGCATCAAGATAAGTGCGTTGTCCATATCTCCCAGAAGATGTCATGGACACGACAGTGGTCAGGTGATACAGATCCCATACGGCACATGGAAGTATTGCCGTATAAAGGGAAGGAGTTATTTGGGGTCGGTCCGTCGGACCTGGGGGCCACGGCCACAGCTGGGAAATCCAACCTTTTTTACCCCAAGTTACATCTCAGCAGAAAAAGACACTGTCTTTTCAGCCTCAATCCTTCCGTTCCCATGTGGGCAAGCGGGCAAAAGGCCAGTCATATCTGCCCAGACATAGAGGAAAGGGAAGTAGACTGCAGCAGGCAGCCCCTTCCCAGGAAAAGAAGCCCTCCACCAGTGGGGGGGTAGTCTCAAGAGTCTCAGCGCGCAGTGGGATCACTCGCAAGTTGACCCCTAGATCATACAAGTATTATCCCAGGGGTACAGATTGGAGAGTCGAGACATTTTTTCCTCGCAGGTTCCTGAAGCCTGCTTTACCAACGGCTCCCTCCGACAAGGAGGCAGTATTGGGAAAAAATTCACAAGCTGTATTTCCAGCAGGTGATAATCAAAGTACCCCTCCTACAACAAGGAAAAGGGTATTAGTCCTCCACACTATATTGTGGTACTGAAGCCAGACGGCTTGGTGAGACATAGTCTAAATCTGAAATCTTTGAACACTTACATAAAAAGGTTCAAATCAAGATGGAGTCACTCAGAGCAGTGATAGAGAACCGGAAAAAAGGGGACTATATGGTGTCCCTGGACAGCAAGGATTACCTCCATGTCCAAATTTGCCCTTCTCAACAAGGGTACCTCTGGTTCGTGATACAGAACTGTCAATATCAGTTTCAGACGCTGCCGTTGAATTATCCACGGCACCCCGGGCCTTTACCAAGGTAATGGCCGAAAAGATGATTCTTAAAAGAAGAAAGGCATCTAAATTATCCCTTACTTGGACGATATCCTGAAAGGGACAAGTTTCCAGAGAACAGTTGGAGGTCGGAAAAGAACTATCTAAAGTAGTTCTACGACAGCACGAGTGGATTCTAAATATTCCAAAAATCGCAGCTGTTTTCCGATGATACGTCTGCTGTTCCTAGGAATGATTCTGGGCATAGTCCAGAAAGAGGTATTTCTCCTGGAGGGGAAAGCCAGGGAGTTATCCGACCTAGTCAGAAACCTCCTAAATCCAGGCCAAGTATCAGTGCATCAATGCACAGGAGTCCTGGGAAAAATGGTGGCTTCTTACGAAGCGATTCCATTCGGCAGATCTCACGCAAAAACTTTTCAGGGGGATTTGCTGGACGAATGGTCCGGATCGCATCTTCAGATGCATCAGCGGATAACCCTGTCTCCAAGGACAAGGGTGTCTCTTCTGTGGGGGCTGCAGAGTGCTCATCTTCTAGAGGGCAGCACATTCAGCATTCAGGACTGTGTTCTGGTGACCACGGATGCCAGCCTGAGAGGCTGGGGAACAGTCACACAAGGAAGAAATTTCCAAGGAAGTGTGGTCAAGTCTGGAGATTTCTCTCCACATGAATATACTGGAGCTAAGGGCAATTTACGATGCTCTGAGCCTAGGAAGACCTCTGCTTCAAAGTCAACCGGTGCTGATCCAGTAGGACATCATCATGGCAGTCGCCCACGTAAACAGACGGGGCGGCACAAGAAGCAGGAGGGCAATGACAGCAAGGATTCTTCGCTGGGCGAAAGATCATGTGATAACACTGTCAGCAGTGTTCATTCCGGGAGTGGACAACTAGGAAGATTTCCTCAGCATAAATGAATTCCACCCGGAAAAGTGGGAACTTCATCTGGAAGTTTCCACATGTTTGTAAACCGTTGGGAAAGACCAAAGGTGGTTATGATGGCGTCCCACATGAAGCGCCAGGTCTAGAGACCCTCATGCAATAGCTGGGACGCTCTGGTAACACCGTGGGTGTACCAGTCGGTGTATGTGTTCCCTCCTCTGCCTTTCATACCCAGTGTATGGAGAATGATAGGAAGGAGAGGAGTAAGAACTATACTCGTGGTTCCGGTTTGGGCCAAGAAGAACTTGGTACCCGGAACTTCAAGAGATACTAGAAAGGATCTTGATTCAGCAAGAATCATGTCTGTTCCATGACTTACCGCAGCTGCGTTGACGCCAGGGCGGGTGAACGCCGGATCCTAAGGGAAAAAGGCATTCCGGAAGAGGTCATCCCTACCCTGGTCAGAGCCAGGAAGGAGGTGACCGCACAACATTATCACCGCTTAGGTGAAAATATGTTCCATGGTGTGAGGCCAGGAAGGCTCCACGGAAGAATTTCAACTAGGTTAATTCCTACATTTCCTGCAAGCAGGAGTGTATATGGGTCTCAAATTGGGGTCCATTAAGGTTCAAATTTCGACCGGTCGATTTTCTTCCAGAAAGAAATTGGCTTCAGTTCCTGAAGTCCAGAAGTTGTTAAGGGAGTACTGCATATACAACCCCTTTTTGATGTCTCCAGTGGCACTGGGCGATCTCAACGTAGTTTGGGATTCCTAAAATCACATTGTTTTAAACAGCTCAAATCTGTGGATTTGATATATCTCACATGGAAAGTGACCATGCTGTTGGTCCTGGCCTCGGCCAGGCGAGTGTCAGAATTGGCGGCTTTATCTCACAAAGCCATATCTGATTGTCCATTCGGACAGAGCAAAGCTGTGGACTCGTCCCCAGTTTCTCCCTAAGGTGGTGTCAGCGTTTCACCTGAACCAGCTTATTGTGGTGCCTGCGGCTACTAGGGACTTGGAGGACTCCAAGTTGCTGGATGTTGTCAGGGCCCTGAAAATATAGTTCCAGGTCGGCTGGAGTCAGGAAATCTGACTTGCTGTTTATCCTGTATGCACCCAACAAGCTGGGTGCTCCTGCTTCTAAGCAGACTATTGCTCGTTGGATTTGTAGTACAATTCAGCTTGCACATTCTGGGGCAGGCTTGCCACAGAAAAAAATATGTAAATGCCCATTCCACAAGGAAGGTGGGCTCATCTTGGGCGGCTGCCCGAGGGGTCTCGGCATTACAACTCTGCCGAGCAGCTACGTGGTCGGGGGAGAACACGTTTGTAAAATTTTACAAATTTGATACCCTGGCAAAAGAGGACCTGGAGTTCTCTCATTCGGTGCTGCAGAGTCATCCGCACTCTCCCGCCCGTTTGGGAGCTTTGGTATAATCCCCATGGTCCTTTCAGGAACCCCAGCATCCACTAGGACGATAGAGAAAATAAGAATTTACTTACCGATAATTCTATTTCTCGGAGTCCGTAGTGGATGCTGGGCGCCCATCCCAAGTGCGGATTATTCTGCAATACTTGTACATAGTTATTGTTACAAAAATCGGGTTATTGTTGTAGGAAGCCGTCTTTCAGAGGCTCCTTTTGTTATCATACTGTTAACTGGGTTTAGATCACAAGTTGTACGGTGTGATTGGTGTGGCTGGTATGAGTCTTACCCGGGATTCAAAATCCTCCCTTATTGTGTACGCTCGTCCGGGCACAGTACCTAACTGGAGTCTGGAGGAGGGTCATAGGGGGAGGAGCCAGTGCACACCACCTGATCTGGAAAAGCTTTACTTTTTGTGCCCTGTCTCCTGCGGAGCCGCTATTCCCCATGGTCCTTTCAGGAACCCCAGCATCCACTACGGACTCCGAGAAATAGAATTATCGGTAAGTAAATTCTTATTTTTCCAAAATCTCAATTGACCCCGACGACACGTCTGCTGTTCCTGGGAATGATTCTGGACACGGTTCAGAAAAAGGTGTTTCTTCCGGAGGAGAAAGCCAGGGAGTTATCCGAACTTGTCAGGAACCTCCTAAAACCAGGGAAAGTGTCTGTGCATCAATGCACAAGAGTCCTGGGAAAGATGGTGGCTTCTTACGAAGCGATTCAATTCGGCAGATTCCACGCACGAACTTTTCAGTGGGATCTGCTGGACAAATGGTCCGGATCACATCTGCAGATGCATCAGCAGATAACCTTATCGCCACGGACAAGGGTGTCTCTTCTGTGGTGGTTGCAGAGTGCTCATCTGTTAGAGGGCCGCAGATTCGGCATACAGGACTGGGTCCTGGTGACCACGGATGCCAGTCTGAGAGGCTGGGGAGCGGTCACACAGGGAAGAAACTTCCAGGGAGTATGGTCAAGCCTGGAGATGTCTCTTCACATAAATATACTGGAGCTAAGAGCGATTTACAATGCTCTAAGCCTGGCAAAACCCCTGCTTCAGGGTCAGCCGGTGTTGATCCAGTCGGACAACATCACGGCAGTCGACCACGTAAACAGACAGGGCGGCACAAGAAGCAGGAGAGCAATGGCAGAAGCTGCAAGGATTCTTCGCTGGGCGGAAGATCATGTGATAGCACTGTCAGCAGTGTTCATTCCGGGAGTGGACAACTGGGAAGCAGACTTCCTCAGCAGACACGATCTACACCCGGGAGAGTGGGGACTTCATCCAGAAGTCTTCCACATGATTGTGAACCGTTGGGAAAAACCAAAGGTGGACATGATGGCGTCGCGCCTCAACAAAAAACTGGACAGGTATTGCGCCAGGTCAAGAGACCCTCAGGCAATAGCTGTGGACGCTCTGGTAACACCGTGGGTGTTCCAGTCAGTGTATGTGTTTCCTCCTCTGCCTCTCATACCAAAAGTACTGAGAATTATACGGCAAAGGGGAGTAAGAACGATACTCGTGGCTCCGGATTGGCCAAGAAGAACTTGGTACCCGGAACTTCAGGAGATGCTCACGGAAGATCAGTGGCCTCTACCTCTAAGACGGGACCTGCTTCAGCAGGGACCGTGTCTATTCCAAGACTTACCGCGGCTGCGTTTGACGGCATGGCGGTTGAACGCCGAATTCTAAGGGAAAAAGGCATTCCGGAAGAGGTCATTCCTACACTGGTAAAAGCCAGGAAGGAGGTGACTGCACAACATTATCACCACATTTGGAGAAAATATGTTGCGTGGTGTGAGGCCAGGAAGGCCCCCACGGAGGAATTTCAATTGGGTCGATTCCTACATTTCCTGCAAACAGGATTGTCTATGGGCCTCAAATTGGGGTCCATTAAGGTTCAAATTTCGGCCCTGTCGATTTTCTTCCAGAAAGAATTGGCTTCAGTTCCTGAAGTCCAGACTTTTGTAAAAGGAGTACTACATATACAGCCCCCGGTTGTGCCCCCCAGTGGCTCCGTGGGACCTTAATGTAGTTTTGGATTTTCTCAAATCCCATTGGTTTGAGCCACTCAAATCGGTGGATTTGAAATATCTTACATGGAAAGTAACCATGCTACTGGCCCTGGCTTCAGCCAGGAGAGTGTCAGAATTGGCGGCTTTATCGTATAAAAGCCCATATCTGATTTTCCATTCGGACAGGGCAGAACTGCGGACGCGTCCTCATTTTCTGCCTAAGGTGGTGTCAGCGTTTCACCTGAACCAGCCTATTGTGGTGCCTGCGGCTACTAGCGAGTTGGAGGATTCCAAGTTGCTGGACGTTGTCAGGGCATTGAAAATATATATTTCAAGGACGGCTGGAGTCAGAAAATCTGACTCGCTGTTTATACTGTATGCACCCAACAAGCTGGGTGCTCCTGCTTCTAAGCAGACGATTGCTCGTTGGATTTGTAGCACAATTCAACTTGCACATTCTGTGGCAGGCCTGCCACAGCCTAAATCTGTCAAGGCCCATTCCACAAGGAAGGTGAGCTCATCCTGGGCGGCTGCCCGAGGGGTCTCGGCATTACAACTCTGCCGAGCAGCTACGTGGTCGGGGGAGAACACGTTTGTAAAATTCTACAAATTTGATACCCTGGCTAAAGAGGACCTGGAGTTCTCTCATTCGGTGCTGCAGAGTCATCCGCACTCTCCCGCCCGTTTGGGAGCTTTGGTATAATCCCCATGGTCCTGACGGAGTCCCCAGCATCCACTAGGACGTCAGAGAAAATAAGATTTTACTTACCGATAAATCTATTTCTCGTAGTCCGTAGTGGATGCTGGGCGCCCATCCCAAGTGCGGATTGTCTGCAATACTTGTACATAGTTATTGTTACAAAAAAATCGGGTTGTTATTGTTGTGAGCCGTCTGTTCAGAGGCTCCTACGTTTGTCATACTGTTAACTGGGTTCAGATCACAAGTTGTACGGTGTGATTGGTGTGGCTGGTATGAGTCTTACCCGGGATTCAAAATCCTTCCTTATTGTGTACGCTCGTCCGGGCACAGTATCCTAACTGAGGCTTGGAGGAGGGTCATAGGGGGAGGAGCCAGTGCACACCACCTGATCCTAAAGCTTTATTTTTGTGCCCTGTCTCCTGCGGAGCCGCTAATCCCCATGGTCCTGACGGAGTCCCCAGCATCCACTACGGACTACGAGAAATAGATTTATCGGTAAGTAAAATCTTATTTTTGTCGCGTTTTACAAATTAGAACAAAATGGTAATAGACCAGTTTAAAAATATGACTAGGTAATAACAGGCAGACAGAGAGGTAAGAGGGCCCTGCTCTCTGGCTTACACTCTTGTATTAGGATTTGTAGGTAGACAGGACACTGACCAGGACATACAGTGATGAATCAATGTACCAGACCAAAGCCAACACAGGCATATAATATAAGAACAACTCCTTATAACCTCATCCCCGTGTCATAACATCTGTTGGGAAATGTTCCATGCTGAGTTGCCAGTTTAAGAGTTAGGGCCTAATTCAGACCTGATTGCAGCAGCAAAATATTTCTCTAGTGGGCAAAACCATGTGCACTGCAGGTGGGGCATATATAACATGTGCAGAGAGAGTTAGATTTGGGTGGGTTATATTGTTTCTGTGTAGGGTAAATACTGGCTGCTTTATTTTTACACTACAATTTAGATCTGTTTGAACACCCCCCCCTCCCCAAATCTAACTCTCTCTGCACATGTTACATCTGCCCCACCTGCAATGCACATGGTTTTGCCCATTAGAGAACAATTTTGCTGCTGCGATCAGGTCTGAATGGGCCTCGGTTACTCTGGAATTGTACACAGAGTACTGGCTTGCAGGTGAATATGATACAATGTAACAGCACTTATATCTGAATATAATGTGCAGGCATAGAATAAATAAAATACATGAGCACACGCCAGGAGATAGAATAATAAGATTTTACTTACCGATAAATCTATTTCTCGTAGTCCGTAGTGGATGCTGGGGACTCCGTCAGGACCATGGGGATTAGCGGCTCCGCAGGAGACAGGGCACAAAAATAAAGCTTTAGGATCAGGTGGTGTGCACTGGCTCCTCCCCCTATGACCCTCCTCCAAGCCTCAGTTAGGATACTGTGCCCGGACGAGCGTACACAATAAGGAAGGATTTTGAATCCCGGGTAAGACTCAAACCAGCCACACCAATCACACCGTACAACTTGTGATCTGAACCCAGTTAACAGTATGACAAACGTAGGAGCCTCTGAACAGACGGCTCACAACAAGAACAACCCGATTTTTTTGTAACAATAACTATGTACAAGTATTGCAGACAATCCGCACTTGGGATGGGCGCCCAGCATCCACTACGGACTACGAGAAATAGATTTATCGGTAAGTAAAATCTTATTTTCTCTAACGTCCTAGTGGATGCTGGGGACTCCGTCAGGACCATGGGGATTATACCAAAGCTCCCAAACGGGCGGGAGAGTGCGGATGACTCTGCAGCACCGAATGAGAGAACTCCAGGTCCTCTTTAGCCAGGGTATCAAATTTGTAGAATTTTACAAACGTGTTCTCCCCCGACCACGTAGCTGCTCGGCAGAGTTGTAAAGCCGAGACCCCTCGGGCAGCCGCCCAGGATGAGCCCACCTTCCTTGTGGAATGGGCCTTGACAGATTTAGGCTGTGGCAGGCCTGCCACAGAATGTGCAAGTTGAATTGTGCTACAAATCCAACGAGCAATCGTCTGCTTAGAAGCAGGAGCACCCAGCTTGTTGGGTGCATACAGTATAAACAGCGAGTCAGATTTTCTGACTCCAGCCGTCCTTGAAATATATATTTTCAATGCCCTGACAACGTCCAGCAACTTGGAATCCTCCAAATCGCTAGTAGCCGCAGGCACCACAATAGGCTGGTTCAGGTGAAACGCTGACACCACCTTAGGCAGAAAATGAGGACGCGTCCGCAGTTCTGCCCTGTCCGAATGGAAAATCAGATATGGGCTTTTATACGATAAAGCCGCCAATTCTGACACTCTCCTGGCTGAAGCCAGGGCCAGTAGCATGGTTACTTTCCATGTAAGATATTTCAAATCCGCCGATTTGAGTGGCTCAAACCAATGGGATTTGAGAAAATCCAAAACTACATTAAGGTCCCACGGAGCCACTGGGGGCACAACCGGGGGCTGTATATGTAGTACTCCTTTTACAAAAGTCTGGACTTCAGGAACTGAAGCCAATTCTCTTTGGAAGAAAATCGACAGGGCCGAAATTTGAACCTTAATGGACCCCAACTTGAGGCCCATAGACAATCCTGTTTGCAGGAAATGTAGGAATCGACCCAATTGAAATTCCTCCGTGGGGGCCTTCCTGGCCTCACACCACGCAACATATTTTCTCCAAATGCGGTGATAATGTTGTGCAGTCACCTCCTTCCTGGCTTTAACCAGTGTAGGAATGACCTCTTCTGGAATGCCTTTTTCCCTTAGAATTCGGCGTTCAACCGCCACGCCGTCAAACGCAGCCGCGGTAAGTCTTGGAATAGACACGGTCCCTGCTGAATCAGGTCCCGTCTTAGAGGTAGAGGCCACGGATTTTCCGTGAGCATCTCCTGAAGTTCCGGGTACCAAGTTCTTCTTGGCCAATCCGGAGCCACGAGTATCGTTCTTACTCCCCTTTGCCGTATAATTCTCAGTACTTTGGGTATGAGAGGCAGAGGAGGAAACACATACACTGACTGGAACACCCACGGTGTTACCAGAGCGTCCACAGCTATTGCCTGAGGGTCTCTTGACCTGGCGCAATACCTGTCCAGTTTTTTGTTGAGGCGAGACGCCATCATATCCACCTTTGGTTTTTCCCAACGGTTCACAATCATGTGGAAGACTTCTGGATGAAGTCCCCACTCTCCCGGGTGTAGATCGTGTCTGCTGAGGAAGTCTGCTTCCCAGTTGTCCACTCCCGGAATGAACACTGCTGACAGTGCTATCACATGATCTTCCGCCCAGCGAAGAATCCTTGCAGCTTCTGCCATTGCTCTCCTGCTTCTTGTGCCGCCCTGTCTGTTTACGTGGGCGACTGCCGTGATGTTGTCCGACTGGATCAACACCGGCTGACCCTGAAGCAGGGGTTTTGCCAGGCTTAGAGCATTGTAAATCGCTCTTAGCTCCAGTATATTTATGTGAAGAGACATCTCCAGGCTTGACCATACTCCCTGGAAGTTTCTTCCCTGTGTGACCGCTCCCCAGCCTCTCAGACTGGCATCCGTGGTCACCAGGACCCAGTCCTGTATGCAGAATCTGCGGCCTTCTAACAGATGAGCACTCTGCAACCACCACAGAAGAGACACCCTTGTCCGTGGCGATAAGGTTATCCGCTGATGCATCTGCAGATGCGATCCGGACCATTTGTCCAGCAGATCCCACTGAAAAGTTCGTGCGTGGAATCTGCCGAATTGAATCGCTTCGTAAGAAGCCACCATCTTTCCCAGGACTCTTGTGCATTGATGCACAGACACTTTTCCTGGTTTTAGGAGGTTCCTGACAAGTTTGGATAACTCCTTGGCTTTCTCCTCCGGAAGAAACACCTTTTTCTGAACCGTGTCCAGAATCATTCCCAGGAACAGCAGACGTGTTGTCGGGGTCAACTGAGATTTTGGAAAATTCAGAATCCACCAGTGTTGTTGCAGCACTACTTGGGTTAGTGCTACTCCGTCCTCCAGCTGTTCTCTGGACCTTGCCCTTATCAGGAGATCGTCCAAGTAAGGGATAATTAATACGCCTCTTCTTCGCAGAAGAATCATCATTTCGGCCATTACCTTGGTAAAGACCCGAGGTGCCGTGGACAATCCAAACGGCAGCGTCTGAAACTGATAATGACAGTTTTGCACCACGAACCTGAGGTACCCTTGATGTGAAGGGCAAATTGGGACATGCAGGTAAGCATCTTTTATGTCCAGGGACACCATAAAGTCCCCTTCTTCCAGATTCGCCATCACTGCTCTGAGTGATTCCATCTTGAACTTGAATTTTTGTATGTACAGGTTCAAAGATTTCAGATTTAGAATAGGTCTTACCGAGCCGTCCGGCTTCGGTACCACAAATAGCGTGGAGTAATACCCCTTTCCCTGTTGTAGGAGGGGTACCTTGACTATCACCTGCTGAGCAAACAGCTTGTGAATGGCTTCCAATACCGTCGCCCTGTCTGAGGGAGATGTTGGCAAAGCAGACTTTAGGAACCGGCGAGGGGGAGACTTCTCGAATTCCAACCTGTAACCCTGAGATACTACCTGCAGGATCCAGGGGTCCACCTGTGAGCAAGCCCACTGCGCGCTGAAATTCTTGAGTCGACCCCTCACCGTTCCTGAGTCCGCTTGTAAAGCCCCAGCGTCATGCTGAGGGCTTTGCAGAACCCGCGGAGGGCTTCTGTTCCTGGGAAGGAGCTGCTTGCTGCCCTCTCTTACCCTTTCCTCTGCCTCGGGGCAGATATGACTGTCCTTTTGCCCGCTTGTTCTTATAGGACCGAAAGGACTGCGGCTGAAAAGACGGTGTCTCTTTCTGTTGGGAGGGGGTCTGAGGTAAAAAGGTGGATTTCCCGGCAGTTGCCGTGGCCACCAAATCCGATAGACCGACGCCAAATAATTCCTCCCCTTTATACGGCAATACTTCCATATGCCGTTTGGAATCCGCATCACCTGACCACTGTCGTGTCCATAAACTTCTTCTGGCAGATATGGACATCGCATTTACTCTCGATGCCAGAGTGCAAATATCCCTCTGAGCATCTCGCATATAAAGAAAAGCATCCTTTAATTGCTCTAAAGTCTGTAAAATACTGTCCCTATCCAGGGTATCAATATTTTCAGTCAGGGAATCCGACCAGACCACCCCAGCACTGCACATCCAGGCTGAGGCGATGGCTGGTCGCAGTATAACACCAGTATGTGTGTATATACTTTTTAGGGTAGTTTCCAGCCTCCTATCAGCTGGATCCTTGAGGGCGGCCGTATCAGGAGACGGTAACGCCACTTGTTTTGATAAGCGTGTGAGCGCCTTATCCACCTTAGGGGGTGTTTCCCAGCGCGCCCTAACCTCTGGCGGGAAAGGGTATAATGCCAATAACTTTTTTGAAATTAGCACTTTTCTATCTGGGTTAACCCACGCTTCATCACATACATCATTCAATTCCTCTGATTCAGGAAAAACTACAGGTAGTTTTTTCACCCCCCACATAATACCCCTTTTTGTGGTACTTGTAGTATCAGAGATATGCAAAGCCTCCTTCATTGCCGTGATCATATAACGTGTGGCCCTACTGGAAAATACGTTTGTTTCTTCACCGTCGACACTAGATTCAGTGTCCGTGTCTGGGTCTGTGTCGACCGACTGAGGTAAAGGGCGTTTTACAGCCCCTGACGGTGTCTGAGACGCCTGGGCAGGTACTAACTGGTTTGCCGGCCGTCTCATGTCGTCAACTGATTTTTGTAATGTGCTGACATTATCACGTAATTCCATAAACAAAGCCATCCATTCCGGTGTCGACTCCCTGGGGGGTGACATCACCATTACCGGCAATTGCTCTGCCTCCACACCAACATCGTCCTCATACATGTCGACACACACGTACCGACACACAGCAGACACACAGGGAATGCTCTATTGAAGACAGGACCCCACTAGCCCTTTGGGGAGACAGAGGGAGAGTTTGCCAGCACACACCCAAGCGCTATAATATATATGGGAACAACCCTATATAAGTGTTGTATCCTTATAGCAGCTTAAATATAGTAATATCGCCAAAAAAAGTGCCCCCCCTCTCTGTTTTACACTGTTTCTGTAGTGCAGTGCAGGGGAGAGTCCTGGGAGCCTTCCTCACAGCGGAGCTGAGCAGGAAAATGGCGCTGTGTGCTGAGGAGAATAAGCCCCGCCCCCTATTTCGGCGGGCTCTTCTCCGGAGTTTGTGAGATCTGGCAGGGGTTAAATACATCCATATAGCCTCAAGGGCTATATGTGATGTATTTTTTAGCCATAAAAAGGTATTATACATTGCTGCCCAGGGCGCCCCCCTAGCGCCCTGCACCCTCCGTGACCGCTGTGTGAAGTGTGCTGACAACAATGGCGCACAGCTGCAGTGCTGTGCGCTACCTCAGGAAGACTGAAAAGTCTTCTGCCGCCTGTTTCTGGACCTCTTCCATCTTCGGCATCTGCAAGGGGGGTCGGCGGCGCGGCTCCGGGACCGGACTCCATGGCTGGGCCTGTGTTCGATCCCTCTGGAGCTAATGGTTTCCAGTAGCCTAAGAAGCCAATCCATCCTGCACGCAGGTGAGTTGACTTCTCTCCCCTAAGTCCCTCGATGCAGTGAGCCTGTTGCCAGCAGGTCTCACTGAAAATAAAAAACCTATTTAAACTTTTACTCTAAGCAGCTCAGGAGAGCCACCTAGATTGCACCCTGCTCGTTCGGGCACAAAATCTAACTGAGGCTTGGAGGAGGGTCATAGGGGGAGGAGCCAGTGCACACCACCTGATCCTAAAGCTTTACTTTTTGTGCCCTGTCTCCTGCGGAGCCGCTATATCCCCATGGTCCTGACGGAGTCCCCAGCATCCACTAGGACGTTAGAGAAAACTTTATAACAGTCCAGGGCCGGCGCTGTCAGCAGATAAAACCTAACCCAAGCTCAGTAGCGATAACCAGTACGCGGAACCGGTATCAGCAGCGCAGGTCGCTGGAACTATCCCCGGCGCGAGTGAACCGGCTGCCAGGCTACTGTGTTTAAACTTGCCTGGGTCAATAGACTGAGCGCTGCCAGTCTCGCCACAGGGAAGAGATGGGCAACTCTGGTAAGAGGAGGAAGCTAGAGAGGCGCTAAAGAATATGAACGTGATCCTCTGTTACTGTCTCATTAAATGACGCAGAGCGCAAGCCATGTAACCTAAGGGCTGATGTATCAAACGGTGAAAGAGTGGAGATGGGGACCGTTGGAGTAGTTGCCCCTAGCAACCAGCTTCTACCTGTTATTTTATATAATGTACTTGATAAATTATATCTCAAATCTGATCGGTTGCTAGGGGCAATTTATCCACTGGCCCGCTTCTCCACTCTTTTCACTGCTTGATACATTAACCCCATAGGGGGCAGATGTACTAAGCCTTGTAGAGTGATAATGGAGAGAGAGAGACAACCAACCAATCATTTCCTACTGTAACTGTCATTTTTCAAACACAGCCTGTGACATGGCAGATAGGAGCGGATTGGCTGCTACTTTATCTCTCTCCATATTATATCTTTCCAAGGCTTAGTGCATAGACAGACACCTGTGTACACGGCTCTCTACTTTATCTGTCTCTAAGGTTTAGTACATATTCCCCACAGCCTGTAACATGGTAGTTAAGAGCTGATTGGCTGGCACTTTATCTCTCTCCATCTCCCCCAGTACATCTCCCTTAGTACATCCCCCCCCAGAGAGAGACGGTTAATGTATCGTCTGTACACCCAGTGTAATGTATGGTCTGTACACCCAGTGCAATGTATGGTCTGTACACCCAGTGTAATGTATGGTCTGCACACCCAGTGCAATGTATGGTCTGCACACCCAGTGCAATGTATGGTCTGCACACCCAGTGCAATGTATGGTCTGCACACCCAGTGCAATGTATGGTCTGTACACCCAGTGCAATGTATGGTCTGTACACCCAGTGCAATGTATGGTCTGTACACCCAGTGCAATGTATGGTCTGTACACCCAGTGCAATGTATGGTCTGTACACCCAGTGCAATGTATGGTCTGTACACCCAGTGCAATGTATGGTCTGTACACCCAGTGCAATGTATGGTCTGTACACCCAGTGCAATGTATGGTCTGTACACCCAGTGCAATGTATGGTCTGTACACCCAGTGCAATGTATGGTCTGTACACCCAGTGCAATGTATGGTCTGTACACCCAGTGCAATGTATGGTCTGTACACCCAGTGCAATGTATGGTCTGTACACCCAGTGCAATGTATGGTCTGTACACCCAGTGCAATGTATGGTCTGTACACCCAGTGCAATGTATGGTCTGTACACCCAGTGTAATGTATGGTCTGTACACCCAGTGCAATGTATGGTCTGTACACCCAGTGCAATGTATGGTCTGTACACCCAGTGCAATGTATGGTCTGTACACCCAGTGCAATGTATGGTCTGTACACCCAGTGTAATGTATGGTCTGTACACCCAGTGCAATGTATGGTCTGTACACCCAGTGCAATGTATGGTCTGTACACCCAGTGCAATGTATGGTCTGTACACCCAGTGCAATGTATGGTCTGTACACCCAGTGCAATGTATGGTCTGTACACCCAGTGCAATGTATGGTCTGTACACCCAGTGCAATGTATGGTCTGTACACCCACTGCAATGTATGGTCTGTACACCCAGTGCAATGTATGGTCTGTACACCCAGTGCAATGTATGGTCTGTACACCCAGTGCAATGTATGGTCTGTACACCCAGTGCAATGTATGGTCTGTACACCCAGTGTAATGTATGGTCTGTACACCCAGTGTAATGTATGTGTTATGCACACCAGTGCCTGCAGGAATGTACTGGTGTCAGAACTGTTATGCACACCAGTGCCTGCAGGAATGTACTGGTGTTTGAACTGTTATGCACACCAGTGCCTGCAGGAATGTACTGGTGTCTGAACGGATAGGTATGCAAAGCAAATGAACTCACAGACAGACACAGAAGGTGATAGGGTAACAAAATACACACAAAGTGAACAGAGAAGCCCAGAGGCTAAGGAACTGGGTGTCTCCCTAGTATTAGTAATGCTCAGATGGGAAAAGCAAGATGTTGTGTTTTAATACGTAGAGAACCCGAAATGCTGTTGCTAAGGGCAACAGCAAAACCCTAAAGGGTTACCAACGGGTGTGGCAGTAAACTCCTTGGTCAGAGATGGAATGATAGACACAAGGAGAGTCTCCACAATCCTAATCCTCACTTGCAGTGCACAGGTTCAGCTTACTGCCACTAAACTGACACCTGACACCTTGCACAGTGAGACAGGATTTAGGCAGGCAAGTCTTAGAATACAGCCGCAAACTTGCTAAGTTCACAGAGTAGTAAAAGAACCCCAGCAAGCTAAACGACTGACTCCAGTCTTACTGCTAGGTCTGGATTGGCAGAGTGTAGTACCAAATCCCCAGGCCTATTTGCAGTAAGCAACAACAAATACAAAGCTACACAGTACTGGCTAACTTTCAGGAACTGACTAACCAACAAAGATTCAGCAGCATCTGCTTAACCTGAGAAGAGGCCTTATAAAGCAGGTGCTGTCCACGCCCCACTCAGACCTCACAGACTGTGGGCACAAAAACCAGCACCGGATCCCCTGCCGTGCACAGAGCCTGTAACCACTGCACAGCAAAAGACCCGAACTGGAGTATCAGCTGCGCTCAGGTTACTCCGCTAGCACTTGTCTCCCGGTTGCCATGACGACGTGGCAGCACAGGGCAGGAGACCCTAACAGTACCCCCCCTCTGACGAGGGGTCAAGGAACCCCTACCACCGGGTTTATCGGGGAACTGCGAGAAGAAAGAGCGTATCAGTCTGGGGGCATGAAGATCACAACTGCGCACCCACGACCGCTCCTCCGGGCCATACCCCTTCCAGTGCACCAAAAATGACAGCCGACCCCGAACCATCTTGGAGTCAAGAATCCTTTCAACAACAAACTCCCTCTGGCCACGTATCAGAAGAGGGGAAGGTCTTCCACTGGAAGAAGGATTACTAATCGCCCGTTTTAAAAGGGAACAATGAAATGTTTTATTGATACCCAAAGAACGGGGCAGATCTAACTGAAATGCCACCGGATTGATAACCCTGGTGATCTTATAAGGGCCGATGAACCGGGGGCCTAACTTATGAGATGGCTGTCTCAACTTCAAATTCTTGGTAGACAACCAGATGAAGTCTCCTAATTTGAAGCTGCAGGGTCTTTTCCGCTTATCAAAAACCCTTTTGGTCACTAATGACACAGACACAAGGGCTTTCTTCACTTTCCGCCAAATACCTCTAAGGACCGAAACCACAGAGGAACCACCAGGCGTGGAGTCCAGGGGGTCAAAATAATTGGCCTTAGGATGATGCCCATACACACAAAGGAAGGGAGAGATCCCTGTAGCAGAGTGAGCCGCGTTGTTATAGGCAAACTCCGCCATGGACAGATGAGCAACCCAGTCAGTCTGACACTTGGAGACATAACACCTGAGGAACTGCTCCAAGGACTGGTTCACCCTTTCAGTCTGCCCATTAGACTGCGGATGGTAGCCTGACGACAAGCTGACAGAAATCTGGAGATCGGAACAAAATGCCCTCCAGAATTTGGCCACAAACTGGGATCCGCGGTCAGAGACCACATCAAGTGGCAACCCGTGGAGACGCACAACATGCAGCATAAATAATTCAGACAGGCGTCTGGCCGATGGCAGCCCAACCAGTGGAACGAAGTGCGCCATCTTCGAAAACCTGTCAACGACAACCCAGATGGCTGTCATCCCCGAGGATTTGGGCAAGTCCACCACAAAATCCATTGAAATGTGGGTCCATGGCTTAGATGGGATAGAGAGTGGATGTAATGGTCCAACAGGAACCCCTCTAGGAGTCTTATTTCGGGCACAGATGTCACATGCCCAAACCCACTGATCCACATCCTTAGCCACCGAGGGCCACCACACCGCCCTAGATAGCAACTCCCGAGTTCTGTCAATACCCGGGTGACCTGCCGACTTCTTGGCATGGAATTCCAGGAACACTCGCTGTCTTAACCTAGGAGGCACAAACAAAAGACCTACCGGAAGGTCTGGAGGAGCCTGCTCCTGTGCTCTAAGGACTAATGATAAGAGGTCCTGGGTAATGCCCACTTTAATACATGATGGGGACACAATGGGCAACGGCTCCTCGGTGGTCTCCTGGATTGGAGCAAAACTCCGCGAGAGCGCATCAGCCTTGATGTTTTTTGACCCAGGGCGATATGTTATCAAAAAATTAAAGCGAGCAAAAAACAAAGCCCATCGTGCCTGCCTGGCATTGAGACGCTTCGCTGACTCTAAATATGCCAGATTCTTATGGTCGGTGAGAATTGAGACCACAAACTTAGCCCCCTCAAGCCAGTGTCTCCACTCCTCGAGTGCATCCTTAATAGCCAACAATTCCCGGTTACCCACGTCATAATTCATCTCGGCAGGCGAAAATTTACGGGAAAAGTAAGCACAGGGATGAAGGCGATTATCAGACACTCCCATCTGAGAAAGCACTGCCCCAATACCCATCTCAGAGGCATCCACCTCCACCACAAAAGGACGCTCTGGATCTGGGTGTCGCAGCACCTTGGCCGATACAAATGCCCTTTTGAGACGGGCAAAAGCCGCTTTAGCCTCACAAGACCAGTGAGCAACATCCGCCCCTTTCTTAGTGAGTGCCACCAAAGGCGCCACTATAGACGAAAATCCAGCGATAAATCGTCTATAAAAATTCGCAAAGCCCAGGAAACGCTGAAGCGCCTTCAAACTAGTGGGCTGCACCCAATCCAGGACTGCCTGTACCTTGGAACCCTCCATTTGGAAACCTTCTGGGGAGATAATATATCCTAGAAATGCGATTTGCTGAACTTCAAATTCGCACTTCTCCAGCTTCGCCCCAAGCCGGTGGTCTCTGAGTTTCTGGAGGACTAAGCGTACATGCTTCCGATGTTCCTCCAGGGAATGGGAGAAGATTAGGATGTCATCTAAGTATACAACTAAGAATCTATCCAAATATTCCCTGAGCACATCATTCATGAAATCCTGGAAGACTGCCGGGGCATTACAGAGCCCAAAAGGCATCACCAAATATTCATAATGCCCTGAGTGGGTATTAAAGGCAGTCTTCCATTCATCCCCCTCTCTTATTCGGATTAGATTGTACGCACCGCGTAGGTCAATCTTAGAAAAAATGGTGGCAGTACGAAGCTGGTCAAACAAGACCGAAATGAGAGGCAGTGGGTATGAGTTTTTAATCGTGATACGGTTCAATTCCCTGAAGTCGATGCAGGGTCGCAACGAACCGTCCTTTTTACCCACGAAGAAGAACCCCGACCCAACTGGAGACTGTGAAGGTCTGATAAATCCCTTAGCCAAGTTCTCCTGAATGTACTCTGCCATAGCCTGAGTCTCAGGACGTGACAGGGAGTACAACCTGCTCTTGGGAAGCTTAGCATTTGGCAACAAATCAATGGCACAGTCATAGGGGCGATGGGGAGGTAGTACCTCTGCAACTTTTTTGGAGAACACGTCCGCAAAATCTGCATAACACCCTGGCAATCCTGGCAAACTTAGCTGCGAGAGCCTGACTGGAAGGCTCAAGCAACTCCTG
Organism: Pseudophryne corroboree; assembly: GCF_028390025.1. Lineage (NCBI taxonomy): Eukaryota > Metazoa > Chordata > Amphibia > Anura > Myobatrachidae > Pseudophryne > Pseudophryne corroboree. Next base: position 171,670,450 of record NC_086455.1, on the reverse strand, counting down.
AAACAATCAGTACCCCAACTAAGAATCTCCCCAGAGACCCAGTCAAATTGAGGATTGTGGGCCCTTAACCAGGGTAACCCCAACACCAATGGGGCAAAAGTACAGACAGTCACATAAAAGGACAATTTTTCAGAGTGTGTGGCTCCAATAAACAAAGAAATCTGGCTAGTGCAAGAGGTAATTTTACCTTGGGATAATGGTTCCCCGTTTAACCCACAAATCTCAATTTCCGATGCCAAGGGTACTAAGGGAACAGAGTGTTTCAGGGCGAATTGGCGGTCCATAAAAACCCCGTCGGCCCCACTGTCCACAAAGGCCTCAGTCTTGACAGTTTGACCGAGGATCTTCAAGGTCACCGGAATGATAAAAGTCTTCTTGGGAAATTCTGACTTCTGGCCTGACAGGATATTTCCCATCACCCTCAGGCCCTGAAGTTTTCCGGCTTTTCTGGGCATGATACTACCATATTACCTTTATTCCCACAGTACAAACACAACCCCTGCTGTCTCCTCCGCGTCTTCTCACGCGAGGAGAGGCGGGTAGCCCCAATCTGCATAGGCTCCTCGGAAAATTCCTCAGAGTCTGAGGTTCCCTTGGGAAAGAAGGAAACCTCAGTCTCCCTTTCAAGCCTACGCTCTCTCAGCCGTCTATCCACCCGGATGGATAACTGCATGAGCTGATCCAAGCTATCAGGCAAGGGATATTGTACCAGTTGGTCCTTTATCTGGTTAGAAAGACCTCTTCGGTACTGGTGTCTCAGGGCTGGGTCATTCCACTGGGTATCATGGGCCAACCTCCGAAACTCCGTACAGTAAACCTCAACTGGCCTTCGCCCTTGCTTAAGGATCGAAATCTGAGCCTCGGCTGAGGCCGTCTTGTCAGGGTCATCATACAACATGCCCAGTGCCGTAAAAAAAGCATCAACACTTTTAAGCGACGGACAGTCAGGCTGCAACCCATATGCCCAGACCTGTGGGTCTCCTTGTAGCAAGGAAATCACTATGCCCACCCGCTGAATCTCCGACCCAGAAGACTGAGGCCTAAGCCGGAAGTATAGCTTGCAGCTCTCCTTGAAACAAAAGAACTGCGAGCGATCTCCAGAAAAACGATCCGGGAGATTTACTTTCGGCTCCTTAACCCCTGAAGGTGCTGCTGCTGCGGGAGCTCCGCCAGCGGCCTGGGAGGTGTGCATTTTAATGGACAAATCATTAAATTGTCGAGTCAGGACCTGCACCTGATCGACCACCTGTTGCAACGTATTTTGAGGGGTATGCTCCATATTCCCACAAAATTTCAACAGGAGTATTAGGCTGCTGAATATGTTATGCACACCAGTGCCTGCAGGAATGTACTGGTGTCAGAACTGTTATGCACTCCAGTGCCTGCAGGAATGTACTGGTGTTTGAACTGTTATGCACACCAGTGCCTGCAGGAATGTACTGGTGTCTGAACGGATAGGTATGCAAAGCAAATGAACTCACAGATAGACACAGAAGGTGATAGGGTAACAAAATACACACAAAGTGAACAGAGAAGCCCAGAGGCTAAGGAACTGGGTGTCTCCCTAGTATTAGTAATGCTCAGATGGGAAAAGCAAGATGTTGTGTTTTAATACGTAGAGAACCCGAAATGCTGTTGCTAAGGGCAACAGCAAAACCCTAAAGGGTTACCAACGGGTGTGGCAGTAAACTCCTTGGTCAGAGATGGAATGATAGACACAAGGAGAGTCTCCACAATCCTAATTCTCACTTGCAGTGCACAGGTTCAGCTTACTGCCACTAAACTGACACCTGACACCTTGCACAGTGAGACAGGATTTAGGCAGGCAAGTCTTAGAATACAGCCGCAAACTTGCTAAGTTCACAGAGTAGTAAAAGAACCCCAGCAAGCTAAACGACTGACTCCAGTCTTACTGCTAGGTCTGGATTGGCAGAGTGTAGTACCAAATCCCCAGGCCTATTTGCAGTAAGCAACAACAAATACAAAGCTACACAGTACTGGCTAACTTTCAGGAACTGACTAACCAACAAAGATTCAGCAGCATCTGCTTAACCTGAGAAGAGGCCTTATAAAGCAGGTGCTGTCCACGCCCCACTCAGACCTCACAGACTGTGGGCACAAAAACCAGCACCGGATCCCCTGCCGTGCACAGAGCCTGTAACCACTGCACAGCAAAAGACCCGAACCGGAGTATCAGCTGCGCTCAGGTTACTCCGCTAGCACTTGTCTCCCGGTTGCCATGACGACGTGGCAGCACAGGGCAGGAGACCCTAACAGTATGGTTTGTACACCCAGTGCAATGTATGGTCTGTACACCCAGTGCAATGTATGGTCTGTACACCCAGTGCAATGTATGGTCTGTACACCCAGTGTAATGTATGGTCTGTACACCCAGTGTAATGTATGGTCTGTACACCCAGTGTAATGTATGGTCTGTACACCCAGTGTAATGTATGGTCTGTACACCCAGTGCAATGTATGGTCTGTACACCCAGTGCAATGTATGGTCTGTACACCCAGTGTAATGTATGGTCTGTACACCCAGTGTAATGTATGGTCTGTACACCCAGTGCAATGTATGGTCTGTACACCCAGTGCAATGTATGGTCTGTACACCCAGTGTAATGTATGGTCTGTACACCCAGTGTAATGTATGGTCTGTACACCCAGTGCAATGTATGGTTTGTACACCCAGTGCAATGTATGGTTTGTACACCCAGTGCAATGTATGGTTTGTACACCCAGTGTAATGTATGGTCTGTACACCCAGTGCAATGTATGGTCTGTACACCCAGTGCAATGTATGGTCTGTACACCCAGTGCAATGTATGGTCTGTACACCCAGTGCAATGTATGGTCTGTACACCCAGTGCAATGTATGGTCTGTACACCCAGTGTAATGTATGGTCTGTACACCCAGTGCAATGTATGGTCTGTACACCCAGTGCAATGTATGGTCTGTACACCCAGTGCAATGTATGGTCTGTACACCCAGTGCAATGTATGGTCTGTACACCCAGTGCAAGGTATGGTCTGTACACCAAGTGTAACGCATGCGCCGTACAGGTTGTAAGGGGTGTTCAGGCAGGCGCAGTACAGGAGCGTCACTCAGCTCCGTGAACATCAGAATTGCTTGCCGCTCTGACTGAGGCCATGCTAACCCTAACTCTAACCTGCTTCCGGAACTGAAGAGGTTAAAGAAGAAAAATGATCAGTACAGGCGAGAAGTGAAAAGACGGAAACTCATTGTTACTTGGTAATCATATGACTTCCTAATAGTGCATCAGATCCATTAGCAGGATCAATAGTCTCCTCTTTTACCTGGCTGACACTGCATTACAGGATGAGACCAGCAGCAACTGTCATAGCATGCCAGCATTACAGGATGAGACCAGCAGCAACTGTCATAGCATGCCAGCATTACGGGATGAGCCCAGCAGCAACTGTCATAGCATGCCAGCATTACAGGATGAGACCAGCAGTAACTGTCATAGCATGCCAGCATTACAGCATGAGACCAGCAGCAGCTGTCATAGCATGCCAGCATTACAGGATGAGACCAGCAGCAGCTGTCATAGCATGCCAGCATTACAGGATGAGACCAGCAGCAACTGTCATAGCATGCCAGCATTACGGGATGAGACCAGCAGCAACTGTCATAGCATGCCAGCATTACAGGATGAGACCAGCAGCAACTGTCATAGCATGCCAGCATTACAGCACGAGACCAGCAGCAGCTGTCATAGCATGCCAGCATTACAGGATGAGACCAGCAGCAGCTGTCATAGCATGCCAGCATTACAGGATGAGACCAGCAGCAGCTGTCATAGCATGCCAGCATTACAGGATGAGACCAGCAGCAGCTGTCATAGCATGCCAGCATTACAGGATGAGACCAGCAGCAACTGTCATAGCATGCCAGCATTACGGGATGAGACCAGCAGCAACTGTCATAGCATGCCAGCATTACAGGATGAGACCAGCAGCAACTGTCATAGCATGCCAGCATTACAGCACGAGACCAGCAGCAGCTGTCATAGCATGCCAGCATTACAGGATGAGACCAGCAGCAGCTGTCATAGCATGCCAGCATTACAGGATGAGACCAGCAGCAGCTGTCATAGCATGCCAGCATTACAGGATGAGACCAGCAGCAGCTGTCATAGCATGCCAGCATTACAGGATGAGACCAGCAGTAGCTGTAAGGGTTGTTCTGGGAAATTCACAGTATGTTTCCAGGCTAGAACTTCTGATGGAGATCTAATAATCTGTGTGTCTTCCACACTTACAGAACTTTATAACAACTGTAAGCAGTTCTACATACATACATACATATACATACATATACATACATACATACATACATACATACATACATACATACATATATATACATACATACACATACAGATGGGATGTAGTCAGGATCCCGGCTGTCTGGATCCCAGCGGTCAAAATACAGACACCGGGATCCCGGTCACCAGAATGCCGGCAGCGCCGCCACAACTATTCCCACTCCTGGGGTCCACGGCACCATGGAGCGACGATAGAACCTGTGGCAAGTGCAGCGAGCCACCAAGCCCTCAAGGGGTTTTGTTGCGCTCGCCCCCATGCCATCATACTAGCGGTCGGGATCCCGACGCTGGTATTTCGACCGCCAGGATACTGTACCCAACCAATACAGACAGCCATGCGTGCTGCCATTTTCAAATGTTCCATCATGAGGCATGTTTGTGTATTGTAATAACACTAATCGGATATTTGTTACATTGTAATTTCCTAGGCTGCAGGAGGGGAGGGTTAGGCTGCAGGAGGGGAGGGTTAGGTTGCAGGAGGGGAGAGTTAGGTTGCAGGAGGGGAGGGTTAGGTTGCAGGAGGGGAGAGTTAGGTTGCAGGAGGGGAGGGTTAGGTTGCAGCAGGGGAGGGTTAGGTTGCAGGAGAGGAGGGTTAGGCTGCAGGAGGGGAGGGTTAGGTTGCAGGAGGGGAGGGTTAGGTTGCAGGAGGGGAGGGTTAGGTTGCGAGGGTTAGGTTGCAGGAGAGGAGGGTTAGGCATTAGGTGGAAGGTTTGGGTTAGGCTGCAGGAGGGGAGGGTTAGGTTGCAGGAGAGGAGGGTTAGATTGCAGGAGGGGAGGGTTAGGTTGCAGGAGGGGAGGGTTAGGTTGCAGGAGAGGAGGGTTAGGCACTAGGTTAAGGATTAGTGTTATACACTAGGGGAAGGTACTGCTGCAGGAGGGTTTACAATTTACTTGGCCCTGCCCCCACAAGAGCTTCTGCTTTTGTCTCTTAATGTTGCAGGTAAGTGGAGGTTTCTTTATATATAAAAGATATATGTAGAGATAGATAAATCTATATATCTATCTCTAGATAAATATATATAAATATAAGCACTGTGAGTCTGTAGTGTGAGTTGTCATTTGTGAAAAAGACCCCCCAAAAAAGTTGTTTTTACTTTTTGTACAACTTGTGTGTTCAATAAAGCCCAGTAGGTGCCTTATCACTGCATTACTAAATATAAGCACTGAATCGACATGAATCATGATCAGTCGATAGAAGAGCAGGAGCAGCAACCAAGTACTAGCGCTATAGCTTCTGCCAGTTATGATGACCGTGATATTAGTATATAATACTTCAACATCAACTAAAGCTGGTGCTCAAGGGCATAGACGATTAACGAAGGGCACATGGAATCAAAACAATCTTTTCAACACTAAAGAGAAAACAGCACCTCCAATAAAGAGAAAGTTTACTTCAGAAAAAATATTAAATTGTCAACACTGGAATCCACGTTCCAAGTCTCTGCACTTTATTGCATTGGGTGGCAAAGGTCTTCCTCATAGAATTTGTAGTTAATTTTTATGAACATAAATCTTTTTCCACATTTCATTAGTTGCTAGCTCAAATGGTTTCAGTAGCTTGCATAAAGCAGAGAGTATTCTCCGGTATGCTGGAGTAAGGTACATTCCCCCTCCTCTTCCTATGTTATGGCTTCTTGTGCAGGTTTAGATGGCTTGCTGCTGTTCCTCCATTCGCAGAAGCAGAAGCAATTCCACCTGGTCAACTACCTCTTGCTTCAGTTGGTGGCATGGCAAATGGAACTGTTCTTGCAGCTGCTGCACTCTTCTACATGCGGTTGCTGCTGAAAATTAATGATGAAAACAGCTAGAAATTTTTCGTCCCACAGACGGCATCCCCTGCAAGCCCCTGTCATTTTGGAAAAAAAAAAATTGAACCACCAAGTTTAATGGGGAAACTATGTATATGTTAGATGTGTGCTGCAACAATTGTTGCTTAAAAAGGATTGATATGTAACTGTTTTTATTTGTGCAATATCTGTAAGGAAAAAAGTTAGTTAAAAATGTAAACAGCCCTTTTGTCCATTTGCCGCGGTCTTCAGGTTAATAATAAGGGTTCCATTTTTTGCTGTGTCTGGAGATGCGATCTTATTGTGAAAGTCCTGTATTTATAACTTTCCCTATGCTACCAACCTTGTCCGTGATGTCGTAGGGATGTTGGTTTCTTCCTCAGTCTGGTTCCCCCGCTCCGGCTGGTCACTTTGCTTCGGCCGCGTCTCCTATGCGCCGTGCAGCGCAATTTATTTACTTGGAGTCCCGGTCTGTGTGGTGGCTTTGGTGTGCTCGGCAGCGTGCTCTGTGAATGCAAGTCCCAAACCTGAGAGTCCGTTAGTGGCGCTTCCGACGCGTTTCAGGCTACAGGCTCTTTGTCAAGGATGGACTGGAAATGAATGTTATTGAGGTTAATAATACTGTAGGAACAAAAACATCCCCGAGTTCTGTGATTTTTGCTGCCTTTATCAATATATATATTTATATGTACTGTTATAGATAGATAATAGGGAAACCCTGCATCTGCCCCTGATGCTTGTCCTTGCACAGTCTCGCCCCAGATCCCGCCACGTTAGATCGGTGAATGTTTATGCGTCATCCAGCAAGAGGTGCCGATGGTTTGTTTTGCTCTGACAAATGCAATTTTTACAAATGCCACATTTAAAATCCAGGAGCAGAGGAGAGACTGACTCCCTGGAAATGTCATTGACTGTCTCGCCCACGTTGGGCCGGAGCTGTTGCTGGCACTTGGAGATTAATAAGCGTCTGCCTGTGTTTGTGACAGCAGATAGCACTCTCTAATGATTCTCTATATCAGCTCTACATAGTAACATCAAGGTGCAAGGTCGCAGAGGACGAAGTGACAAAGGAAGGGACCGGGGACAGCTAATTCAGCATTTGGGAAATAAATGACGGTAAAGAGACGCTTTAACCTTTTAGTATTCGGATTACAGTCTGAGGACACAAATACTGGGAATTGTTTATATATGAATTAAGCCGTGAGATTCCCCGTGTCGCTGATCTTATCCCATCGGATCCTTCGCCTGGAGTTACTAGTAGATATATTGTATATACATGGCAACAGAGCTTGTGTAAGAGAATAACATGAAATAAATGTCTCTGTTACAATTGACATAACTGATTGACCTATATTAATATACCTGACATGCAGCTTGTGAAAACACAGCCGAGGACAATAAGAGGAATCAAAACTCGCATCTATGCTGGGAGTGATACACTGTAACATCTATTAATATAGGGGTGGAATTGCCTGACTACAGCACCTGCCCTGGCAACGCGTAGCCGGATGCCCGTTAACTGCTTTTCCCCTGTGGCACATACATTGTCTGATGGCCCTGGCACAGAAATATAGACATAATTCCGATAGGCAGGCAATTAACACCGATTTATAAGTTAGGCTTCTAGTCCATTTTTGTACTTGTTGAGTTTATCATCACCTCCATGTTACAGTATAATGGGGGTTATTCAGGTCGCAACGCTTATTTTTTGCGGCCGCAATAACCCCAGTCCCAGCAGCAATGCGTATGCGCAGGTCCCGTCCTGTGCGTGCACTAGCAGCCAATGGAATCTGATCGGATTGGCTGCGAACGCAGGCAGAGGCTTTGACGGGGCGGACAGGGGGTGGCGACAGAGCAGAGTGTCTAAAATGGGCAGGGCTGCGGCATTTTCAAGTCAAACACAGCAGCTTCTATCAACAAAATGGCAGCTGACCTCCTGTATACGCAGTCTAGCTGAGGCCGCAGGGGGTCCGCCGCAGAATCTAGCAGATCTGCAATCCAACCTGAATAACCCCCCATTGTACGGACAGTCAGATATTAACCACACTTACAGTAAAGAATCCCTTCCTAAAACGGTGATACTGTATTTTTGTCATTCCCTTTGTCCCCGGTATTTTCCTTGGTTACACAGGGTAATCAGGCAGACTCGTGTTATTGACCGTGGACACATTTACTCGTACATAAAAAATTAGCTGTGAAGTCTGGTGCAAATGGAATTTTCACAATGGGTGTAATTTTTTTTTAATCTTTTCTAACCACGCTTCATGACGTAATCCTTCCTTTCCTTTTTATTAATGAGGTCGCTCATGTATGAACAGTCCTGAGTTTGTCCTATGCCTCTGTCCCGATCCCGTATCCAGTTATATTCCATTTAATGTGTAAGTGGCATTGCTATGGGGACAGCCAAAAACCTACATTTATCTATATTAAATCCTCAAATCCTCCTTCAGCAAGTTGCGTGTTCTGCTCCGTGCTACTGACCTGCACGCACAATGGAGAACTTACTCTCTACGACATCTACAAGGTGATTAATAAACAGGTCTACTGTTCTTTAACACATTCAAAATACAATTAATGAAAGAGCGATATAGAGACACCTAAAGCACAAATATTCCCCGGGATAAATCTGTAGCACCTGAGACCGTTCCTGGGTGGTCATTCCAAGTTGTTCGCTCGGTAATTTTCTTCGCATCGCAGCGATTTTCCGCTATTTGCGCATGCACAATGTTCGCACTGCGACTGCGCCAAGTAAATTTGCTATGAAGATTGGTATTTTACTCACGGCATTACGAGGTTTTTTCTTCGTTCTGGAGAACGGAGTGTGATTGACAGGAAGTGGGTGTTTCTGGGCGGAAACTGGCCGTTTTATGGGAGTGTTTGAAAAAACGCTACCGTTTCTGGGAAAAACGCGGGAGTGGCTGGAGAAACGGAGGAGTGTCTGGGCGAACGCTGGGTGTGTTTGTGACGTCAAACCAGGAACGACAAGCACTGAACTGATCGCACTGGAAGAGTAAGTCTCGAGCTACTCAGAAACTGCACAGAGAAGTCTTTTCGCAATATTGCGAATCTTTCGTTCGCAATTTTGATAAGCTAAGATTCACTCCCAGTAGGCGGCGGCTTAGCGTTTGCAAAGCTGCTAAAAGCAGCTTGCGAGCGAACAACTCGGAATGAGGGCCCTGGTTCATTTTCAAAAGGCAATACCTTACTCCAATGCTAAATGGCACATTCCTTTCCATGATGCCACAATCTACCTACATATCTCTTGCCCAATCCGTCATATGAATTCAAATCTGGTCAACCTACAATCAATCTCCATCTGACTTACTGTTCATGTCAGCCATTTATCACACAATTATATATTTATCTATTAACAGTGTCTGATATAGCGCAGCATGTTCCGTTGCGCGTTACAATTGAAACAACAGTAATAGAACAAAACTGGGTAATAACAGACAGACCTAGAGGTAGGAATATCTGCGGGGGTAAGACGCAAATATTAGTATCACGTGGATGTATGAAGGTGGGACCACAGCTGCGATCCCAACATTCCCGCCGGCAGCCACATCCCCCCATAGGATTCCATGCTGACAGATTTACCAATATCCAGAATGGGAAGCATTTCCAATATTGGCCCCCGCAAGCTAACACAGTTCCAGATAGAGATAGTCCATTGTAGCCTATGGGCTGCACATTGTGTGTGTGTAGTTCCGGCAGGATTCCCCCAGAACCCTCCGCCGGAGAGCTGTGCAGGGATAGCACATGTGCAGCAGCCCCGCACCATACTCAGCACATCGCAGGGATGGGCACCTTTCACAGCCCCTGTCCATTACACATGTGATCATTGATAAATTTGATAAAACTACATTTAAAACCCTTGTCAAATTCATCACTGCGAGGAAGCACACTTGGAGTTAAATGGGAATGAGTAGCACGAAGAACACTACCAGCCGCATACTGCAGACATACCCCTTTACTGCCAAACCCACGTTTCCACACCCAGTCGCAGACTGATATCATAGACCACAAATACAATGTATTGATTGTATCACTATATGGCTGTAGAGTTGTAAGGACGACATCACATAATTAGGACACATTCAGTGCAGAAATCCAGCTCAATAAGCCCCTGGGAAACCTTTCTTGGACACAAGCTGTCCGATGTAGCCCTCATGCACTCCTTCTGCCAGCGACTCCGCATCCTTGCCCAAATATCACCCAGCATGCACATGCCAGTGTAGGGATCAGTCCTCCTCATGCTCCTGCCCATGTTGGTTTTTGTGACCCTCAGACACACGTTCCACAACACGATGACTGGGTCTTCATAGTGGGTGCCCTTCCGCTAAGAGCTAGTTAGCCTGCTGGTGTCTAGGGAACACTAGGGAATATTACAGTGTTTGGCTGTAAATTAGGAAGCATTAAACTAAGCTCCCTGAGGGTGTGGTGGGCAGCCTCCCTGAGGGTGTGGTTGTCAGCCTCCCTGAGGGTGTGGAGGTCAGCCTCCCTGAGGGTGTGGAGGTCAGCCTCCCTGAGGGTGTGGAGGTCAGCCTCCCTGAGGGTGTGGAGGTCAGCCTCCCTGAGGGTGTGGAGGTCAGCCTCCCTGAGGGCGTGGTGGTCAGCCTCCCTGAGGGCGTGGCCTGATGGTGTGGAGGTCAGCCTCCCTGAGGGCGTGGAGGTCAGTCTCCCTGAGGGCGTGGTGGTCAGCCTCCCTGAGGGCGTGGAGGTCAGCCTCCCTGAGGGCGTGGTGGTCAGCCTACCTGAGGGTGTGGTGGTCAGCCTCCCTGAGGGTGTGGAGGTCAGCCTTCCTGAGGGCGTGGTGGTCAGCCTACCTGAGGGTGTGGTGGTCAGCCTCCCTGAGGGTGTGGAGGTCAGCCTCCCTGAGGGTGTGGAGGTCAGCCTCCCTGAGGGCGTGGAGGTCAGCCTCCCTGAGGGCGTGGAGGTCAGCCTCCCTGAGGGCGTGGAGGTCAGCCTCCCTGAGGGCGTGGAGGTCAGCCACCCTGAGGACGTGGAGGTCAGCCTCCCTGAGGGCGTGGAGGTCAGTCTCGGAGTACTGAGGATACAGCTGCTTATATACAGGGTATTTCTGTGCAGTTTTGTGACGAGAGAGAAGACATTAGATTGGTGGACCTACTGTATTTATATTATATTATCTGTCATGTAAGTGTAGTGGTGGGTAAGTCCAGCTGCCCCTAAGGGGGTGACATTTAGGAATTTAGGGCACCAAAATTAAATTATGTTGCCCACCCTCCCCCTGAAAAAAACTAAAAACATTGGGGTACCTTTGTCTCCAGTCAAAAACCAGCAGCCAGGTCATATCTATCTCTACAGCGAAAGACCAGCAGTCAGGTCACATCTATCTCTACAGACAAAGACCAGCAGCCAAGTCATATCTATCTCTACAGACAGAGACCAGCACCCAGGTCATATTTATCTCTACAGACAAGGACCAGCAGCTATGTTATATCTATCTCTACAGGCAAAGACCAGCAGTCAGGTCACATCTATCTCTGCAGACAAAGACCAGCAGCCAGGTCATATCTATCTCTACAGACAAGGACCAGCAGCTATGTTATATCTATCTCTACAGGCAAAGACCAGCAGTCAGGTCACATCTATCTCTGCAGACAAAGACCAGCAGCCAGGTCATATCTATCTCTACAGACAAGGACCAGCAGCTATGTTATATCTATCTCTACAGGCAAAGACCATCAGTCAGGTCACATCTATCTCTGCAGACAAAGACCAGCAGCCAGGTCATATCTATCTCTACAGACAAGGACCAGCAGCAAGGTCACATCTATCTATACAGACAAGGACCAGCAGCAAGGTCACATCTATATCTACAGACAAGGACCAACAGTTATGTTATATCTGTCTCTACAGGCAAAAACCAGCAGCCAGGTCACATCTATCTCTACATACAAAGGCCAGCAGCTATGTTATATCTATCTCTACAGGCAAAGACCAGCAGCTAGGTCATATCTATCTCTACAGACAAAGACCAGCAGCCAGGTCATATCTATCTCTACAGACAAGGACCAGCGGCTATGTTATATCTATATCTACAGGCAAAGACCAGCAGCCAGATCCTATCTATCTCTACAGACAAAGACCAGCAGCCAGGTCATATCTATCTCTACAGACAAAGACCAACAGCTATGTTATATCTATCTCTACAGGCAAAGACCAGCAGCCAGGTCATATCTATCTCTACAGGTAATGACCAGCAGCCAGGTCACATCTACCTCTACAGGTAGAGAGACCAGCAGCCAGGTCAGATCTATCTCTACAGGTCATATCTATCTCTACAGAGACCAGCAGCCAGATCAGCTATACCTCTCCAGGCAAGACCAGCAGCCACATCTGTCTTTACAGGTAGTGACCAGCAGCTATGTTATATCTATCTCTACAGACAAAGACCAGCAGCCAGGTCATATCTATCTCTACAGACAAAGACCAACAGCTATGTTATATCCATCTCTACAGGCAAAGACCAGCAGCCAGGTCATATCTATCTCTACAGGTAATGACCAGCAGCCAGGTCACATCTACCTCTACAGGTAGAGAGACCAGCAGCCAGGTCAGATCTATCTCTACAGGTCATATCTATCTCTACAGAGACCAGCAGCCAGATCAGCTATACCTCTCCAGGCAAGACCAGCAGCCACATCTGTCTTTACAGGTAGTGACCAGCAGCTATGTTATATCTATCTCTACAGACAAAGACCAGCAGCCAGGTCATATCTATCTCTACAGACAAAGACCAACAGCTATGTTATATCCATCTCTACAGGCAAAGACCAGCAGCCAGGTCATATCTATCTCTACAGGTAATGACCAGCAGCCAGGTCACATCTACCTCTACAGGTAGAGAGACCAGCAGCCAGGTCAGATCTATCTCTACAGGTCATATCTATCTCTACAGAGACCAGCAGCCAGATCAGCTATACCTCTCCAGGCAAGACCAGCAGCCACATCTGTCTTTACAGGTAGTGACCAGCAGCTATGTTATATCTATCTCTACAGACAAAGACCAGCAGCCAGGTCATATCTATCTCTACAGACAAAGACCAACAGCTATGTTATATCCATCTCTACAGGCAAAGACCAGCAGCCAGGTCATATCTATCTCTACAGGTAATGACCAGCAGCCAGGTCACATCTACCTCTACAGGTAGAGAGACCAGCAGCCAGGTCAGATCTATCTCTACAGGTCATATCTATCTCTACAGAGACCAGCAGCCAGATCAGCTATACCTCTCCAGGCAAGACCAGCAGCCACATCTGTCTTTACAGGTAGTGACCAGCAGCTATGTTATATCTATCTCTACAGACAAAGACCAGCAGCCAGGTCATATCTATCTTTACAGACAAAGACCAACAGCTATGTTATATCTATCTCTACAGGCAAAGACCAGCAGTAAGGTCATATCTATCTCTACAGACAAAGAGCAGCAGCCAGGTCAGATCTATCTCTACAGGTAACGACCATCAGCCAGGTCATAGCTATCTCTACAAAGACCAGCAGCCAGATCAACTATACCTCTCCAGGCAAAGACCAGCAGCCAGGTCATATCTATCTCTACAGACAAGGACCAGCAGCTATGTTATATCTATCTCTACAGGCAAAGACCAGCAGCCAGGTCATATCTATCTCTACAGGCAAAGACCAGCAGCCAGGTCCTATCTATCTCTACAGGCAAAGACCAGCAGCTATGTTATATCTATCTCTACAGACAAAGACCAGCAGCCAGGTCCTATCTATCTCTACAGGCAAAGACCAGCAGCCAGGTCATATCTATCTCTACAGAGAAGGACCAGCAGCTATGTTATATCTATCTCTACAGGCAAAGACCAGCAGCCAGGTCCTATCTATCTCTACAGTCAAGGACCAGCAGCTATGTTATATCTATCTCTACAGGGAAAGACCAGCAGCCAGGTCCTATTTATCTCTACAGGTAACGAACAGCAGCCAGGTCAGATCTATCTCCAAAGGCAAAGTCCAGAAGTCAGGCCCAATCTAGCTCTTTTTTTTTGCAGGCTGTAAGCAGTGACTGCTGGGAAATGTCTTCATATACAGCCCTCAGAGACCCTTCAACCTCTTAAGTGCAAAATTATTGTAATTGATTTCCCATCTCTGAATTGATGAGTCAGTGTTAGTGGGAAATGAGATACAGAGCGCGGGCAGTGCAGAGACTTACATCAGCAAACTGATCTCATATACTTACTACATGCAAGAGATGGAATGATGGATTGAGAGCAGCAGGGGGCTCCCGGGAGGGGGGGGGGGGGGGGGGGGGGGGGTTACACTGCTGGGGGGGGGGGGGGGGTCACACACTCCTGCACACTCACACTTGCAGTTATTAGTCTGGTACAGCAGTACCAGCAGTACCAGCAGTATTTACTACATATATTTACCAAGGGGCCCAGACCATGCACTCTCTAATGGTTAGCCAAACCTCCATGGTGGCTGGCCACACCCATTCTGGAGGTTGGCCACACCACTAAACATGGGATCCTACCACGCAATCCCATGATGGGTCCTTCATGCCCCAGTGTGACACTGCATCCACTCGCTGGTCATCTCCAGATTAGGCTACTGTAATCTCCTCCTATCTGGTCTCCCTGACAAACACCTCTCTCCACTCCAATCTATTCGCAATGCTGCTGTATGGCTCATCTTCCTCACTGATCGTACCACTATGTCTGCCTTCCCTCTCTTATAAGCCCTAAACTGGCTCCCCTTCACCTTCAGTATCCAATTCACACTCCCTTACACAGCCCTCACCCATCTCTGGCCTTATCTCCCTTTACACTCCCACCCGTCCTCTTCACTCCACAAATGCACACGGCCTCTCCTGCCTACTGGTTACTTCCTCCTACTCCTGCTTCCTATATTTTACATGCACTGCTCCCTACCTCTGGAACTCTCTCCCTCTCCGACTCTCCACCTCTCTACAAAACTTCAAATGGGCTCTCAAGACCCCTTTCATCAAACCCAGCCAACTCTCCTCCTAACCCTCTACCTCTCCATGCCACCCACTGCCGTGTGGCATATTATGAAGTTGGGTTGGGGTGGACGAGGGGGGCCCAAATTGTATTTTTGCACCTGGACCCACCGCTCACAAGTTCTGCCACTGTGTCTTACATTGTCTTGTACTGCAAGTAGCTATTTTCTTATTTTGCTCATTTATTTATGTACTTTGTAAGGCACTGCTGAACCATTGGGGGTCATTCCGAGTTGATCGCTCGCTAGCTAGTTTTAGCAGCCATGCAAACGCTATGCCGCTGCCCACTGGGAGTGTATTTTAGCTTAGCAGAAGTGCGAACGGTTGTATCGCAGAGCGCCTGCAAAAAATTTTGGTGTAGTTTCAGAGTAGCTCAAAACCTACTCAGCGCTTGCGATCACTTCAGACTATTCAGTTCCGGATTTGATGTCACAAACACGCCCTGTGTTTGCCCGGCCGCGCCTGCGTTTTTCCTGGCACGCCTGCGTTTTTCCCAACACTCCCTGAAAACGGTCAGTTGCCACCCAGAAACTCCCACTTCATGTCAATCACTCTGCGGCAACCAGTGCGACTGAAATGCATCGCTAGACCCTGTGCAAAACTGCATAGTTCTTTGTGCCCGTACGTAAGCTCTCACGAGCAGGGTCCTCTTCCCTCATGTGATTATCCTTTTCTTACTTTAATAATCCTCAACTGTCCAAATCACACAGTTTTTGGCCACCTGGAACTTATCTCTGTCATTTACTGGTGTAGTTATGCTTAGTTACCCTGTACTTGTCCTATATTGTCTTCAACTGTAAATCACTGTTTTCCTGTTTTGATTATGTGCTTATGTACTCTGTAATTGGGCGCTGCGGAACCCTTGTGGCGCCATATAAATAAAGGATAATAATAATAATAATACGCATGCGCAGAACTGCCATTTTTTAGCCTGATCGCTGCGCTGCGAACAAATTCAGCTAGCGATCAACTCGGAATGACCCCCATAGGTGTTTCTGTAATGGGTGCAGTGTGTTTGGCAAACACGGGCCCCTGAGGCTGCACAAGGGTCCCCTCCTCTATTAAAACGCCCCTGTGCAGAACCCTTGAAGCGTCATATAAATAAAAGATTATAATAATAGTAATATGAAATGCGACCTATGCAGATTGCACATTAGCATGTGTTCCCCTCACTGATTATTACTTGTAGCAAAAACACACATATGCTAAAAACTCAGAAGAGCGCACATAAGGGGAATACACAATTTTCCCATGCACGCTCCTTTTGTGTAATGTACTTGTGTAATGTAGTGTTTGTGTGGTCAGGGGCACCGGTGATGTGTAGCTTCCCGGCGTAACGCCATTCTAGCGCTGCTCACACTTTGTGTATACTTATAAACCCTAGGCGTTCATTAAGTGTCATGTTCTGTTTCCTTGTTGCGCCTGAACAGAAGACAGATGAAAACAGTCAGTTTATCAGAATGTTCTGCTTGTCCCTGATTCTGTTGTGTTGATAAACTCGGAGCGCCTTTCATGTGCCATCTGTTCCGATGTCCCTGAGGCACAGCCAACATGTAACTGATCACAGGGAGAACCTCTCTATGTTCTCACTGGGGGCTATCACATCAAAGTGATGGGTGGGGGGATTATGCTAGCATGGAAACCCCCCTGCCCCAGAACTATTACACTGGCACCATCAAATCTTAAAATATGGAGCAAACTTACTGTACTACATTCCTAGCTGTACCGCAGTGCTACATTCCTAGCTGTACCGCAGTACTACATTCCTAGCTGTACCACAGTACTACAATCCCTAGCTGTACCGCAGTACTACATTGTTATATGTACCACAGTACTACATTCGTATATGTACCACAGTACTACATTCCTAGCTGTACCACAGTACTACATTCCTAGCTGTACCACAGTACTACAATCCCTAACTGTACCGCAGTACTACATTCCCTAGCTGTACCACAGCACTACAAGCCCTAGCTGTACCACAGTACTACAAGCCCTAGCTGTACCACAGTACTACATTCCTAGCTGTATCACAGTACTACAATCCCTAGCTGTACCGCAGTACTACATTGTTATATGTACCACAGTACTACAATCCCTAGCTGTACCACAGTACTACATTCCTAGCTGTACCACAGTACTACATTCCTAGCTGTACCACAGTACTACAATCCCTAACTGTACCGCAGTACTACATTCCCTAGCTGTACCACAGTACTACATTCCTAGCTGTACCACAGTACTACAATCCCTAGCTGTACCACAGTACTACATTCCTAGCTGTACCGCAGTACTACATTCTTATATGTACCACAGTACTACATTCTTATATGTGCCACAGTACTACATTCTTATATGTACCACAGAACTACATTCCTAGCTGTACCACAGTACTACATTCCTAGCTGTACCACAGTACTATAATCCCTAACTGTACCGCAGTACTACAAGCCCTAGCTGTACCACAGTACTACAAGCCCTAGCTGTACCACAGTACTACATTCCTAGCTGTACCACAGTACTACAATCCCTAGCTATACCACAGTACTACATTCCTAGCTGTACCACAGTACTACAATCCCTAACTGTACCGCAGTACTACAAGCCCTAGCTGTACCACAGTACTACATTCCTAGCTGTACCACAGTACTACAATCCCTAGCTGTACCACAGTACTACATTCCTAGCTGTACCACAGTACTACAATCCCTAGCTGTACCACAGTACTACATTCCTAGCTGTACCGCAGTACTACAATCCCTAACTGTACCGCAGTACTACAAGCCCTAGCTGTACCACAGTACTACATTCCTAGCTGTACCACAGTACTACAATCCCTAGCTGTACCACAGTACTACAATCCCTAGCTGTACCACAGTACTACATTCCTAGCTGTACCGCAGTACTACATTCCTAGCTGTACCGCAGTACTACATTCCTAGCTGTACCGCCAGAGCCGGCCCTAACCAATTTGATGCCCTAGGCAAGATTTTGGCTGGTGCCTCCTAGCACCGCCGCTAGTTCTGCAGGAGATGCCTGGCATGAGTCAGCTGGTAGCTCTGCTAACGTCGGGTGCCTTTTGTTTATGAAAATGCATCATATTATTTGCATTACTATGTGGCTAGGATGCACAAGCAGCTTCTGCTGATTAAAATGATATGCAGCATGCCTATATTCTGTGTGCGACTGCGGCTGTATCTGCATACAAAATGCTATATTACAGTGATTTCCAGGAATACACTGCAACGTAGCATTTCGTACGCACATACAGCCACAGTCACACACAGAATATAGGCATGCCACATATCATTTTAATCAGCAGAAGCTGCTGGTGCCCCTGAGCATACCAAATGCCCTAGGCATTTGCCTAGTTTGTCTATGCCTAAGGCCGGCTCTGTGTACCGCAGTACTACGTTCCTAGCTGTACCGCAGTACTACGTTCCTAGCTGTACCGCAGTACTACGTTCCTAGCTGTACCACAGTACTACATTCCCTAGGTGTACCGCAGTACTACATTCCCTAGCTGTACCACAGTACTACATTCCTAGCTGTACCACAGTACTACATTCCTAGCTGTACCACAGTACTACAATCCCTAGCTGTACCACAGTACTACATTAGTCTACATCTAGGGATGGCAATCGACCATCGATGATTCCTAATCATTGATGGTTTAACCCCTTCAGTGGTGGGTTTTTCAAATTTGGTCACATCTCCCAGGGCAGGTTTGTAATTTTTTTTACCTGCGCATTGCCAGGGATTTCATGCGTGTTGCCAGGGGTTTTACGTGTTGTGTCATGCTTTATTCCAAGGGTTTTATGCTCTGGGATCCATGCTCGTTGGGGTAGCTAGGGATGGTCACCGACCATCGGTGATTCAAAATCATCGATGGTCTATGACCGATGTTGAATACTTTTACTATCAATGTTGGAGAACCAGATGGTTTCCCGCCATCAGTGGTTCAGAGCTACCGATTTTTTCCCCCTCAAAAAGTGCCAGGGAACTGAGCTTAGCTTCGCCCCCGACACCTACTAAGTCATGCCCCCCTGGTCCGCCTGCATGTGTACTGTAAATAGGGGATGACCACGGGGGTGGAGCAGTATGGGATGTGGTTACCGTATTGCATCATTTAAACCACGCCCCCATATGCAGATATTACCGGCATTAAACTGCAGGGGGCGTGGCTATGATGACGTGATTCAGCAAGACTAGTGTCATCGACTGCCTGGACTACCCACTTTACTCACTATATGGGCGGCCGGGCGGGGGACCTGAAAAATCGGGAGACTTGCCTGCTCTTCCGGGAGGGTCACCCGATTTATGGGAGCATCCCGGCCCTTCTGCAAGAGTAGGAAAGGACGACTTACCCCCATTTATTGAACAGTTTAGCATTTGGAGCAGGAATCCCTTGTAGCTTGTTGTGTGATGTGTCGATCACATGTCAGTGCCAGGTCGCTGCCTGTAAGTCGCTGCTGCCTCAGTCCTCCACGCAGCATTTCACACCATCTCGCATCTACGTGTCGCCACAAACAGCACGTCTGAGCCATATGCAGGCACATTAAGAGGCGGCCGGTGGATTACAGTCTTATACAGCTCCTATATTATGGTACAGAGGCATCCGTGGCGGAGAGACCTCGCCAAGCTAATAACGTACAGATCCCTAATGATTACATACTAATTATAGCTCCAGTGGGCGGCTGCCGCTTGTCCAACACGTCAGGCTGGGGCAACCAGGGGAAAAACCTGCTGGAGAACGGCACCTTCTGTAAGCAGTACTTACCTTTACTAACGTTAGTGTTCACTGAACCAGATGGACAAGGAATTCAGCAAAGAGAAGACAATGGAGTAAATTTACTAAGATGGGAGTTCTATTTAAGATGGGATGTTGTCCATAGCAACCACTCAGATTCCAGATATTATCTTCTAGAAGGTGCTAGATAAATGAGAAGTAGAATCTGAGTGGTTGCTATGGGCAACATCCCATCTTAAACAGAACTCCCAGCTTAGTAAATTTACCTTAATGTCTATGAGAAGACAGTGTGCAGAATGCACCAAGCATCAGAACTGCATGTGATGCATCCGCCACTTGTCGCATGCGTAACGTCGTTTATTAACGCTGTGCACTTGAAAGAAATGACAAATTACAGATCTCTGGGTCCTTTGCGATAGGACTGTCGGGTTTATGACCCAGGAATCCTATCTATGAAGCACGCTCTGCAGAGGGGGTGCTGGGAGGGATCCGATTAGCTTTTGTTATTTTTCCTTTGTTGTAACAATGTTGCTGCCGTTATACAATGCTCCTGCAATGATTTGTTCCTGGTGCAAGCACGTGTAAAATATTGCCCATGTTTGTTCTCTTTCAGGTCCTGTGACATTCACCAAAAATCTCATACGAGCTATTATCTCTAAGCTAACCTGATACTAAGACCTTATTCATCGAGTTTTTGCCATGTGACTATGATTGCACTGGACGCCCCTCTGCAATGCAAAAAACTCCCCAAAAATGGTCTCCCTCCACTTTAGTAATCTCACCCCACAACATGGTCTTATATTTGCATGCACCACAAAATTGGAATCACCAGCAACGCGCCTCCTCCATAGTTACAGAGAAAATCCGGAGCCGGCGCCTCCTATTGGACGGTGCAAATTCTGATCCCCTAGACAGAACCATCTTGCACCATGTACTTTAGAGTGTCAGTGAAAACGTGATTGCCCTGTGCCACATACATAGGTTGTCATTTAGAGTTGTTCGCAAACCAAATACGCACACTAATGGGCAAAACCATGTGCACTGCAGGTGGGGCAGATGTAACATGTGCAGAGAGAGTTAGATTTGGGTGGATTATATTGTTTCTATGCAGGGTAAATACTGGCGGGTGTAGTATGGTATGCCGGCGGCCAGGGCTCCCGGCGACCAACATACCGTCGCCGGGAGCCCGACCGCCGGCATACCGACAGCTTGGCGAGCGCAAATGAGCCCCCTGCGGGCTTGCTGCGCTCGCCATGCTCCGGGCACGGTTTTATTGTCCCTCCAAGGGGGTTATGGACCCCCACAAGGGAGAAAAAGTGTCGGTATGTTGGCTGTCGGGATTCCGGCGCCAGTATACTGTGCGCCGGGATCCCGACAGTCGGCATACTGAAGACCACCCATACTGGTTGCTTTATTTTTATACTGCAATTTAGATTTCAGTTTGAACACACCCCACCCAAATCAAACTCTCTCTGCACATGTTACATCTGCCCCAACTGCACTGCACATGGTTTTGCCCAGTGCTTTTTTGGTTTGCTAACAACTCTGAATAACCCCCATTGTGCTTATGTTTTGTATGTTACGCCGGCCCCCGTAACTGTCATAATTAGTATTGGCACATGCGCCAGCCCCATGCTAGGCACAAGATATACAGCAGACACAAGCGTTCCTTCCCCATATGCAGACACAGATGCCAATTTGCATGAAGCTTTAGATCCCCGCCTACCAAACTCCCAAGACACTCCCACAAGTCAGCCCCAATCTGTGTCGATTGCTCAGGAAACGTTTTTTTATTCACATTTCAAAGTCATCTCCTGTTGCCAGGAACCATCCAAGGGGCATACCCCTCAAAATTCAAATTGTGGAGCCTTACCAACTGCCAGTGAGTCCTGGCCGGCAATGTTTGGGGCAGCTGTTGGTGTGGCTCCTCTCTTTGAATTTTGGACTGTGCTACAACTGCCACTGGCAATGAAGTCCAGGAGCGGAGCATCTTATACCTAATGGAATGTGTCATGTTGGAGGGTATGAAGGGGCATTATAGAAGTTATTTTCTTTATTGACCAGCACTGGCAAAAAGCCTCATCCTCCAGGAGTCTATAGGCAGAGGACCGAAGTTTCAGTTTATTTACTAATCCCTGAGTGTATGTGGTACGTGGGACTTGTGTCTGTAAGGTATAATGCTGAGGAAACACACAGACTGAGATTTGGTTACATTGTACTGTATTGTATTCCGCCACTCATCATCTGATACACCATTCACCACAACACACCGCAAAAGGTGCGTCCATTTACATAGCTGTAGACAGAGCAAGTTAGTGCAACACAGCGAGCCATAGAACGCTCCCATATAGTGTCCGCGTCCTGGAACGTACAATGCGTCCTGTTTTACACGTGAATCTGGAAACATATCAACAGACAAGTTATCAAGTCACTGACAGAAGGAGACATTAGGTCTCTCGTTAAAACGGTGGCCTCATCCACATAGACGGGTAGGGGTCTTCCTTAACTGCACCCCACCGCAAGGGGGTAAAACGCACCGGTAGGTACAAGTCACACTTACTTCAAGGTCTCTTATGAAATGCTATAAAAAAATAATTGCAGCTGGATTTGGTGTTTCCCGTAGAAGACCAGTCGCCGCTGACTTGTGGTGAGATCCGTTTTAAAAAACAAAACTGCGACTTTATGTAGAGAGGAAGGAACGCGTTTCTCGCTGCTCCAGTGGGGTTAGTGCGACAGTCCAGACAGTTCTTAGTGCCCCAGAGACCTCAGAAAACAGAGATGGTCTGCAGAGGGGCTGTCAGCGTCGCCGCAGACTGAGATACACACCAGACACAGGTAGACGTGAAGTACAAGCAAGCTTTGCATAGTAGGTTTTCAATGTCCATTCTGCCATCCCACTACATTGAGAAAAGCTGTATTTCCATGACAAGACCCCCACACATCTCTAATTACAAAGATCTGGAATTTGCTATTTGTTGCCAAATCTGTAGCCTGATTAGTGTATATAATTCTTCAGCTAAGGTGCTCTTGCATACTGAGCCAGGGGTGATACAGTGCGCCATTTCCCCATCCCACTAGACTGTTGGTGGCTCGTACAGGGTGTAATTGTGGCCGCGATGAGTGATAGATGTGCAGGCAAAAGATAAATGGCAGGTTCAGTCATGTATAATATATATATATAATTCCATTCACTGCAATTACTCTGTACTATTAAGCCTGGGAAAGTGATAACTCACCAAACAATCAGCTCCTGTCAATTTACATATTAGAGCGGATTGGCTGGTGCGTTATCACTTTGCACTTATCACTGCTTTATCACTTCTCCAGGCTTAATACATCTGCCCCAGAGTCTGGACTTATGTATCAGCTCCCTGGGTAATAACAAGCTGTGTCTGCCTAAAGAACGTACATGCCTTCAGTTACCACAGAACTATAAAGTGCCTAGCCACATATACAACTAGTGCGCCTTTAAGCGCGCTCCAATCCACAAGTATAATGTAACATGTGCAGAGAGCGTTAGATTTGGGTGGTTATATTGCTTCTATGCAGGGTAAATACTGGCTGCTTTATTTTTACACTGCAATTTATATTTCAGTTTGAACACATCCCGCCCAAATCTAACTCTCTCTGCACATGTTACATCTGCCCCACCAGCAGTGCACATGGTTTTGCCCATTAAGTAACACATTTGCTGCTGCAATCAGGTCTGAATTAGGCCCACTGCTCTAGCAAATACCCAGCACAGCAGCTTCAGTGCATGGGACTATCTGAGAGTATTTCCCAGAACTAGGGTTCCCATAAACCTCATCTTGTCACAGAGGTCACCGAGCCACGACTTTCATTATACCTCACTAATTAAGTGGCCTTGGCGTCAACGATTACCCACATTGTAAATGACACACACTGAAGGACTGACTGAACGGTGACTGATACTCAGATGCATCTGTCTGTAGGGGTTGCGGTCTCAGGAGGAAAGACCGGACGCTGTACTTTGGCGCACTCTTTGTAAATGTTGTTTATTAAATACATAAGCTTTAATATATCATAGTTCAAAATATAATTGCACGGTTGAAAAGTTTACAGACAAATGTGTATGTTCATTTTTAAACAATGATTAAATCCAATTCTATTGGATTTAATAACTGTATTGGATTTAAAACACGTTTCTCTGAATACTTTCCAACCAATTATATTTTGAAATATGATATAATAAAAGGTATGTATTTACTAAACATTTATTCGCCAAAAAGGTGTACAGTCGGGTTTTTCTCTTGAGACCACACCCCATACGTGTACATCTGTATTCTACGCCAGGCGCACCACCAACACAAGATATTATCAGTCCCCCCGGGAATAACTGTTCATACATTCTTGGCTCAAACTGAATATAGTTTAATTCAGAGGTTCCCCAAACGCGGTCCTCAAGGCACCCTAACAGTCCAGGATTCAGGTATAGCCATGACTCAGCACAGATGGTTAAATCAAATTGACTTAGGTGCTAATTAAGTCACCTGTGGCCAAGCATGGATACATTTAAAACCTGGACCGTTGGGGTGCCTTGAGGAACACGTTTGGGAACCTCTGGTTTAACCAATATTGGTCTTGTGCGGAACCAAGCTGCTCTTCTGGTAACTCACATTTATCTCCCATGTCTCGGCCACAGTGCAGGTTACATAGGTGTCGCACACGCACCTAGAATTCCTGTATGCATAGACACACGGCAGCTGAGGATACGGGGTCCTGTCATACATGTATATATGAATGCATGACTGTTTGGTTTTGGTTTCTTTCCGATTCAGCAGAACCACATAAAGAAGCACTTGTGGATATAATTAATTTCAGAGTGAAATGGAAGCTTAATAATGTATAAGATGACATCCACGGACGTGGACGGCATTCCTAATGGTGAGTAATGCGTTTATACGCCACTGAGTCAGACTATATGATGAGATGATTCATTTAATGCAGAGATGGACTCTCCACTTACAGACACTAACTCCTGCACAGCAAAGTGTGGCTGAGCGCAACCTCTTCTCTAGAGGGTAGGAGGCTGCTGCAATGAGCGTTATACAATTTGCATGAAAGATAATTGGACACAATTCTCGCCCTTGGGACGGTTTGGAGGGAGGGACCTGACTGCACTGCTGATTATCCTGCAAAATGCACCATTTCCAAAGGATATATTTCAGCGTTACTTATTGATACAATGAAGGTTATGGAAGAAGTAGATGCACCCTGGTTTTCCACTGGTGGGCTTAGATGGCCCGCCCAGTACACAGGAAGGTGCGCATGCACATCCCGCTCTCGGGAACGCTCAGACAGACTAGAGGGGCACCTATGGTAGGTGTGCAAGGAGGTGGTAAAATCTGCAAGAGCACATTAGACACGACCCTCCGACAGCAAAAAAAACCCCACCCATTTCAGTAAATTAAACTTCCTCGTTGTTGTGATAGAATACGGCTAAGTTTAGCCTTATCTTAAATGAATCATGAAAGTTTGGGGTGGTCTTAATTTGTGCACTCAAAGGGCAAAGCGCAGTACAGCTTCTCCCTAATAATGTCATTTTGCCCGGCTTCACTGAACCAGGTTACTCCAGAGTTTGCAAGGAAACCAAACTCCTCCCACTGGCCAATAAAACTGCTGCTCTACTGCGCCACCCACCCATGCACTGACGGAAATCTAAGTGCCCTTGTGCAAATTAAGGCAAACAGTGCCACACAGTGGAATTGTGCCCTCCACCCTGACCATTTTGCATTTCCTAAATCGGGCGCACCGTTCAAGGATCCCCCCTAAACTGAGATCTCTTTCTAAACAGAGTTCTCTTCTGTACAGCATTAGAGCTCTGATTAATATTGCTGTTCTACAAGTCCAGTAGAACCCAAGAAACACCATTCCTTAACAATAACCGGAATGGTTCGCAAAAGCCTTAAATGCATATTTACATCTAGCATGTAGGTATTGTGCTGGGAGAAACAGCATGTAAAAAGTTATTGGTGACATTGAAAACATTTTGCTAAGGCTGATATGGTGCGCTGCATGTTTACAACTGCAGGTGGCGCTGTGTGCACTGGAGACATACAGGCAATAGACAAGCCCTTAAAATAAATCAAAGGACACAGCACCCCCTGCAGGTCATGAGCAGATATGATATACCATTATACCATACATTTCAAACATATGAAACTTCATTGACAACTTTTACAGTTACATAAACCGTTATATACGAATCACTTTCCCATTGGACAGCAGATGCGGAGAACACAGTAGGACGCAGCCTGAACGCCACTGATTCAATGATTTATCAGTATATCACAGCCACCGCTGGGTCTATGAGGTGATTTAAAGCAGAGTTTCTCAACCTGGGGTGTACATATCCCCAGTACGTATCTGAAAGAAGCAATGAAAAAACTTTAATCCCTATTTATTATAAATACAAAAAAACAACATGTATAGTACAGAAATGTGTAAATATAAAAATTCCTCTGGATATGCAGAATTGAAACTTTTTTTGGTAGGGTGGGAGGTATGTAATAGAAAAATTGTTGAGAAACGCTGATTTAAAAGAAAGAAAAAAAAATTGCGGACAATGCAGAAAAAAAACAAAAAAAACAAACAAAATGAAACATTTTAAAATACTTTTAAAAAAAGTTACAAAAACAAAATGGCACAAAAGCGGTGAGCTCTCATTCCCGGCAAACCATACCACCTCTAAACTTGACATTTATTTTCAACTGGATAGTGTTGTTTTTGGGGTGATTAAACACAGTGCCCATCAAATCCTTAGCTTTAAAGAAGGGACACAAAGCCCTGAGAGTTGTACATGAAAATCCCCATCATCCCTATGTTTTGGGTCTATTCCAGTCTTATAGCACGGGGCGACTTCAGACGACATGCAAGACGCCCGGCTGATTTCCTGTTGTACAGCATTGAGAGCTGAAATTTCTTCAGCAAGTATAAAGTGTCTGCAAGATGTATACAAAAAAAACAAAAACAAAAAAAAAACAAAAAACAAACGCACGTCGTTAACTTTTCAATTAGATTTTAAAACTGACATCTTTCCACACCGCTGGGGGCGTGGAGTGCACCGTCAGAGTCTGTGGAGCGCCCACCGGCAATGGTTACTGCCACAGGCTGATTGTGCGGCTGTTGTAGAGTGTGCTGATGTAGTGCCGGTCCGGGGAGCTCCGGCACAATATGGAGGTTGGACAGATGAAAAATATCATGTATGTATCCTTATTCTACCGATGTGCAGCAAAATGCATATGCAGGTCAATTTTTCAATTCGTGACGGAATCACGGAGCAAAACGCGTTGCCGTTTGAGTATTTCCATGATTATACTATCGGCCACGGTTATCTTCTTCGGCTAAAGGTGGTTTTGAGTTTGTGGTCAGTACAGCTGCGGCCATCTTTTTGTCGGAGTTGCTTGTGGGGGTTGGTTTGTTTTTTGGCAGTCATTTATGGCACAGTAAAAGTTTCCACCAATGCAGATTACAGAGCTCCACTTCGTTGAAAAAGTCTGCATAAGGCACATGTCTCAAGAACTCCTTGCAAGTAACCGAGCAACAACAGCGGTTGTTGTTTTTTCCGGTTTCACACTGGACAAGGATTTAACCCCTTCCATGCCGGAGGGTGGCAGGCCAACACACGCTGCATCCTCGTCCTCCTCCAACACAGAAGGGGTCAAGGGTTACTGCGGAGTCAAAAGTACAGACCAACTTTGGGCTCCAGAATGGAAAAGAAATGTCTTTGCTCCGTCCCGCGTTACGGCCCGCAGAGTTGATGTGCCATGACGGCGCAATCATCCTCAACTTTGCCCTGTTATTTTTGCTCTTCAAGTAACACTTTGTTTTCATGCTCCTCATCTTTGGTTTCACAGGGCAATGAGCCATTCTCTAAGATTGAGTGCTGGATAAAGTCGGATAGTGTCGCCGTATCGGAGGTGGACAGCCTCTCAGCCCCGTCCTCCTTCTTTTCTTCGTCCACTGAGTATTTTCTAAAGTTCTCATAGATTTTCCGTACGTCCTCCGGAAGGTTCTTTTTCAAGTCCTTGTTTTTCCTCTTGGTTAGCCTCAAGGAGTTGGAGCCAAGCTTGTTGATGATGTTGTCTTCTGAGAGGCCTTGTGCGTGCAAACCGTTGAACTGTTCTGCCCCCTTCAGTCTTAGATTGTTGGGCTTGTTGTTTATGCTCTCCTGGGATGAAGCCTTAAATCGCCCGTTCTCCAGCTCCGAGAAGACTGAGCGCTTCTCCGGGGAGAGCACATCAAGAGAGTGAGCTCTCTGGTCAAGCCCAAGTCTCCTCCGCTCCATGCTCCTAATCGTGGCTGCTCGTTGGAGTTTGTCGTGGATCTCTACGCTCAGTCTCCTACGCGTCTCCCTAAATTCGGCGGTCACATTCGCTTTCCACTCTGCAGCGTGAGCCTTGATTTCTCCCACCTACGGAAGAGACGTATAGATGCAGGTCAGTATTAGAGAGAACTGTACGTGTAGTGCAATATTTACTTTACACTCCTTCCTGCTTTAGAAATGATGCAATTTAAGAAAGGGTTAATACCATATGCTATAATGCAAATAATTGAATCCTACAAGGTAAACAATCAATGAACCGTTGTCACATGTTCCGCAAGGGTTAAAAAAAAAAAGACACATAGGGGCAAATGACACAGGGGGGCTAAACCCAGAAGTCAGAGAGACGCCGGGGATCGCGAAGGACAGCTCTTATCAGAAGAGCGGTCCTTCGCAATGCTAAGCGCATATGTAAATACATACGCGCTTAGCATCGCGCCGAAGGGCAGCGATGTCACATAATACATCCCGCCCACGGTTACAATGCAAACAGCTTACAACGGGTAAAGGGGATCATTCCAAGTTGATCGTAGCTGTGCTAATTTAGCACAGCTACGATCTTCTTTCCTGACATGTGGGGGGACGCCCAGCACAGGGCTAGCCCGCCCCGCATGTCAGTCCGGCCCCCCCTCGCAGAAGTGCAAAGGCAACGCACAGTGGCGATGCCTTTGCACTTCAAGAGTAGCTCCCGGCCAGCGCAGCTTTAGCGTGCTGGCCGGGAGCTGCTCATCGCTCCCCGGCCCGCAGCCGCTGCGGCCCGCCCCCCCATTCGGTCCGGCCACGCCTGCGTTGGCTGGACCAAACCCATGAAACAGCGGCCAAACGCCGCAGTTCCGCCCCCTCCTGCCCAGCGATCGCCTCTGCCTGTCAATCAGGCAGAGGCGATCGTATCCCTGCTACGGCCTTCAGCCGTCTGGCATGCGCCAGCGCACTACGGACCCGTTCGCTCTGCTGCGTTAAAACGACCCCCAAAGAATGACCCCCAAAGAGTGTTAATCTCTTCAGTATCATCAATATGAATAATAATTGCCAATAAATCTTCTAGTAAAAATGGACAATAATGGATATAAAAGTTAAAAAGCATCTGAACCAATAAAACATTTGTAGCGTCACTGATTCAACATCCGTTCCACCAAAGGCTGAGATTATAATCATGAGGGGCATTAAACCACAAGGGTGTTGGGTGTTGCCCTTTTAATAATGTCCTGGTAATTTCTCCTTTAAAGCAGTCATCTTAATTTTAACAGGCAATAGTAGTTACGTGGGGAGAAGTTTAGTAGTTAATAGTGGTGGGATTTAGAAGATCTGCCTCTTTGTTCCAGCATGCCCACCCTTCTTTATATCATAGACAATATTAAAAGATACTTGTAAATATAAACCATTAAATATACTTATATTTTAAGTGGAAGGTTATTTATTGGCAAATACTATTCATACTATGAGACATAATATTTTATAAACGTATTATTAAATACCTATAAATCGCAATAGAGACAGTCACATGTACTGAGCCCCATAAAGCGCTATCATATTTTCTTCAGTAGTACTTGTATAAAAATTCACCATGTGACACCTATAACAGTCTCCTCCAGTGTCCTGTATATCTGAACTAGAGCGTAAGAGCACCCTGTGCCAGCACCTCCCGCCCCCTGGCGCACATGACGCCATGATGTCACAGATCAGCACTGCAGGAGCCGGGAGATCAATGTGGCCCCATGGCACGTCCGCTATGTAAGACCATGACTCCTTACAGCCGTGCTGTGCTCCTGTCCTATATGCCCCTTCTCGAAGATTCTGGAGGGTTTGTCTTTCAGGCACTATACATAGGAGGTAATTCAGAGTTGATCGCAGCAGCAAGTTTGTTAGCTGTTGGGCAAAACCATGTGCACTGCAGGTGGGGCAGATGTAACATGTGCAGAGAGAGTTAGATTTGGGTGGGTTATATTGTTTCTGCGCAGGGTAAATACTGGCTGCTTTATTTTTACACTGCAATTTAGATTTCAGTTTGAACACACCCCACCCAAATCTAACTCTCTCTGCACATGTTACATCCCCCCCCCCCCCCCCCCCCCTCTGCCGTGCATATGGTTTTGCTCAACTGCTAACAAATTTGCTGATGCGATCAGATCTGAATTAGGTCCATAGTTCACACACTGCAGAATTATCCCCCAACAGCGCAATGCTGGCGACTTTCTAACTGAATCGCAGACGCTTTTTCTAAACTTTTTGCCGTAAACTTTTGTTGCCATAAATACACTGCAATTTATGCACACAAAATGAAGACGGGACTTCACAGTACGGAACTCGCGGCTAATTGAATCTGCCACCATAAGTGGGTATGAGAATGATAGCTGGTTACCAGTGAGACCATAGGAAGGTCAGAGATCCTGTAGGTGAGCGGGCCGGAGGGAGAGTGTATTTATAGAAGATTGGAGATGTATGAGGACATGGTGTTGTTGAGGGCTTTGTAAGTAAAGAGGAGTCATTTCAGCTTATCTCAGGTAGGGAGTAAAACTGAGTCCAATGGTGCAATTCTTCTTCTGGACCAGGTGACTGCTGTATATGTCGTAGAAATGCATTTAGATGTGCGAGAGCAAATGCAAAAAGGGATGCATTGTGCAGTAGATAACGTTCATATCTGGGTATTATGACAAGATGAGGGTCAGTCATACTGCAGCAGTCCCTGCAAAGTCCAGTCTAGTGATGAAGACAAATAACTTCTACAGCCTGTCTCCTGCTGCTCAGAATATAAGTGCTTAGAAAAGCAACTGCAGAACCAGTATCTCCTCTACCCTCAGCATAGGGTGAGCGAGGATCCAAGATATACTATTTACTTTCTCAAAGTCGTTACAGAAGCGGATTGTGCCATTAGGTTTTGGAACAAGAACTTGCCATTTTATCTATCTCTTCCTTAACCGCTGCTCAACCACCCTCAGAAACCTGGTAGAGCCCCTGCTTCACCGCTACTCCGTTGGAGTGACAATGATATGAAAAATTAAGTTAGTATGGCATGGGATGCCGGAGACGACATCTCTGATTCGGCATACCGTTTCTTTTGTTTGTAGCTTCTGAGCAGGAGTCAGAACTAACGCTATGGGAACTGCAGGAGCTTCAGCAAAAGCACCTACTATGCTGGGCACGGACATCTCATCCTGCCAGGGCTTAAGCAGGTTACAGCGGTATATTTGCTCCGGTCTTCCCCTTTCTAGTTGACAAACTTTGTAGTGCTGTAGTTTATTTCTTCCTCTGGTGCTCCTGTGCCTCTTGTAAATGTTAACTTTTTTCTTTTTTAATAGCATATGTTAAATCAAAATAATCATTCAAGAAAAACACATGCATCTTGTAACTCATTTGGGGTTCCTTTGCATGCATGGACCAGACCTCACCGGCATCAAAGCCAACAGTTTCACTCCACTGTGATATACTACCCTCATCGGTCTTCTCACTGTGGAAAACAGGGTGATAGCAGGCGCTCAATGCATTATTTTTCCACTTGCCGGCAGGTGTCGGTGATTTGCTCAGCAGCTATACGCCAGCTTACAGCACACACCCGGCAGCAGCAATTACATCAATTGTGAACAAGTCTCTCTTTTCCCACTAATGTCCAGGCACAAAGCTGATTTACGCTGACAGTTCCGTTGTGTAACTATTGATTGCTTGGCAAAGGTATCAGATACCTCTCAAACTGTCTGTTACATGGATACAACAGATTACACTGAATGCATTTGATTAACCATCTGTTTGCATGTACCTCTTGCCCTTCATGCGGACAATGGAAGTCTATAGAAACTGCTTTATTATCATATATCTTGTGCTTTATGTTATTGCTTACTCCGCTATTCCTACTGAACACAGGGATCATTATATCTAATTGACGGTTTGATGACATATTACACAGTATGAACCTCGCTTATGCTGATGACAAATGAGGCATATTGTTGGTTTCATTAACGAGTTCTAATAAAACCACAGAGTCAGCCTTTCATACAACTGAGACACGATCTGAACCACAATGGTTCCTTAGGGACCTACTGCTCCCACCATTGTTTTACTATGTCACAGACGCCTTCAGTCCAGCTTCTTAACAATCATTTGAATTGATTAAAGCACCTGGAGGACTGAGGCCCTTTCACTAATAGCAACTCCTCACAGGTCAGGGGGTCCGACTGCAACCCCCATTTCTGCAAACCACCAATGCAGGCCAAAAATATAAATCGCTGGTATATAGTGTCGGGCTCCTCCTCTTCTAGGACGACATAAGCTCACTAGGCCTCACCATTATAAGAAAGGTGTCATCATCTCCCTACTCAGGCTGCACCCACTTCCTATCCAGCCTGCTCACCGCTCTGCAGCTGTAACTTCATTCCCATACTACCAGCGGCCAATCCATTCTACGGCCAGTTTGACCATAAGCCAGGAAGTAGGCTTCAGCATTATCGCCAGGTTATACTTTCTGGAGGCTTGGGGCAGTGGGGACTGTCCTGGTCCCTTCTCATGTGGGCTCTCTTTTCATATCAGCCTAGTGTTCAGCTCCTGTGCCTCAGTAAGGTGCAACACCTGAGCATATTGATCCGGCAGCCCAAACTCTTGCCTTTTATTTTCAGGATAGTTAAAACATTCCCTCCTATCACCCGTGAAGCTTCCAGGTGACCCGTCTCCTTTCGTGGACTGCACTCCTACCCTCCCTCTCTGGTCTGATAATGGCACTGCAGCTGTACAATGAACCAAGCCCTGTTGAGTCTCCTACAGATCCTATGGTGGCCATTAGGTGGCTTGCATATTGTGATTGCATTGTGTGAAGAGGCGGCGTTGCAGATCGCTCAGGTACGGTGGTAGATGAAAACCAATGGTGCTTTACTGAAGAGAATGGGTGATAAGTAGTAGCTCAGCATACTTTATATAATACAACTCCACATAACAGTTCCCACAATGAGTCCTCATCAAAGCCTCACCTCTTAGCCTAAGGTCAGTGCCTCATCTCTCCAGCCATTACAAGAGCCCATCTTTATCACACACCTAATCCCTCTCATGTGAACGCCCTGCACAGGGGATCTGCAAAAGGTTCAGCTTGGCGGGGTCTTTGCAAAATCCAGCCCCTACTACTTCTGTCATCTCCCAGGTGACCTCCCTGCTGGGTCCAACTCCTGGCTGTCTGGAATATCTCACTGTTAGACCATAGGGAGTAAACACAAGGGACAACGGTACCTTAAATCTTTGAATATCCCATGTAAGTAAATAAAGATTGTTTCTGTTGCACAATAGTCTGGTATACCTAACCTAATAATCTAATTATGTATATATGGCTTCCACAGATCTTTCACCCCCTCTACAGCTGCCGTTTGGTAAGTAGAGTTTACGCCATCATTACATAATCAGTAGTTCAGATCATAACTTTTCTACCAGGCTCCCAAGATTGCGGAATACACAAATTAACGGTTCCTATATCCATGGCTCCCGGATTAGGTGAAGGACTCGTAGGGCCGACACGTCCCAAAGCTAGTTCCTCGCTTCCCTCACAGCAAGCTGTAGGCACAGTCCTCAATGTCCAACCCAGGCTACGGGGACAATCCAGCAAGTCTTTCTGGATTTCATCCACAAGTTGGTACCCTCTCCGCTTACGTGGTGCTAGCTTTGCCTCGGGGCTAGACTCACCAGTAATCTTCTTGTTTCATAGCTGGGCCCATGGCAATGTGGCTGTCAGACTTCTCTGGTACTGCTGAGTGTGCAGGCAACCTCCACTGCAGCTAGTACCGCAGAATCTCACTTGTACCTTTTCAGAACCCCTTCAGTGCAGATGTCTCCATTCTGCTGCGATCCTGGCTTCCATGCTTGTAACTTGAGTGATCCCACTTCAGGCACCAAATGTGTATATACTGGGTTGCAGATCACTCTGCAACCCAGTATATACAGTGGTAGATTAAATCCAATGGTGGTTTATTGAAGAGAATGGATGATAAACAGCTCAGCACACTTCAGTAATACAAATCCACGACAGTCCCCACAATGAATCCCTGGCTTAGTATCAACTCTTAGCCTAGGGTCACTGATTCATCTCAACAGCCCTCAGGACAGGTCTCCTCTATCACCCTCCTAAACCCACCGTGGGAACACCCTGTTCTAGATTGGTGGAGTCATTGCAATATCCAGTCCCCACTACCTCCCCCAAGTGTCACCTCTTACATATCCCGTTGCTGGGACCAAGTCCTGGCTGTCTGGTATCGATCACTGTTGGACAATAGGGAGTAATCCTAGATCGTATGAAGGCTGATTCATACACAGTATGGGGGTGAGCAGGGACATGCTATGGGGAATGAGTAAACACAAATACTGACTGTAGATAGTTATACAGGGGGACATGTGGATAAAGTACATATTCAACTAGTTTTGTTGACTTGGGAAATGAGGCATCACGATATTAATTGTTACAGACCTTTAATTTCCTCACACATTGTCAAAGAATGAGGATGTTACAGAATAATAAATCAGAGAAATGTATTTACATTTTTTTTTTCCAATCCTTGACCAAATGACAGGAATATAACGGAATGATTATATCACAGAGGATCACACAAAAATGTTCCATAACATTATAACAAATCCGACAAACCACCGTCCACAAAATGTATTTCCTGCTGGTGTCTGAATCTGGTCATACACTAGGTGTCTATTTACTAAGCCTTGGATGGAGAGAAAAGTGCACGGAGATAAAGTACCAGCCAATCAGCAACAGCCTGGCATGTCACTGGCTGGGTTTGAAAAATGACAGTTAGGAGCTGGTTGGCTGGTACTTTATCTTCATCCACAGTTTCGTAAATAGACCCCTAACTTTCAAGCAACCAACCGACCAGCGACCAACTGTCCATCTTGTCTGTCCAACCAACACGCTGCCCCACACAGGTTTAGGCAGCACTGTGGAGGTTATAGTTAGGCTATGGGGAGGGAGGGTAAGGGTTAGGCTATGGGGGGGGGGGGGAGAATGTTTGATTTAGGCACCACCGGGGAGGGTTACGGTAATGCTGCGGGGAAGGGAGGGTTAGGTTTAGGCTGTGGGGAGGGTTAGGTTTAGGCTGCGGCCAGGGAGGGTTAGGGAGGTAGAGGGTTAGGTTACTTACCTGCAAGGTGTTGGGATTCTGCACATCGGGATGCCGCTGTCCGTATTATGACCGTCGGCATTACGAGCGCCGGGATCTTGATACCATCCTATTCTGTGAGCTGTAAACCAGTTAGCAAATCTGAAGTTTAATCACTAATATGATAGCAATTGCCATGTATATAATTCTAAATGATGGCGTAAGAACTTGTAGAAAAATGGGGTCCCTTGACGGGAGGCTGCAAGCTTAAATGTAATGATCAGTATATGAACCAAAACTCCACCAGGTGAGTTACTATGGTGAGTGCAGAGCCTTTGTGATTTCTATTTAAACAATGTGGTCACATATCACATGCACCCCAGGGGTGGTGAGTGCAGTGGATTAGCCTATATAATAGAAGGTTAATGTTGCTCCTTACCTCTATGGGGGAAAATTAAAGTGTTTTGCACTCCAGTGGCCACTAGATGGCACCCGACGGAGCAATTCTGGTGTTGCCCTGTTTGGGTGTGTACAGCCGCTGGCGCCGACATTGCTGTTATGTTGTTCCAAATTAAATATATATTGTCATTTTGGTTTTAGGGGAGCGCCTAAACTAAATAATACAACTCTGTATGATATCCAATTCCCCTTTCATATAGTATCATTTTTCTCCCCATTATATAGAATGCAGTGAGGTGATGAGGGTGGGGTTTTTATTCCTCCTACTCCGTTTTCCCCGACACTAGAACCATTAGTTGGGAAACATTGTGGATTTTCCAGCTAGTTGGAGAAACCGATTTTTTGCTATTTGGGAGCAAAGAATGATTATCACTCGCTCCGACACACACTCAGATATGGTCCTGGTGTATGGGAGGCATTAGAGTATGTTCAGCCTGTCACTACACCGCACATTTATACTGTGTACTGTACCAACTGTTCATACACAAGAGGTCACATACAGTACCAGGTAAGTACATGTATTGATGGGTGCAACTTACTTATTTATGAGTGTTTAAACCAACAGTCTCTATCTCATGAACCACCACACAATGTTGAGGCTTGCATGTCTGACCTTCCGCCGAGTCTCATCAAAGAACAAAACTCCACTCCTTCCGCCCCTCATAACAAATACAAAACAATTGCACTTGCCCTCCGTACATTTTATAAAACCCAATCCAGGCATGTCCGGGTCACAGTGCGCCAACCGTGCCGATGTTAAAAAAAAAAAAAAGTGGAGAAGAAAGAGATGAGACAGAGCAGCAGGAGAAAAAGAAAGAGGGGAATAAAAGAAGGGGAGGGAAAGAGGAGGAAGGGTGTCAGAGGGAGAGAGACATAGACAGGAGGGTGGGGGCTAAAGATAAAGTGTAGGGAAAAAAAGAGAGAAACCCCAGGCGTCACCCCAGGGACAAAAGCTGTATATTGTGTACTATAATGTGTGTGTGTGTGTGTGTGTGTGTGTGTGTGTGTGTGTGTGTGTGTATATATATACATACATACATACATACTGTGACAAGAACACTGGGATAGTGTTTGAGGGCAGGTATATTTGTCCCAGGTTCTTGTCTTACATGTTTTAGAAAATGTTAACTTCTAGGAAAAATGCTTTTTGTTTTGTCTGAACCTTTTCAGTTTGCTGTAAAAGCTGGGTAAAGGCTCTGAGAGAGAGATA
This sequence comes from Pseudophryne corroboree, assembly GCF_028390025.1. Taxonomy (NCBI): domain Eukaryota; kingdom Metazoa; phylum Chordata; class Amphibia; order Anura; family Myobatrachidae; genus Pseudophryne; species Pseudophryne corroboree. The sequence goes on along the minus strand of NC_086455.1, from coordinate 171,633,470 downwards.
AGGCGAGTTCTAGACATTGGGCCCAGTTCGGGTCTTTGGCCTCACAGAGGGCTAATCAGGGTTTCAGCTGTGTAAGTGTGTTATAGTGCTGCTAACCTGATTAGTATGGGCAGACTGCCTGGGAAGGCTGAGGGATCTGTGTGTGAGAGACACGCTTTCTGATGCAAGTGAGCTATACAGTATGTACTGAAGAACTCTGTGTTTTGTTTAGTGACAGTTAGGAATATCTTATGTTTAGTTAGTGCCGGACAGGCAAGGTATTTTTATTTTGGGGTTTGTTTTATTTTCTGTTTCAATAAAACTGGCCGGGGTCAGTTGTACCAGAAACTGGACTTGTGTTGTTCCTCAGCTGCTGCGTACTACCATATTCCCCAGGAAAAGGCGCCTTGCACCCCTACAGTGTTACAACTTGGTGGAGAATGCGAGCAACCCCGTTCTGCGCATAAGTGAAAGCAGCAGCTTTGTGAGGCCTGCAGAAAACGGTGGTTTATGCAGATACAGCCCAGTGTGAAGTTACTGAGACTCACCCCTGAGGGTTTGATATATGTCTTGGGTGAAAGCAGCTACAAAGCCGCCTGAAAAATCTGTCGACATGGAGGATCTGCTTAAAGCCTTGCTGCAAGCTACAGCGGCTCAGCAGGAGGCCAACCGACAGCAGCAGGTGGCAATGGAGGAAAATAGGAGACAGCAGCAGGTGGCTATTGACGAACTTTACCGGCAACAGCGTCAGGATAGAGAGGCCTTAACAGAAGTGGTGCAGAGCCTTGCAGCCCGGATTGGAGATGTGGCCGTCAGTGCTCCGACCAGCTCTAGTTCTATACGGGCCAGTCACTTCTTGCAGAAAATGACAGAGGCTGACGATGTGGAGGCCTACTTGACCACGTTTGAAAGGACTGCAGAGCGTGAGAACTGGCCAAAAGCACAGTGGGCCAGTCTGCTGGCACCTTTTCTGTCAGGTGAGCCCCAAAAAGCGTACTTTGATTTAAGCCCTGCTGAGGCTCGGGACTATGATAAACTAAAGACTGAGATCCTGACCCGCCTGGGAGTCACGCTGTCAGTACGAGCACAACGGGTGCACCGTTGGGTGTACGCCATGGAGAAGCCTCCGCGCTCTCAGATGCACGACCTTATTCAGCTAACAAAAAAATGGCTACAGCCAGAGACATTAACTGGTCCCCAGATGGTTGAAAGAGTCGTCATGGACCGCTACTTGAGATCTTTGCCCATGGTCCTGCGCAAGTGGGTGAGCCATGGAAACCCGGGTACTGCTGACCAATTAGTAGACATGGTAGAGCGGTATTTGGCAGCAGAGGAACTACTGATGACCACCCAGCAACCCATAGATCCTCGACAGCGCCCTTCAGTAAAGACTGGTAAGACTGTTCCGTGGGAAAACGTTGCTGGGCGGTTAAGAGAACGCAAGGCTGGAGAGACTGTAAACACTGGCCCTGGAGACAGGCCAATGGGGCTAGACCGGTCTATGTTGCCCAAACGGGTTGATAATCGTGTGGTTAAATGTTTTAGATGTGGTATGCCAGGTCATGTTGTTGCCAATTGCCCAGTCATGCAAGAACCCATGCAATGTGATGCTGCCTTTGAATGTCGCAGAATGTCTTTCTTTGCTAGGTTAGCCTGTACTGTGGTACCTTCACCTGAGCTGGAAAAACAAATGTGTGATGTGTTCTTAGAGGGTAACCGGGTAGAGGCCTTGCTAGATTCAGGAAGTTTAGTTACCCTCGTGAAAGCTGGGTTAGTGAAACCCTTAAAGGTCCAGCAAATACCTATTGGGGTAACTTGCATACATGGGGATACCCAACATTATGCCACTGCTGAGGTGAATATAGAAACTTGTTGTGGGTCAGCAATGGTTAAAGTGGGACTGGTCCCTACCTTGGTGCATGAGGCCATAATAGGGAGGGATTTTCCTCATTTTTGGAAACTGTGGGAATCACGGTTATCAACAGATGTGAGAAGTAAAAAGCCAGTTGATAATACCGGTGATTTTATGGATGTACGTGGGTCTTCGGAACTTTCTGGCCCTTTGCCTTTTGCTAGTTTGGCTGGGGAAGTGACAGATGGGGAGTCCAGTGAGGACCCTCTTGCCGGGAACAGAGACATAGTAGTTAGAACTGAAAGCGTGCCTGACCTGGAGGTAAAGAAGGATCTGTTTGCGTCTGAACAGTTAAAGGATCCTACCTTAATAAAGGCTAGAGAGAATGTTAAGATTGTTAATGGGAAAAACTGGGATTGTTTGTTGCCCTACTTGTTAATGGCCATCAGAGAAGTTCCTCAGTCCTCTACGGGGTTTTCTCCATTTGATTTGTTGTATGGTAGACACCCCAGAGGGCTGTTGGATATTGCCAAAGAGACGTGGGAAGGACAGCCCACTCCTTATAGAAGCGTTATTGAGCATGTAACACAAATGCAGGATAGGATTGCAGCCGTGGTACCTGTTGTCAGAGAGCACATGGAACAGGCCCAAAGTGCTCAACAGAGGGTCTATAACCGGAGTGCCAAGATACGGGAATTTGCTCCTGGAGATAGAGTTCTTGTTTTGGTACCCACTGTGGAAAGCAAATTCCTAGCTAAATGGCAGGGTCCATTTGAGATTAGGGAAAAAGTGAATGAGGTTAATTACAAAGTATACCAGCCGGGAAAGAGAAAACCCGAACAGATTTACCATGTTAACTTAATCAAACCCTGGAAAGATAGGTTGTCTCTGTCAGCGGAGCCTTGCCCTTCGGTGTCTTCACCCCGGTTGCTTCCCGCAGTGAAGGTGTCAGAGACATTATCAGCTGATCAGAACAATCAGGTTAAAGAATTTCTCATCCAAAATAGGGAGGTATTTTCAGAGCTGCCTGGCCGAACGACCATAATTAAACATGACATTGTCACAGAACCAGGGGTCAGGGTTCATTTAAAGCCATATAGGATTCCTGAAGCTCAGCGAGAAGCTATTTCTAAGGAAGTTAAAACCATGTTAGAACTTGGAGTCATAGAGGAGTCTAACAGTGAGTGGTCCAGTCCCATAGTGCTCATCCCGAAGCCCGACGGTAGCATACGCTTCTGTAATGACTTTCGTAAGTTAAATGAGGTGTCCAAGTTTGACGCATACCCCATGCCCCGTGTGGATGAGCTTGTAGAAAGGCTGGGAACAGCCAGGTTTCTCACCACATTGGACCTGACCAAAGGTTACTGGCAAATACCTTTATCTGATAGCGCCAAAGAAAAAACAGCCTTTTCGGTTCCGGAGGGGCTGTACCAGTATAAGATGTTACCCTTTGGGTTGCATGGGGCTCCAGCAACCTTTCAACGGGCGATGGATAAAATTTTGAGGCCCCATAGAAAATATGCAGCTGCCTATTTGGATGATGTGGTAATTCACAGTACAGACTGGGGGTCCCATTTGGTTAAAGTACAAGCAGTACTGGACTCAATCAGAGAGGCAGGGTTAACTGCTAACCCAAAGAAGTGCTGCCTCGCAATGGAGGAGGTCAAATACTTGGGCTTCACCATAGGCAGAGGTCTGATTAGGCCCCAATTGAATAAAGTTGATGCTATTCAAAACTGGCCTCGTCCAGTGAATAAAAAACAGGTAAGGGCTTTTTTGGGAATTACTGGGTACTATAGACGGTTTATTCCTAATTTTGCGACCACAGCGGTGCCGTTGTCAGACCTTACCAAAGGGAAGCAGTCAAATGTGGTGAAATGGAACCCTGATGCAGAAAAGGCGTTCCAAGCGTTAAAAGTGGCTTTGTGTTCACAACCGGTGTTGATAACACCAGATTTTTCAAAAGAATTTGTGGTACAGACAGATGCCTCAGAGGTAGGGATAGGTGCTGTGCTGTCCCAAACCAGAGATGGGGACGAACACCCTATCATTTATTTGAGTAGGAAACTCAATGAGCATGAAAAAAAGGTATGCCATTGTGGAAAAGGAGGCTTTGGCCATTAAGTGGGCACTAGATACCTTGAGATATTACCTCTTGGGTAGACAATTCAGACTAGTGACAGACCATGCCCCTTTAAAATGTATGTATGTAAATAGAGGCAAGAATGCTCGTGTAACTAGATGGTTTCTAGCGTTGCAGGACTTTAAGTTTACTGTCGAACATAGACCGGGAACACAATTGGCCAACGCAGATGCATTGTCTCGCATCTTCTGTTTGGGGGCTACAAGTGTTCCGGCCCCTAGGTCGAAACAGGGGAGGGGGATATGTGACAAGAACACTGGGATAGTGTTTGAGGGCAGGTATATTTGTCCCAGGTTCTTGTCTTACATGTTTTAGAAAATGTTAACTTCTAGGAAAAATGCTTTTTGTTTTGTCTGAACCTTTTCAGTTTGCTGTAAAAGCTGGGTAAAGGCTCTGAGAGAGAGATAAGGCGAGTTCTAGACATTGGGCCCAGTTCGGGTCTTTGGCCTCACAGAGGGCTAATCAGGGTTTCAGCTGTGTAAGTGTGTTATAGTGCTGCTAACCTGATTAGTATGGGCAGACTGCCTGGGAAGGCTGAGGGATCTGTGTGTGAGAGACACGCTTTCTGATGCAAGTGAGCTATACAGTATGTACTGAAGAACTCTGTGTTTTGTTTAGTGACAGTTAGGAATATCTTATGTTTAGTTAGTGCCGGACAGGCAAGGTATTTTTATTTTGGGGTTTGTTTTATTTTCTGTTTCAATAAAACTGGCCGGGGTCAGTTGTACCAGAAACTGGACTTGTGTTGTTCCTGTCAAAGTCAGAAAAATATCCCTATACACGCTGCCATATTTGCACCTCACGCTGGTCCGCGCTGCGCATGCGTGCGCTTTCCCGTGATAGCGCATACCCGCTGATGCGTGCACCCGCTCGCATCGGTATGCGTATTTACGGTAAAGAGTATGTAGTCGTAGCGTGCGACCCAATCGTTACATATTTCCACAATTAACGTAGTTTATAGATCATGGTCCCTTTGATAGATTCTGAAAGTTTGGTTAATATAGAATGTCCCTGATTGGAGGGATCCCTCTTTGTATTGTAGGAAGGGTCTAACAGGAGTCATACAGTAGTGTTTGGTACCCATCGGAAGAGTATTTAAATAGCAATATTCCGGTGTTGGTTTGGAGCGTATTAATCGCTCGTGCGAATAGTTATGGACATAAGAAGTTTATGTCCATTACTATTATTTACTCTTACTCAGGTATGCGGCGGGAAACCTAGTTTCCCACCCACCTGAGCTGTTTGAAATCGTCACAGCCCACCTGTATGAATCACCCTATGACCTTTTGTTATAATGCGAAGCCGAATTCCTGCGTCCAATGGACAATGAGGTTGTAGGGACCATTAGATTGCATTGTGTGAGTAGCATAAAAGACGGGCCTGTGGCATCCAGCTTTCACTTCTCATCAAACGGTTCTCATTGCTGATAATCGGGAAGCTGGATGTCCAGAGGCGCATGCGATCGTTTCCCCTTGTGCGTAAGTTTCTCTCCGTAATCATATTGTCTTACTGTGAGCCATTTCTCTCATCTCTACCTCTCTCTCTCTCTCTCTCTCTCTCTACTCTTTCTCTCGTATTTTCCCTTGATTAGATTGTATTGTATTGTATTTATAGTGTAGTTATTTGGTTAGGAAGTCTCTGTTATAGTGTAGTGTATCATTTGTACTGTGATTCCTTTTTACAAGTATATTAGTTATAATACATTTAATAGGCTTTGGACCCTAAACAAGTATCTGTGTATTTTCTCATAGTGTTAAGTGTTCACAGAGCGTCGGTGACGCTCAAGCAGCTTTGTAGTTAATCAGGTTACACCAGGTTGCACTTACACACTGTCTCTACATAAAGGTATACTGTGTATCTAATAGTTAAAGGTATAGATATCAAGGTATAGCGTTGTGAGCGTCGGCGCCGCTGGTGATCTCCTCGTGGTCTCGAGCGTCCGCTACGCCATAGCGAATCATTACGTTTGTCTGTAGCCAATAGTGTGCCAGTCTGTGATCTCTGGGCCGTGAGCGAACGCGACGCTTGAGCGTCTCGCCTACGGCTGAGCGATCGTTACGCAAGTAGCGTACCCTTACGGTACTTCTTACGTAGTCAGCGTACAGTGTTCTAAGACCTCATAAAGGGTTATTTATACGATAAAGGAATACAGCTTTATCAATTGGGGGCCGTCCAGTCCTTCACATATCTGCACTAGGTAGATCAGCAGACATTATCCCTCAGCAAAGGGCGGGAGGTTGTCTCGTAGTGCTGGCGGGATAAGCGTCTGCTTCGCTTAGATAACGAGTGCTGAAGGAATCCGGGAACCGGAGGTAAGAACAAAACGCTAGTGTCTTTTAAAACTGTAAATTTTTTTTTCCTTCTGTCTTGCGTACACACGCACGCATACATATATATCTGCATTTCTTTTTCATTTTCGTATATCACTATCCTGTTTGCCAGTTTTATAGTTGATAGAAAAGTGCTAAAAGAGACTTGCTGTTATTTCATAGTTTAAGAATAGAGGTAATAGTTAAAGTATAGACAAACACACAGGTTTGCCTGGGAGATAAGGCAAAGTCAGTGGGGTACGTGGTAGATGATCAAGGATCATCTACATTGATAAAAGTATAAATTGTGTTACGGTGGATCTTTGTTTTGCGTACACGTGTCCCTAACAAAAGACTTGTGTACGCAATCCAAAAGCAGACGCACGCAGCGTACATTACGCAACGGAGCGTCCGGTTACGCCCACGTAGCTCAAGTCACGATAAGTTGAAGTAACGCAAAGGCGATAAGTAACGCACAGCGGTAGATAACGCGACGCGGTAAATAACGCAAGTCTATTTTTGGTGTCCGAAATTTAATTAACAGATCCTGCTCCTAATTGGTAACACAGCTGGGCTAAAGAAAAATTTCTGCGCAGAAATAGAAATAGAAGCAAAAGTGTACATGTGGTGAGTGAGTGTGTTTTTATTATTACAAGTTTATATAACTTAAAGGTTGAACCACAAGAAAAGTCGAGTACTCGTGAGGTACACGCGTGTAAGTGACGTGCACGGTGGCTAGGGAGGCATCCTTGGTTAAACATAATATTTGAGCATTAGAGTATAGCGGACCAGTATAGAACAAGACCAGGAGGTCGTACAGAACAAGACCAGGAGGTCATAACAGACCAGGAGGTCATAAGGAGACAAAGAAGTCCGCTATAAAGGTAAGAGGCACAACCCCGGGGGTTGGTGCAGAACCCATATAGGCCATATAAGCTCTGGCTGAAGGAATTCGCAGCCGAAATTTTCGATTCCATTGATCTCTCAGTACATAACAAGTAGTGCTTATGTACTGAACGATTGTACCGCACGTCATTGTGTGCATTAGTAAACCTGACTAGTATCATTTTGCGTACAAAGGTCATAAACGCTAGTTGTACATTCTGACGTGATTTGTGTAATTTTTTATTTTTGGAAGGGAAGTTCGCTGGTCACTCAGGAACTATCTAACAACCCCACCTTTACTGGAAAGAGTAAGTGTCCTGCGGGTAACCCTCACATGTTCCAGTAAACAGAAGGTTTTTGGTAGGTGCTCTAGGTCGAGTACGCCAGCACCATATCGGTGTGACCAGGTCGTATTGGTCGACGTGAGCGAGTGAGTGGGGTACTCGGTAAACCGCCACCGCCGGCCTATTTTGAATAATTTGGTTTGCTGTAAGGGTTCGCTGAAGACCGTGATATAAAGATCAAAGGAGTAGTAAGCAACGCCTGCAGATTATGGGGGCCAGTTGTTCAGGTAGGGGGCGATCAACCTCGGTTCGGGTTGATTCAGAGAACCGACCAGTCGGGTCGGCAAGGTACATCATGTGTGAGAAATATGGAAGTCACACAGAGGTTTTATGTGATGAATGGGAGAGAATGACTGTACAAGACAGGGAGAAATTCCCAAGAATAGGTAGCTTCAGCCCAGAAGTGTTACAAAATATAAGGAGGAGGATATGTCTCATAAAATCGACAAAGAGACGAATTCAGCATCATGATTATTTACAGTTGTGGCAACAGGAAGGTGAGATACAGAGAGGTTTGGCTCTGGCGGCGGGATCTGGGGCAGTCAGGAAACTGATAGCCACAGCCCCACCTCCACCATACATTACAGGAGAGAAGTTGATTGCGGAGAAAAACGCACTGGGGTGTAAAACACAAACTCTTAGCAACCATATAAATGTTAATGATGTTAACCAAGTAACCCATGCAATTATTAACCCGTGCAAGATGTACCCTGTTTTGAACTTTCCTCAGGAGTGTGATCAAGAAGACGATTCGGCAACAACTTCAGCGCTCTCTCTAGCGGCCACCATATCAGAAACCACAGTAGGAACTGCTCCACTCACGAGATTAGTGAAGGCCCCTAGCGGAGGGATAGGTGAGGTCGTGTCAACGGGTAAGTACGGCACCATGCATTATGCTGAGACAATTGTACCACAACAAGCTGTAGAATCTACACAGAGTGAAGCTGTTAGAATAAATCCAGTTAAGGTGATAGTAGTTCCCAATGGGAAAACAGATGCATCAGGAGCCACACCCGTTAGGAACATTGCCATGTATTGCCCGTTTACTAGAATGGAATTGAGGACCATAGTGTCTGAATTCCCAGACCCCAGAAAAGATTTAGTTGCAAGCCAAAAATACATCAGGGATCTAGGAAACACTTTAGAGCCCAATAATAAGGATTGGCAGATAGTGCTAAGAGCTTGCTTACCTTCAAATGTCGACTCAGTTCAATTCTTAGCTGATTGTGGACTAGATAAAGATGTACCGCTTTCAGATGTGTACGACAAAGATAATGTAAAAAGAATAAATTTACAGTTAAAGGAGTATTTCCCAGCCGTTGTAAAATGGAACAGAATATTCTCCATTAAGCAAAAGGAGTCCGAAACGGCAGCAGAATATTTTCACCGGGCACTATTAGAAATGGCAAAATACACTGGTATAGAAGACATTAGGACCAACCCAAACCATCAAGAAGTAGCAGTATCGGTACTGATGGATGGTTTAAAGGAAACATTAAAGGCTAGGGTACAGACCACGCAACCATGTTGGCGAGGTCTGTCAGTGTCCACTTTGAGAGAGGCTGCTATTGATCACGACAGAAACATCACCAGGCACAGAGAATCGCAAAGTGATAAGTTAATGTCAGTAAGTATACAGGCGCTGACCACAAAACAGCCTGCGTATGTACCATCCAACCCTGTAAGTAAGTCAACTGTGATAACATGTTATTCCTGTAACAGACAGGGACACTATGCACGAGACTGTAGAGTAAGAAATGTACCAAAATCATACCAACCCCCTAGACAACGACACAACACAAGACATTGGGAGCAGGGTCCACAGAGGCGGAGTTATGAGCCACATACAGGGGAAACAAAAAGATACCCCCCGAACAGAGATTGGCATGCCTCTGGTAGTTCCCAGCTAACTCCCCCACAAGTAGTTGCTGCCAGCGGGATTCAGGGAGGTCAGCATACCCAATAGGGGTGTGGCCATACCTGTAATCTGCAGCCAGTAAAATTGATTGCAAGCCTTGGAAATGAACCCGAGATCGCAATCAATGTAGCTGGTAAAACTTTAAACTTTCTTGTAGACACAGGGGCGGCCAAGTCAGTGATAAATTCGACAGTGGGCATGAGAACCACTGGTAAGACAATTCCAGCCATGGGAGTAACAGGAGTAGTCCAGCATTACCCTGTTAGCAAACCAGCCGAGATTACAATAGGGCCTTTGCATACCAAGCATTCCTTTTTGCTGGCTGCATCGGCACCAACCAATCTCCTGGGAAGAGACTTACTATGTAAAATGGGGTGCGTCATTTATTGTACTTCTGAAGGTGTATTCTTGGACATACCTGAGAATCACGCTCAGGAAGTACGAGACATGTTAGACTCCCCATCAAAATTAATGTCACATTCCATTATGACAAATAGGAATCCGTCCCAAGTAGAAGAGATGACTTCCCAGATACCAGAGTCACTTTGGACAAAAGACGGACAGGACACTGGATTAATGGCAAACGTAGCTCCAGTAGTTGTACAAGTAAAAGATGGTAGGATAGCTCCAAAAATCCCACAGTATCCTCTGAAGCCAGAGGTGGAGTTAGGAGTTTTCCCAGTAATAGAGCGCTTGCTACAACAGGGCATTCTGGTAAGAACGTCCAGCACAGCCAATAGTCCCATCTTCCCTGTTAAAAAGAGTGGGGGGAGGGGTTACAGACTAGTGCAGGATCTAAGGGGGATTAACAAAATAGTTGAGAGTCAGTTCCCCGTAGTGCCAAATCCAGCTGTCATCCTAATGCAAATTCCTCCCACTGCCAAATTTTTCACTGTTATTGACCTCTGCTCCGCTTTCTTTTCGGTACCTCTGCACCCTGACAGCCAATATTTGTTTGCATTCACATACAGAGGAGTCCAATACACGTGGACTCGATTACCCCAAGGTTTCATAGATAGTCCAAGTATATTTTCTCAGGCTTTGCATGATTGTTTACAGTCTTTCCAACCGGAGAGTGAATCAGTATTGATACAGTATGTGGATGATTTACTGCTGTGTTCAGATTCACTGGAAGCATCTCTGAAGGATACGAAACAGCTCCTGTTTCATCTTTCAGACACAGGTCACAAGGTTTCCAAAGACAAGTTGCAATTATGCCAAACTAAGGTAAAATATTTGGGACACTGTCTAACACAAGGACTGAGACACCTGACCGCTGATAGAATCCAAGCAATTAGAGACATGACTCTGCCACAAACCCAGCAACAGATCAGAACGTTTTTAGGAATGTGTGGGTATTGCCGTAATTGGATCCCAGGGTTTTCCATATTGGCGCTACCTTTGCAGGAAATGGTCTCCTCAAACAAACCGGATAGGATTTTGCATACAGACGAATCCGAAACAGCATTTGAGAGACTCAAACAGTGCCTAACGCAGGCGCCAGCGCTAGGTATGCCAGACTATGGGAAACCCTTTGAACTATACGGAACAGAAAGTGCTGGTTGCGCAGCAGGTGTACTAACCCAAAAACACGGTGATGCCAGCAGGCCAGTTGCATACTACAGCGCTCAGCTAGACACGGTAGCGCGATCCCTCCCCACATGCTTGCGAAGCGTTGCTGCAATAGCATTGCTAGTAACAAAAAGCGAAGATGTCGTGCTAGGCCACAACCTCACAATCCATACACCACATGCAGTGTCAGCCTTATTGAATTCTGCCCAAACCAGACACGTCTCATCAGCGAGGTTTACAAGATGGGAATTGGCACTAATGGCCCCAGTAAACATCACCATAAGGAGATGCAGTGCATTTAATCCTGCAACATATCTCCCAGGTGTGCCTGGTCAGGCACAAAGGGTGGAAGGTGAGAGTGATGGGGAAGGAGGATTTAATACAAAGGAAGATACACATGATTGTATGGAATATTTGACCCAAAATTTTACCGCAAGGCCTGACATCAGTGACAATCCACTGGAAGATGCAGAACTCACGTTCTACACGGACGGTAGTTGTCACAGACAGTCAGACTCGGGAGACTTGTGTACTGGATACGCAGTCGTAGATGACCAAGACACCATAGAAGCGGAACCGCTAGGCCCACCTCACTCAGCCCAGGTTGCTGAACTGGTCGCCCTAACCAGAGCATGTGAATTGGCTAAGGGTAAGTCAGCCAATATCTACACCGATTCTAGATACGCATTCGGGGTAGTCCATGATTTCGGAGCCCTATGGCGCCTCAGAAATTTCATGACGGCAGCTGGTACACCGATAGCGCATGCAGCTCACATAAAAAGGCTTCTAACAGCGATACAGGAACCCGACAGAGTGGCTGTTATCAAATGTAAAGCACATACATATAGTCAAGACCCAGTATCACTTGGTAACAGCCGAGCAGACGAAGCTGCTAAGTTAGCAGCTGCTACCCCCATACCGACAGACATCACACAACTGATGGTATTCAATACCATCAACACACAAAAGTTGTGTGAGATGCAGAATTTGTGTTCCACACAGGAAAGAGCAGTCTGGAAGGCAAAGGGATATGGCCAGGAGTCCTCAGGGCTCTGGACGGATGGACATGGTAAACCAGTGGCCCCCAGAGCATATCTTCCATGTCTGGCTGAAGCAGCTCACGGGCTGACTCATCTAGGCAAGGAGGGAATGTGCAAATTGGTAAGAGCATACTGGTGCGCCCCAGGATTCTCCTCTCATGCGAGTAAAAGAGCAATGTCATGCCTTACCTGTCTGAGAAAGAATATTGGAAAGGCAATACCTACAGAACCATCCCATATCCCACCTGCCGGCGGCCCTTTTCAGGTAATACAAATTGACTTCATTCAATTACCCCCTTGTCGAAATTTGAAATATGTACTTGTTTGTATAGATGTTTTCTCGAATTGGGTCGAAGCATTTCCAGCGGCTACAAATACCGCTATGTTTACAGCTAAGAAAATTGTGCAGGAATTTGTATGTAGATATGGTATCCCTAGAATAATCGAAAGTGATAGGGGTACCCATTTTACAGGTGATGTCTTTCAAGGAATGTGTAAGTTGATGGGAATTGATAGCAAGCTGCACACTCCGTACCGTCCACAGGCGAGTGCGAAGGTCGAAAGAGTGAACAGCACTATTAAAAATAAATTGAGTAAAGTAATGGCAGAGACAGGATTGACGTGGCCAGAAGCTTTACCCATTGTTTTGTATAGCATCAGAACCACTCCCAGGTCCCCTCTTAATCTGTCCCCCTTTGAAATCTTGTTTGGTCGACAACCGCATGTCATGATTAACCCTCAGGATGATTTGAAATGTAACAATGAAGTAACTGTAAAGTACTTGATTAACATGAGTAAACAGTTGAGGAATCAAAATGATAATCTGAAGTTAGTGATTCCTGATCTACCCGATAGTAATTGTCATGACATTGAACCTGGGGATTATGTAATGATACGAAATTTTCTACGCTCAGGTTGTCTTATTGATAGATGGGAAGGACCATACCAGGTCTTATTGACTAGCACCACAGCATTGAAGGTTGCTGAGAGAGAGACTTGGGTCCATTCATCCCACTGCAAGAAGGTTGCTGATCCAGAGAAGTCCCGTGATAAGGAACAGACGGTAGAGGTTGTATCACTGGAGTGTCTGTTCCAGGAGGACTGAGGCGGCACCTGAGCCTTGAAGACCGAAAGCAGTTGTCGACTCCCCAATCCCTTTTATTGTTTTTCTCCACTTCCCATCCCCTCTCCCTTGAAATTTCTTTTTCCCCCTTCTCATTCTTCTCCATTTCCTCCTCAAAGATGGACTTGCCCCAAGAGACTGTGATCCGGATTTTCCTGTTAACCATGATGTTGACTAGAGCAGTCTGTTCCGGCGAGAGTACCATGGAGGTCGAGAGAGGTTCTGGAATGGGTTCCGATTATGATGATGGAGGCGTAGTTTTCCAAGATCAACCTAACCAACAAGCAAAGGCGAGTATCAGAAAGCGATCCGATAGCGTTGATCATAGAAGAAATTGTGACGGATTGTTAGCTGAAGAAAACTGTATCTGCAGGCTTTGTAACAATGTCATTGAGGATGGGTGCATAAAGAAATGCCAATCCAGTTTTAATATCCATATGGACCGGCATCCATTGAGTGACTATCACTCCTTAGTGGGTAATGTGTTAAACAAAACAGATTGTTGGGTATGCTCTCAAGTACCTCAGGGTCATAGCAAATCAGGGCTAGTACCATTTCCTTTAACGATAGGGGAGGTACTTGAGTTAAATGGTGGGAGACCGGTGGACAGGAGGTTTAATATCTCCAGCCCTCCTAGTTTGAAGCTCCACCAATACCATGTGGATAGGTCCCTCTTATGTTTTAACATCTCCAATCCCCGACAGCCGGGAAATTGGGAAGTGTCATGGAGCAACCTGACCGTGACCTTCTCGCATAGAGCAGATAGAATGCCTACAGATACAGAGCTTGTACGCCACATAGCCAGTAGAGGAAAATCTTTCAGGTATAGATATACCTTAGGAAATAGGATTACTAGAGTTGGAGAAGTATCACCAGGATACTGTGCACATATCGTACAACCTGATACGTGTATTAAGCAGATGGAAGAATTAGGGTCAGGAGATTTCACCTGGAAGGTATGTAATATGGTAATGTCCTACTCCGTCCCATATGTTCTCCCCGATGATGCTTATTTCATATGCGGGAGAAAGGCGTACAAGTGGCTTGCCCCAAACTCTGAAGGATTGTGTTATATTGGAAAAGTATTGCCTGAAGTGATGACTGTAACACATGATAAAATGAAAGACATACACCGTGGTGCCCAAGCTCCTTATACTCACACTCATTACGAGCACCGAGTTAAAAGACAACTGTCAGAAAGGTTAGAGCATCCGGCCTCTGATCTGATCCATGAATCCACCGGGATTCAGGTTCTGGTGGCGTTAGATTTCACTCGCACCGCTCGAGGAGTGATGAATTATAGATACATCTCTGCGCTTGCAAATTTGTTAGATAATATCACTGAAATGTATGATGACACGTTTAGATACACTGGAAGAGAACTCCAAGCTTATAAAACAGAACTGGTACAGCATAGAATGGTTCTTAATTACCTCACAGCAGTGACAGGCGGATATTGTGTTACATTGGCAACACAGTACGGCGTGAAGTGTTGCACGTACATCACGAATAGCACCGAGGATCCGGTAGAGGTCATAGACCAAAAGATGGATGATATTCTCCAATTAAAGTGGGAATTTCGCCGAAAACACAATCTCACTCTTGCTGCTGTAGGTAATGAGCTGACTGGTTGGGTGTCATGGTTGAACCCGCGAAATTGGTTCTCCGGTTAAGGAGACTGGGCTCAAGGAGTCATAATGGATGTTGGAAAGTTTCTCCTATGTATTTTAGGTGTTGTTATATCTATTGGATTGATATTTAGATGCGGGCAGGCTTTAATGAGGTGCAAGCAAAGTACAAGAGTGATGAGTTTGAGGAGTGAGGAAACTGTAATTAACCTGGATTTGATTTATGACCCAATGATAGAAACCAGGATGTGATGAAAAATGCGATTATACGGTCCGTTTCTTTCACCTGTTTTTCTGCTTTTCTCCAAGATAAAAAGACCCCCTTGGACGAGGAAGTTGACGAGACGCTATACAGACAACGGATGGACCAAAGAAGGAGTTTTGACCACTTGAGAAATGGACATTTGATGAACTTTGCCATGGATCCCCAGTTTCCCTAGTATTCTTAAACTTACGCTAGCCCAACATTTTTTGTAAATCTGATGGCATTGACAAAGCTTATTGCTCATGCCTAACGAGCAAAACAGCGCAAAGAAGACGACTTTCAACTGATACCGAACAAAACTTCGACGACAGATGTACATTTACCTGACATAGAATATCATTGCATTTTCCATAAGTGTTCTTCATCTTCATCTCTACAACCCTCAGGTAATAACACACATAGTATAGGGAATACAGGCACAGATATCAGCAATCACATATTCCCCCATTCATGTATCATCAACTAAAATGTGCTCCCCATTTTGTTCAAAAGCCGAAAAGAGCTCGGTAAAGTTTGACAGCCCATCCACAGACCTGTACCACGGGATAAGAAGGAATTCAAATGTATACTTCGCAATACCTCGAAGCTTGATTTACAACACGTTCGGCACGATGATACATGACCCCCCAAACATGGACTCATACACACATGCTTCTGCTATCTCACTAGGTCATACCCTTTTCACACCTACTCCTCTCTTCTTCCTTACCCAACCATGGAAATGAATTAACCCCTGACTTATATTTTTCTCCTTTTGAAATGTTTTAGAAGGTGGCAGTTATTATTGACTGCCAAAGGGTGGACTGTCAAAGTCAGAAAAATATCCCTATACACGCTGCCATATTTGCACCTCACGCTGGTCCGCGCTGCGCATGCGTGCGCTTTCCCGTGATAGCGCATACCCGCTGATGCGTGCACCCGCTCGCATCGGTATGCGTATTTACGGTAAAGAGTATGTAGTCGTAGCGTGCGACCCAATCGTTACATATTTCCACAATTAACGTAGTTTATAGATCATGGTCCCTTTGATAGATTCTGAAAGTTTGGTTAATATAGAATGTCCCTGATCGGAGGGATCCCTCTTTGTATTGTAGGAAGGGTCTAACAGGAGTCATACAGTAGTGTTTGGTACCCATCGGAAGAGTATTTAAATAGCAATATTCCGGTGTTGGTTTGGAGCGTATTAAATCGCTCGTGCGAATAGTTATGGACATAAGAAGTTTATGTCCATTACTATTATTTACTCTTACTCAGGTATGCGGCGGGAAACCTAGTTTCCCACCCACCTGAGCTGTTTG
Organism: Pseudophryne corroboree; assembly: GCF_028390025.1. Taxonomy (NCBI): domain Eukaryota; kingdom Metazoa; phylum Chordata; class Amphibia; order Anura; family Myobatrachidae; genus Pseudophryne; species Pseudophryne corroboree. Next base: position 171,617,114 of record NC_086455.1, on the reverse strand, counting down.
AAATCGTCACAGCCCACCTGTATGAATCACCCTATGACCTTTTGTTATAATGCGAAGCCGAATTCCTGCGTCCAATGGACAATGAGGTTGTAGGGACCATTAGATTGCATTGTGTGAGTAGCATAAAAGACGGGCCTGTGGCATCCAGCTTTCACTTCTCATCAAACGGTTCTCATTGCTGATAATCGGGAAGCTGGATGTCCAGAGGCGCATGCGATCGTTTCCCCTTGTGCGTAAGTTTCTCTCCGTAATCATATTGTCTTACTGTGAGCCATTTCTCTCATCTCTACCTCTCTCTCTCTCTCTACTCTTTCTCTCGTATTTTCCCTTGATTAGATTGTATTGTATTGTATTTATAGTGTAGTTATTTGGTTAGGAAGTCTCTGTTATAGTGTAGTGTATCATTTGTACTGTGATTCCTTTTTACAAGTATATTAGTTATAATACATTTAATAGGCTTTGGACCCTAAACAAGTATCTGTGTATTTTCTCATAGTGTTAAGTGTTCACAGAGCGTCGGTGACGCTCAAGCAGCTTTGTAGTTAATCAGGTTACACCAGGTTGCACTTACACACTGTCTCTACATAAAGGTATACTGTGTATCTAATAGTTAAAGGTATAGATATCAAGGTATAGCGTTGTGAGCGTCGGCGCCGCTGGTGATCTCCTCGTGGTCTCGAGCGTCCGCTACGCCATAGCGAATCATTACGTTTGTCTGTAGCCAATAGTGTGCCAGTCTGTGATCTCTGGGCCGTGAGCGAACGCGACGCTTGAGCGTCTCGCCTACGGCTGAGCGATCGTTACGCAAGTAGCGTACCCTTACGGTACTTCTTACGTAGTCAGCGTACAGTGTTCTAAGACCTCATAAAGGGTTATTTATACGATAAAGGAATACAGCTTTAGCATTCCTCAGCTGCTGCGTACTACCATATTCCCCAGGAAAAGGCGCCTTGCACCCCTACAGTGTTACAATACATACACACACACACAGCTCATATATATATATATATATATATTTATATTTATACACACACATATATAATATATATATATATACACACACACACACACACACACACATATACATTCTGTACATACATACACACACACAGATACGTCAGCACTGCTCTGTGTAAGCCGTGATCGTCTCACAAGACCCCCAGAATAAGCGTATATTTGCAGTACTTGCAGAGTAGCCGTGGGTCACTGAAGCACCTCATGGATTTGCGGAGACTGAAGCTACAGCAATTGTACAGGCATCGGGGATAATTACCTGTACAAAAGCATCACTCTGTATCACTCCACCCAACAAAGGAGGTAGAAAGGTTTAGTTAATAGAGGAGACGTTCCTCGCAGCGTCTGACACATTAGACATCATCAGAAAGCACAGTCTAGTGGAGCACAAACAGCTGCATTGTCACAGGCCTGCACGCCGCCAACGCTCAGACAATGGCTGCAGCCGCTGCTGCGGGAGCGTGACTGCTTAGTAATCATCAGATAAGCATTGCATACATAGAGCAATCAGTGCTTCCTATCGCTGCCTTATATGATCCTATACTCCCAGCGCCATCAATAAGGATCCTCGCTGCATATGTCAGGCGTTGTGTAATAAAGAGTCCAGGCAGATCAATGTGTGTAATAGACCGCTCTCCTGATATATAGTAATAGAAATACAGAAGGTATATACACTGTATCCAGGGGCTGGGAGTCAGCTAACATTCTGTGCCTCGTGCCTCGTGCATTAGCAGGAATTACAGTCATTGTATTTACTCTATTCTGCCAGGTATTCTGGGCCGGATCGCTGTTGTGCGAAATTGCATAGCGGCTGATTATCGAATGACTACGTATGCACCGCAATGCGCAGGTGCAAATCCAAACAAGGTGATTGAAGGGAAGCGGACGTTTGTGGGTGGTAACTGGCCGTTTTCTGGGAGTGTCAGGAAAAACGCAGGCGTGCCGAAGCGTTTTCAGGGCGGGTGTGTGACGTCAGCTCCGGCCCCGATCAGCCTGTTTCTATCGCACTGTAGGAGTAAGTCCTGGGCTGCGCACACACTGGAAAAATCATTCCATGGTGAGTGAGTTGCGAACGGATTTGTCTGGCGAAGTTTTCACACGGCGTACGCATGCATTCACACAACTCCATGGGTCGGGTTTTCACTCTGTGTGTTTTCACTCAAATTTGCAGAGGAGCGCTCAGGTCTGAATTACCCCTCTGTACATCAGGGGTTATTTAGAGTTGGCTGCTATCTTAGCAAAATCTGCTAACAATAAAATCACCTGCTGGGGGCTGCCCCGCACGGGGCAATTCAATTGCGATCGCATCGCAAAAACCTCAAATAGACCCCTGATTATGCATATATAGAGAGCAATATATGGACTTTCTTCCTGCAGGTAACCTAGAATATAAGATGTCCATATTTTCTGATGGCACAAAGATAACTATACTGGGTGACAGCGAGCAGAGTGTCATCAAATCCTAAACTGAACAAAGAGCTGGATAAATGCGCACACTGAGCGCGTCCGCTGTCCTAGAGTCGCATCGGCTACAGCGGATATACTGCGCAAAATATTAAGAAAAGCAGATTCCTTACAATGCACAGGACATGACGCAGCACGACTCTGCATGGCAGCGCCATCTGCCGACGTCTGTGCAGTACAACATATACAGTATTTGGGAAAAGTCATGTATACTGCTCACTTTACTATTGGGAATTAGTCTACGTTACCTCTTCTTTTGTTCTCTTTGATATAACCCGGAGCCAGTCTCCAATCATACTCAGCACAGCAGCGAAGTACGCTAGGCCAACCAGAATCCAGAACCACACAAGCGGCTTGTACCACTCCCGGTACATGATTTTGGTATTGCCCCCTGTAAGAGAAGCACGTCAACATTAATTTGGTATATTGCTGTATGTGAATGTTACGTTTCATCTAATCACCTGGTGGGGCTCATGGGGCAACAGACTGAGCAGAAGAGTCTACCGACACTAGGGGAGACTCCCATGTTAACCTGCATCAAGAACAGGCTCCCATTGTCTGCCCTCAAACAATTTCTACTAAGAAGGATGGAACTTAGCAATTCACTTGGAAACAGGCTCACTACGAGTTTCCAACATTAGTGATGTCACTAGTTCCTAGCCTCAGTGATGTCACAAGTTCCTAGCTTCAGTGATAATGTTGATATGTCGTTAAATGGTTAATCGCTACATGCTGTCTATAAGCTGTGTGTTATTGTGGATGGCTCGTCTGTCTACATAGCATCACATGTCTGAATAAATATTAAATACCAAAAGATCAGACTGTCTAGACTTCAGGGGCAAGACTTGTTTATATGCCTCTATAAAAGTATCTGCATGTGCACAAGTCTGGCACTGTGTTATTGGAGTGCCACAGTGCTGTACTGCTCTATGGTACTTAGCCCATGAGAGATTGATACCTTATCGTATTGATTGGTGTTTGTCTTCTATCACATGTATCCTGTTACATTCAAGAAAACCTACTCTGGTTTGGAATCAGCATGTGGACTGACCTGATTGCTCACATTTGTTACACACCTACCTATTTATAGACATCTGCCAATAAATACTAGCTCCCAGCCTCAGTGATGTCACTTCTTTCTAGTCTTAGTGATGTCACTAATTCCTAGCCTCATGGTACGTTGAGGTGATCCTTAATATGCGCAGCTACCCCGAAAAAATAGTACCTGTAAATTGATAAATAGGCCCCTAAAATGGTGTCAATTTAAGTTAAGTTATCTCTGTCTCATTTGGTCATATTTGCACATTTGTAATGATGCCGATTTTCTAATCTCTATGTACAGTGCTAGAGAACCCTTATGGCGCCACATAAATGAAAGATAATAATAATAATAATAATAATAATAATAATAATAATAATAATAATAATGTGAGAACTCTCTCCCATGAAGTCTGGAGGCGCTATAAATATACTAAATGTACTAGTGTTGGTATACCTGGAATATGGGGCTCCGATGCAGTAAACAGTAGAGGTACAGGAATAGCCCCTGGTGAGCATCGTGGGTTTGCACAGAGTGTAACGAACATTCCAGTCGCACGGCCGAACGCAGGAAGATTGACATGAAGTGGGCGTTTCTGGGTGTCAACTGACCGTTTTCAGGGAGTGCTTAGAAAAACGCAGGCGTGGCAGAAAAAATGCAGGCGTGGCTGGGCGTTCGCTGGGTGGGTGTGTGAAGTCAAAAGCCGTCCCTCCGTCATTAGAATCAACGCACACGAAGAGTACCTACAGGTTTGGTCTTGTTTTGCAGGCGCTCTGCTGCACAGGCGTTCACACTTCTGCAAAGCGAAAATATACTCCCCGGTGGGCGGCGACAATGCGTTTGCACGGCTGCTAACAGTAGCCAGCGAGCGTACAAATCGGAATGACCCCCTATGTCTGCTCCTCTATTGTTCTCTGCCCCTGGGGGGGGGGGGGGGGGGGGGGGAGATTGTAGTGACTGCCACATCACCAGCAGCAGAGTGTGCCCCCCCCCATCCCCGCATGGCCACGGTGCCCGCACTTATCTGCAAATCCTTATTCAAGGAGCATGCTGCTCACACTAACTGGAATTAACATAATTAATTTAAAAGCAGCATCAATTAGATGAGATAATTACTGACGCCTCTTAAGATGCCGGATTTTTCTCTCCAGATTTCCACAACTTCTAAAAAGAAGTTTGCAGGCAGACAATTGTTCTCTTATTCCCCATTGTCCGGTATACGTATGTGGCGCGACTCTCGCAAGTGCGTGGTCAGTACAGTTACACATGGAATAACGGACAAGAGTTTATTGTTGGAAGTTTAGTTACAGCTTATTGGGGCTGCTGAACGCTAGGGAGTGAGGACAGGCGCCGTGCGCAGACTGGAGGGTGATAACGCTCTGTACATACAACCTATGGGGCACCTCTTATTTGGGTGGTGAGGTAAGTTCAGCTGGGGAGCATTTTATGTCTGATCAGCATCACTCATGCCGCCAATAGTAACTTATTGCGCCAATCACTCTGCATCCTGATTCTGCGTGTGGAGTGGGCGAGTGGCCCTAGGCTGCAGCCATGTTTCATTGGATTTGTGGAATTTAGCCCCTTGGGTGGATATTTCATATATTAACAGCTATTTATACAGTTAACACGTTACTCTGCGCTTTACAGAGCGTGTGCAGTCAATTGTAAAGCGCGCGGAATATGCTGCGCTATATAAGAGACGGTTAATAAATAAATAAATGCGATCAGCCCCAGCAGAGCTTACACTCTATACTCTCTCCCACATGGACAAGCACAAGGATTACTTTAGTTTTTTGGCAGAAGTCAATTAGCCTATCGGTATATTTCTGGATTATGGGAGGACACCGGAGCACCGGGAGGAAACAAGGGGAGAACATACAAACTCCACAGTGATAGACAGATGGTTGGACCGACACTCCTGACCCCAGAGCTGTGGGGCAGCAATGCTAACCACTGTGTCACCATGTTGGCAGTGGTGGAATTGGAGCATCTATGTGTTTGCTACGACCTCCTCTTTAGCACTATAGCCCCTCCATGTCAAAGGGAGCACCTGTATGTATAACTACCCGCTGTATCCTGGGAGAACAGGGCAATTTACAGAGGTTGGTTCCTGAAAGCGTGCACTGACATCACCAAACAGAGGACGGGGGGGGGGGGGGGGGCTATAGAAGATTAAGGGGGAGGTGTACTAAGCAGTGATAAAAGTGGAGAAGTGAGCCAGTGGAGAAGTTGCCCATGGCAACCAATCAGCTGTTCAGTATACTGTTATATTATGCAAATTATAGATGTTACGTCAATGCTGATTGGTTGCCATGGGCAACTTCACCACTGACTCACTTCTCTTTTATCACTGCTTAGTACATCTCCTCCTAAGCCTTATTAATGATACCTCCCTGCACTGCCCATGCGCTGTCACCTCTGCAACAGATAACAGGGATGATACATTTCAGATATTTCACACTTCAATCTATTATAAATTGCAGGAGAGCGAGGTCTTGACCCCAGCTCAGGAGCACGGAGATAAGCGATTGGTGCATCTTACTAAAGCTGGCTACACACTGAACAACGCGGTTTGTTAACATTAATTGTGTTTCAATAGATTGTGTCATCGGACGGCAGATCGTGCAATATGTGCGCGGGGTGATATATATTGATACATCGTATTGTCACCAGGCTGGATTGGCTGATCATTGTAGTGCATAATCGGCTTTACAGTTATCATCATTTCACTAGAGAAATAAGCAGAGAGAAAAGATGTGAATCCCCCCCTTATCGGCCAGCAGAATAATTCTAGATGCATCAATCCGCTGCTCTCACACCCTTCTTCAGATGTGCTTCATGTATAATATATGTGAGGGTGAGATCAGAGGGAGCCGCAGTGGGGGTGGAAACACATTTACCGGGAAAAAGGTCACTTTAGCCTTTAACCCTTCCTGGCGCAGATGAATCCTGATGACACGAGATAGATCACACTCCACTGGCTCCCAAGACGGGGAAGAGGGCGTACGTAGTGCTGTTCCCCCCAGGGCACAGGAACGTGCCAACATTTGATGATCTGACAATATCAACTTAGGGAATGATCAATGATTTGAGGGTGCATTAAATCTGCATCTCAGAAGCAACGTACACTTACCTGCTACGTAGTCCCCGAAGCCGACAGTAGTGAGCGTGACCACCACAAAGTAGATGGATTCCAGCTCCGACCATCCTTCGATCTGTTTGAAGATGACCGCTGGGATGGTCACAAACACCAGGCAACCGGCCACGATGAAGAGGATGGTGGAAATTACTCGGATCTTGGTCTGGCTCACCTGCTTCTTCTGGAGACAATACAGGGTGATTAGAGGGTGCAACTGCATCTGCTGGCGCTATATAAGTGAATGTTAATGATTAAATGCTCATAATAGGGTCTGTTAGTCTACACCGTCCTGTCTATAAACAAGAGGAGCAGATCTGTATATCTAGAATTGTGTAGAACAGATGCCACCGTTTCCAGCCATTGCATGGTAAGACTCTACCCGGTACTCGTGGGTGCAAGTATCATCAGACATAGCGGGAGAACGCACTCGCCAACGCACTACCGATATATCGTTCGCCGATATGCAGTGTAGAATAAAGCTGCCACGCATGTGTGGGCTGCATGCAGAAACAGACAGTATTTACCCTGCATGCAAACATCATACATGTATTTGCCCCACTTGCGGTATATCGTGGTGCGTGCAGGTGCACAGAAACATTCTGGCTTTATTCCCATCTCTCAATCAGGCCCTCAGTCTGCCCTACTCAGTATATTGGGGGTCATTCCGAGTTGTTCGCTAGCTGTTTTCGGTCGCAGCGCGGCGATTAGGTCAAAAAGCGGCACTTCTGCTCATGCGGCGCAATGCCCACGCACAACGTACTTTCACAACGGCCGATGTAGTTTCACACAAGGTCTAGCGACGCTTTTCAGTCGTACTGCTGGCCGCTGAGTGATTGACAGGAATGGGGCGTTTCTGGGAGGTGACTGACTGTTTTCAGGGAGTGTGCTGAAAAACGCAGGCGTGTCAGATACAAACGTGGGCGTGCCTGGGAAAACGCAGGCGTGCCTGGGAAAACGCAGGCGTGGCTGGCCAAATGCAGGGCGTGTTCGTGACATCAAAACAGGAACTAAATAGTCTGAAGTGATCGCAAACGCTGAGTAGGTCTGGAGCTACTCAGAAAATGCTCAAAAATATTTTGGAGCCGTTCTGCGATCCTTTCGTTCGCACTACTGCTAAGCTAAGATACACTCCCAGGGGGCGGCGGCTTAGCGTTTGCACGGCTGCACTCTGAATGAGGGCCATTGTTTTGCACTTTTGCAGCAATTTGCTCCAACGCTCAGTAACCGCTCTACAGCCGGAAACATTTGCAGTTGTAGCAAAATTCTCTAGCTGACTTTCTGCGGATAAAACCCCTTTTATAGACTGTGTAAATCAGCTTCCATGCAAATACGTGACAGCGATTTCACACAGGCAAGGGCAGGATTCAGTGCAGCTTTTCCCCACATTACGCTGGGGTCCCAGGGGAGCCCTTAGGACACTCTGTAGCGAGAAACGTTCCTGTGTCCCTGAGCGGCACTGACTGGAATTCTCCTGGTTGCTAATCTTATCAAAGTGTTTCATTGTATTTAAATCACAGGGATGCTGCCATAGTAATCAAACAAGGCTTTGTCTCAAGGACGACCAAGATGGCGGACAATCGGTTACAGCACTGGGAAGGCCGGCAGGTGTCAGGATGTGTCGGCGTCTGTCTCTTTTCAGCAGCGCATTGTATGTATCATTGTATCAGACATGGGTAACATGTTGACAGACATCTCAATATGTTCATCATCTTGACATGACGCATGTCGACACAGAAGAAATGTTGACACGATGATCACGAGGGAAATACTGGGCTCATTTATCAACGAGTGGTAAATTTCACCGTGAGTGATAAAACTCATTGCGTGTGATAAACGGTGTTCCAGCCAATTCAGCTTCTAACAGTCATGTGTTTTAAAAATGACAGTTGGGAGCTGATTGGCTGGAGCACCATTTGTCATATGCAATAAGTTTTATCACTCAGGGTGGGATGTACTAAAATACATCGCTGCCCACCGCAGCCATGCTAATCGCATGGCTGCGGTATATGAGCCCCCCCCCCCGCATGGAGGCTTACTGGACGGAGGTATGCCGGGTGAGGGGGGGTCGTCGTGAGCGGCGCGTGGCGGCGGAGGCGGTTAGAAGCCCATAGGCTTCTATTGGCTATCGCCACAAAAAGATGGTGATACCCTCTGCGTCGATAACCCAGCGGCTGGCGGTTGGTACATATGAAAATGCGGTAAAACAGCAGAAAACGTGGATTTTACTGCACTTTCCCTTTAGTACATCTCTCCCATACTGTGAAATTTATCACTCATTGAAAAATGAGCCCAATATGTTTTTAGACTAACCTTATCATCAACATTTTCCCTGTTGACATGGTAGATAACCTTTTAATTATGTCGACATCATAGCATTGACAATCTGACGGCATAGCGATAACAGCACCCTTATAGGTAGGTGCTATAGGATTTGATCTGATACAATCGGGACCACAGCAGTGTCGTATAGGGTGATATCACCTTATCCATAAGACTTTTTGATTATGGGATCTATTCAATTGATGTCGGATCCTTTCCGACAGAAAGCATTCGGCAGTCCAGTATTCAATTTGAGGCCAAATCCAACAGGTTTTGGCTGTTTTCGACAATGTCAATCCGACTTTTTTTTAAAGTCGGACTGACATTGTCAAAAACGGACCAGAAACCTGTCGGATTTGGCTGCAAATCCTAGAAAAACGTGGATCCGCGACTAATCCGCCAATCTACGCGTTTTCCAACAAGTCGGAAAAATGGCAGCCCCACTGAATAGGTCGAATCACGATTCAACCTAAAAAAAAAGTCAGAAACTGCCTTCTTTCCGACTAGAATTGAATACACCCCTTAGTCTTTCATTTTCATATGCAGACATGACCTATTTGTTTTTTATATTTGTATTAGTTTAATAGATATGTTTATGGTTTTTATAAATATTAGCAAAATGACAATTCCACAGAGCTTGCTTCTTATTGGATGAAGCCTTTAGCGCGATGGCGAATGACATTCTGCGTTTCTGTGAGACATCCTATTATCAACCATAATGCGTAAATGACAATGCCGCATGTTATATATGTTCGTTCTACAGGGAGCAGCCAGTACCATAGTGCAGAGATTATATCACTCGTTTTATAACCTCCTTATATAGTTACATTTAGGATAATTTTGCTCATAAAATTATTTTTATCTATAAGCGCAAGAATAAGAGTTTTTTCTGAGTTTTAAAAGAGAAACTGGTCTTTAAAAAGGTTCTGGTAAAACAGCACAATATACCGTCCTTTCCCAATAATAAACAAAGGGGAAGTTAATTAATATAGGTCAGAGTCCTTTAATTAGCTGCTTCATAGGAGACAATGGTGCCGATTCACAGTTGGAAGCAAAGCAGAGAAGCAGTAACTGTGCACCTGGATAATGCATGTTATGTGTGCATGCAGGGTAAGTGCCGCCGGCAGCTTCTACATGTGGCCCACACATACTGGGCAGATATATTTTTGCACTGCCGCACCTGGATAATGCACGTTATGTGTGCATGCGGGGTAAGTACCATCGGCAGCTTCTACATGTGGCCCACACATACTGGGCAGATATATTTTTGCACTGCCGCACCTGGATAATGCACGTTATGTGTGCATGCGGGGTAAGTACCATCGGCAGCTTCTACATGTGGCCCACACATACTGGGCAGATATATTTTTGCACTGCAATTCACAGTTCAGCTAGCACACACCCCTCCCAAATCTCATCAGTCTGCACGTGTTACATCTACCCCACCTGCAGCACAGCATGGTCCGGCATATCACACAGAGCCACCCAAACGTCCAACCCTAAGGATAGATAAACCAGGACACATCCGCACGTATTATGTATAATTAGCTGTAACGTTTAGTTTCCTAATAACTTTTGCAGAAGCCTATAAGTGCCATACGTGGCTCAGTCACTGATCGCTGTTCCCGCTCCGCTCCCCGGAAGCCTCATTAAAAATACACAGATGTTTGTGCCGATCTCTGCTCATTAAGGTAATAGACTCAGCTGGAATTACGTGTCGCAGTATCACGCCGAGGGGCCTATTCTGCTTAATGAGAGCCCGTTAGGGTGACAGTGATGATTACCCTCACGTCTCAAGTGTCAGCTTATTGCAGGTAAAACATTCTGGCATTTTGATTATTATTATTATTTACACGTCTCGCTGCTTTGTTTCCCATCTATAGGCGGAGATTAGAGATAATGCTGGAACATACTGTCTTACAGAGAAAGATGCTGTTTCAGGGGTACAGCCCGTCAGCCCCCTATTGCTGCGCCATGCAGCATGCAATAAATATAAGTAATCAGATATAAAAAGAGGAGGGCCCCGTTCACCCCTAATCTTCAACCTGAGTGCTAGACAGGGAGCGTGGGGTTCCTCTGTTTTAGAGAAAAGCAGGCTGGTCAGAATGAGGTTGGTGCCTCTACGGCGGAGGTTCAGGGTGATTAACGATATTGGGATCCCTTGTTTCCCCTGAATAACAGACTGGTCCCTAAAAGGTTCACTTCCCGTTATAATAAAAAAAAATCACATCATAAAAACTTTAATGGAATAAATGGTTTACCCAAAACTCCATACACAGGGGAACTTCAACTCCAGTCCCCAAGTACCCCCAATCAGGTTCTGTGGATAGACTCCCACGTGGATAGTAGTGAATCAAACAAATGCTGGGGAAACACGTGAAACCCCCACAAAAAATGTGTTGACTATTTGTGTTTCGACCAGTGTCATGTCGACCATTTGAATCTGTCGACCTTTAACACTGTTGCCTTGGAGCATTTGGCCTGTGCTGACTGAGGGGTCCCGTGCCTGGACTTATATCTTAGTGTTTGGGACCCACCTGATGCTAAGGTCACATGGACGCAGAGGGTGGGCCCATATATTTTTGGCCAAAAAATATGCCAAGCACCTCATTTTTGCTGTAGGTTAATTAGCAGAGCTTGCTATTATTATTGATATTATCAGTGCTTGGTGCCTAGGGTATGCATCTGCAATTCACAAGTCTCAGCATGGTAGCACCTCTTATTATGTTTAAAAATAGGGTGTGCAGTCTAGCCCCCCCCCCACACACACACACCTTTCCTTAAGCACTGTTGACTTAATGCATGTCGACCTATTACCTGATACCCTTCCACGGCCAGAAATTCACAAATCATGACCCCTTGGTGCTGTGGCTGAGAAACCCCTGGCATACACCATGTTATTGCATATAAAACATTGCATCTTCTTCACTTAGAAAAAGTGAAAATATTTCCACAATGATGTCACTCCCGCACACGGTGACCAACCACAGCAGATACGCTGAGTTCCCTCTCATCGCCAGAGGGGAACATGCTTGTGATTGGCTGGTGGCGGAGAGGTCTCTCATGGACTCCCAGATTAATTATCAGATATTTCTGTAAGACTGAGTTTCAGGCAGAGAAAAAAAAGCTTGGCTGCTAAAATGGAAGTTCCAGACCACTAACGGCGCCACGTGGACGACAGGACTGAGCGAAATCGGACTACGAGCAATGTGCTGAGTGCAGTGACGTGGATACACTACGGGTGGCCATAACCTGGCTAAACTGTAAGGGGGAGATTAATCAATGCTTGGAGAGAGATAAAGAGGAGAGAGAGATAAAGTACAAACCAAGCAGCGTCTGTCATGTTACAGGGTGTGTTTGCAAAATTGGTTAGGTGCTGACTGGTTGATACATTATCTCTCTCCAAGGTTTGATACATATCCCCCATAAATGAGAAACGGACGTGAGCACTATCTTGTACTCAGAACACACGGCCCGATTCATAGTTTGACGGAATGCCAATGTTGTGCGCAGTTCTTTTGCCACAGCGCATACGTAACAGCTGTGTTGTGCATTTGCCGCCATGGTCTTGCGGCGCCGGTTGCAGAGAGGATTTCTTTGCAAAGTGAAAGGCAGGGACCATTTGTGGGATGGAAGGTGCATCGCAACAATTTCAGTGGGTGATCGAGTATGACTGCGATCCTGTACGCAGTTACAGACATCTTATTTCCTGCAGTCATTCTGCGCGACAATAGAGGTTACTCGGAAGGTCAATTCCCGACCAACGTGCGTACGATATCTGCGTCTTCATACACAAGCGGCGGATTTCAGGCGATGCCAATAGGCGCCTCAATACAAATCCCGGCGGATGCAACATTAGCATATTTTGCACAGCCGCCAAGTACTAAATTGCAGCAGCGACGGCATCAGGCCCAAAATGCAGAAGTTACTAACTACACATTGCCATATTTATAAGACAGTCCATCCCAGTTCGGTCACTGAGCTTTACCAATAAACATCAGTGATGTATGGTGTGTCCACCTTCACCTGATTATATATCACAGGTTACATATACTGCATGGAGCTCCCAGTCAGAAAAGGATTTCCTCCTGTGCTGGGCTATACTGGTAGTCTCTGCCAGGAATGGAAGCAGTCGCAGGGATCACTGACCCTTATGGTTCTGCATATTACTAAGGAACAGCTGACACAGGTTTAGGACAATTGAGTTTACATAGGGGTGCATGAAAAAGCTTGTGGCCACAAACAATTTTCTGTTTGTATATATTTAAGTAGGTGGCCATGGGCTACATGCACCCCACCCTATGAGTGGTGAGTGCAGACATTGCACCCCACTTCTTGGGTGGCGAATGCTGTGGTTTTATATTTGTTGGTATATTGTAGGGTTAATCTTTGGTTAACTCTTATTAACTGTGGCCACAATCTTTTTTCATGCACCCCTATGTAAACTCAATTGTCCTAAACCTGTGTCAGCTGCTCCTTAGTAATTTATCAGCCAGTGTCAGGTGACTAGTGTACCTTTAAAAGCCATAAGGTATGTGGCAGGTGCACATTAAACCTAGTGGGCATATTTGCAGTTATATTGTGTGTGATACAGTTGCCAAGATTTAATTTTTATGACTCTGTGATAGTGTAGGACCTGCATGAAGGTGGGGCACCTTGGCGATTGGTTTGCAGGCTTCTGTGCATTGGCCAATTCACTAACTAAACCCCCATCATTTATTTATTGATGTTGCGAGGATAAGTGAGCTTGCCATAGTGAGTGCTGAATTTTCTGTTTGTGTATATATATATATATATATATATATATATATATATATATATATATATGAATAATATATGTGAATAATATATAGTGCAGCGGATTATCACATAGTCCTTACCCTGAAGACTTTCTCCACCCTTGCGATGCTTTTCCCAAAGATTGTGCCGAGTTGGTCTCCGATTCCAGCCAATAGGAAGCCAAACAGAGGGATGCCGAATATAGCGTACAGGATGCAGAATATCTTCCCCCCTTCCGTGCTCGGTGCAATGTTACCGTAACCTGGGTACAAGTACACGTAACAATCATACAGAACTCAGTACACGTAACAATCACATAGAACTCAGTACACGTAACAATCATACAGAACTCAGTACACGTAACAATCACATAGAACTCAGTACACGTAACAATCATACAGAACTCAGTACACGTAACAATCACATAGAACTCAGTACATGTAACAATCATACAGAACTCAGTACATGTAACAATCACATAGAACTCAGTACATGTAACAATCACATAGAACTCAGTACATGTAACAATCATACAGAACTCAGTACATGTAACAATCACATAGAACTCAGTACATGTAACAATCATACAGAACTCAGTACATGTAACAATCACATAGAACTCAGTACACGTAACAATCATACAGAACTCAGTACATGTAACAATCACATAGAACTCAGTACATGTAACAATCATACAGAACTCAGTACATGTAACAATCATACAGAACTCAGTACATGTAACAATCATACAGAACTCAGTACATGTAACAATCATACAGAACTCAGTACATGTAACAATCACATAGAACTCAGTACACGTAACAATCACATAGAACTCAGTACATGTAACAATCACATAGAACTCAGTACATGTAACAATCACATAGAACTCAGTACATGTAACAATCACATAGAACTCAGTACATGTAACAATCACATAGAACTCAGTACATGTAACAATCATACAGAACTCAGTACATGTAACAATCATACAGAACTCAGTACATGTAACAATCATACAGAACTCAGTACATGTAACAATCACATAGAACTCAGTACATGTAACAATCACATAGAACTCAGTACATGTAACAATCATACAGAACTCAGTACATGTAACAATCACATAGAACTCAGTACATGTAACAATCACATAGAACTCAGTACATGTAACAATCACATAGAACTCAGTACATGTAACAATCACATAGAACTCAGTACATGTAACAATCATACAGAACTCAGTACATGTAACAATCACATAGAACTCAGTACATGTAACAATCACATAGAACTCAGTACATGTAACAATCATACAGAACTCAGTACATGTAACAATCACATAGAACTCAGTACATGTAACAATCATACAGAACTCAGTACATGTAACAATCACATAGAACTCAGTACACGTAACAATCATACAGAACTCAGTACATGTAACAATCACATAGAACTCAGTACATGTAACAATCACATAGAACTCAGTACACGTAACAATCACATAGAACTCAGTACATGTAACAATCATACAGAACTCAGTACATGTAACAATCACATAGAACTCAGTACATGTAACAATCACATAGAACTCAGTACATGTAACAATCATATAGAACTCAGTACATGTAACAATCATACAGAACTCAGTACATGTAACAATCACATAGAACTCAGTACATGTAACAATCACATAGAACTCAGTACATGTAACAATCACATAGAACTCAGTACATGTAACAATCATACAGAACTCAGTACATGTAACAATCACATAGAACTCAGTACACGTAACAATCATACAGAACTCAGTACATGTAACAATCACATAGAACTCAGTACACGTAACAATCATACAGAACTCAGTACATGTAACAATCACATAGAACTCAGTACATGTAACAATCACATAGAACTCAGTACACGTAACAATCACATAGAACTCAGTACATGTAACAATCATACAGAACTCAGTACATGTAACAATCACATAGAACTCAGTACATGTAACAATCACATAGAACTCAGTACATGTAACAATCATATAGAACTCAGTACATGTAACAATCATACAGAACTCAGTACATGTAACAATCACATAGAACTCAGTACATGTAACAATCACATAGAACTCAGTACATGTAACAATCACATAGAACTCAGTACATGTAACAATCATAC
Organism: Pseudophryne corroboree; assembly: GCF_028390025.1. Lineage (NCBI taxonomy): Eukaryota > Metazoa > Chordata > Amphibia > Anura > Myobatrachidae > Pseudophryne > Pseudophryne corroboree. Next base: position 171,601,179 of record NC_086455.1, on the reverse strand, counting down.
AGAACTCAGTACATGTAACAATCACATAGAACTCAGTACACGTAACAATCATACAGAACTCAGTACATGTAACAATCACATAGAACTCAGTACACGTAACAATCATACAGAACTCAGTACATGTAACAATCACATAGAACTCAGTACATGTAACAATCACATAGAACTCAGTACACGTAACAATCACATAGAACTCAGTACACGTAACAATCACATAGAACTCAGTACATGTAACAATCATACAGAACTCAGTACACGTAACAATCATACAGAACTCAGTACACGTAACAATCATACAGAACTCAGTACACGTAACAATCATACAGAACTCAGTACACGTAACAATCATACAGAACTCAGTACACGTAACAATCATACAGAACTCAGTACACGTAACAATCATACAGAACTCAGTACATGTAACAATCACATAGAACTCAGTACATGTAACAATCATACAGAACTCAGTACATGTAACAATCACATAGAACTCAGTACATGTAACAATCACATAGAACTCAGTACATGTAACAATCATACAGAACTCAGTACATGTAACAATCACATAGAACTCAGTACATGTAACAATCATACAGAACTCAGTACATGTAACAATCACATAGAACTCAGTACACGTAACAATCATACAGAACTCAGTACATGTAACAATCACATAGAACTCAGTACATGTAACAATCACATAGAACTCAGTACATGTAACAATCACATAGAACTCAGTACACGTAACAATCACATAGAACTCAGTACATGTAACAATCACATAGAACTCAGTACACGTAACAATCATACAGAACTCAGTACATGTAACAATCATACAGAACTCAGTACATGTAACAATCACATAGAACTCAGTACATGTAACAATCACATAGAACTCAGTACATGTAACAATCACATAGAACTCAGTACATGTAACAATCACATAGAACTCAGTACACGTAACAATCATACAGAACTCAGTACATGTAACAATCACATAGAACTCAGTACATGTAACAATCACATAGAACTCAGTACATGTAACAATCACATAGAACTCAGTACATGTAACAATCATACAGAACTCAGTACATGTAACAATCACATAGAACTCAGTACATGTAACAATCACATAGAACTCAGTACACGTAACAATCACATAGAACTCAGTACATGTAACAATCATACAGAACTCAGTACATGTAACAATCACATAGAACTCAGTACATGTAACAATCACATAGAACTCAGTACATGTAACAATCATATAGAACTCAGTACATGTAACAATCATATAGAACTCAGTACATGTAACAATCATACAGAACTCAGTACATGTAACAATCACATAGAACTCAGTACATGTAACAATCACATAGAACTCAGTACATGTAACAATCACATAGAACTCAGTACATGTAACAATCATACAGAACTCAGTACATGTAACAATCACATAGAACTCAGTACACGTAACAATCATACAGAACTCAGTACATGTAACAATCACATAGAACTCAGTACACGTAACAATCATACAGAACTCAGTACATGTAACAATCACATAGAACTCAGTACATGTAACAATCACATAGAACTCAGTACACGTAACAATCACATAGAACTCAGTACACGTAACAATCACATAGAACTCAGTACATGTAACAATCATACAGAACTCAGTACACGTAACAATCATACAGAACTCAGTACACGTAACAATCATACAGAACTCAGTACACGTAACAATCATACAGAACTCAGTACACGTAACAATCATACAGAACTCAGTACACGTAACAATCATACAGAACTCAGTACATGTAACAATCACATAGAACTCAGTACATGTAACAATCACATAGAACTCAGTACATGTAACAATCATACAGAACTCAATACATGTAACAATCACATAGAACTCAGTACATGTAACAATCACATAGAACTCAGTACATGTAACAATCATACAGAACTCAGTACATGTAACAATCACATAGAACTCAGTACATGTAACAATCATACAGAACTCAGTACATGTAACAATCACATAGAACTCAGTACATGTAACAATCACATAGAACTCAGTACATGTAACAATCATACAGAACTCAGTACATGTAACAATCATACAGAACTCAGTACATGTAACAATCACATAGAACTCAGTACATGTAACAATCATACAGAACTCAGTACATGTAACAATCACATAGAACTCAGTACATGTAACAATCACATAGAACTCAGTACATGTAACAATCATACAGAACTCAGTACATGTAACAATCACATAGAACTCAGTACATGTAACAATCATACAGAACTCAGTACATGTAACAATCACATAGAACTCAGTACATGTAACAATCATACAGAACTCAGTACATGTAACAATCACATAGAACTCAGTACACGTAACAATCATACAGAACTCAGTACATGTAACAATCACATAGAACTCAGTACATGTAACAATCATACAGAACTCAGTACACGTAACAATCACATAGAACTCAGTACATGTAACAATCATACAGAACTCAGTACATGTAACAATCATACAGAACTCAGTACATGTAACAATCACATAGAACTCAGTACATGTAACAATCATACAGAACTCAGTACACGTAACAATCATACAGAACTCAGTACATGTAACAATCATACAGAACTCAGTACATGTAACAATCACATAGAACTCAGTACATGTAACAATCACATAGAACTCAGTACATGTAACAATCATACAGAACTCAGTACACGTAACAATCATACAGAACTCAGTACACGTAACAATCACATAGAACTCAGTACATGTAACAATCATATAGAATTCAGTACACGTAACAATCATACAGAACTCAGTACATGTAACAATCACATAGAACTCAGTACACGTAACAATCACATAGAACTCAGTACATGTAACAATCACATAGAACTCAGTACACGTAACAATCATACAGAACTCAGTACACGTAACAATCATACAGAACTCAGTACATGTAACAATCACATAGAACTCAGTACATGTAACAATCATACAGAACTCAGTACATGTAACAATCACATAGAACTCAGTACATGTAACAATCACATAGAACTCAGTACATGTAACAATCATACAGAACTCAGTACATGTAACAATCACATAGAACTCAGTACATGTAACAATCACATAGAACTCAGTACATGTAACAATCACATAGAACTCAGTACATGTAACAATCACATAGAACTCAGTACATGTAACAATCACATAGAACTCAGTACATGTAACAATCACATAGAACTCAGTACATGTAACAATCACATAGAACTCAGTACATGTAACAATCACATAGAACTCAGTACATGTAACAATCATACAGAACTCAGTACAACTATCGGATACCTATGTAACCACACCAGGCGTAGCTATAATGGATGCAGGGTGTGCCGTGCACAGGTTCCCATGTGTCCAATGGGATTATGGAACCCTTTCCCCATCAGTTATAGGTACCCGTTTGGTTGTATGTGGGGTCCCCCTTACACCCTACTTCTTTAGCGCCCTATCTAGTTCCCTCTTCTGATTACTGTAAGATGCTGCTCCATTACGGGCAGTGTCACATCTATAGAGCCATGAAATCACCAGTGGGGATGTCACAGCCCACACGCACCAGGGGAACGCCTCGCCCAGGCCCCCTCTATCCTCCCAGCGGGTAACTGGCGCAGTATAAAAATGGCGGCACTCACCTATTGTGGTGATCACCGTCCCAGCAAAGAAGAAGGCGCTGCCTAGGTCCCAGTGGCTGCTGTTGTTGTTGGAATAGTTCCCGATGGGGTTTACACCCGCGTTGTCAGCATCGATGGCTTTCTGAGGAGAGAGAACGGTGTAAGGTGAGAAGGGGGAACCAACCTCAGAATGTAGGTAAGTACTCCATGTATCAGGCAGGTGCCAGAGCAGATCTAGTCAGAGTAGAGCAGTGAGATAATAGTTTCCACTCGTTGCTCATTATATGGGGTCACTGAGAACGAAAGGGGGGGTGGGGGGGGGGGGGGGGGGGGGTCGTGCAGCGCTACTGCCGCAGATACAGGACTCCAGAGGGGGGGGGGGGGGTTAAAGAAATGTGTGCAGAGTGTACATTATACAGATGTGTCCTCATTCATCTGGCCTCAACACGCCATGCAGAAGAAATACGTAGCGTGAGTGAGCCGCCAGGGCCCGTGCTGCTCTGCAAATGTCAGGCATCGTTATTTTTTGCTGAAAATGCGTCTTGTTCACAACGCAATGAGACTAGGACGCACGAGGAGACGGCTGATTGATTTGATATAGGACACTTGTATATTGAGTGCGACTGAGTGATCTATGTACTAATCCTTGGAGAGAGATAAAGTACCGGTTAATCAGCTCCCAGCTCCTGAGTCTGTATAGAGAACAGAACAGAACTTGTAAAAGCTGCAGCTGCTACATCGTATCACTGTGTACAGATGAAGAGACTCAGTCGCACACAGTACATCAGTGATACATCCCGCCACTTACCGAGTACATACAGCGCTAATAAGAATGAAAAGTGCAAAGTGCAGCTCCCCTGATAAGAGAGTCCTTTGCGATAGAAACATAGAATGTGACGGCAGATGAGAACCACGTGGCCCCTCTAGTCTGCCCTAACACAAGTACACGCACACACTTACACACTAGGGTTCATTCTTGGCAGAAGCCAATTAACCTACCAGTATATTTTTGGATTGTGGGAGGAAACCGGAGTACCCGGAGGAAGCCCACGCAAGTACAGGGAGAACATACAAACTCCACACAGTTAGGGCAGTGGTGGATACCAAACCCCTGACCTCAGTGCTGTGGTAATGTAACATGGGGCATCCACTTCTGCAATCAGAGAGGTGAAGGATCGCAAAATACTGTTACAGCCAGACTGCTCCACAGAGGAAAGATGGAGATATCTTACACATACAGGCTATGAAACCTCTGATTTATGCAGCTTGTAAATTGCATAGCTGCAACGTCCCCATACATTGCATGGGGACTCTGGTCAAATGTAGGAGAGATCTGTGCAAGAGATCCATCCAAAACCAGACAGATCCCCACATATGATCCACTCACATTCTGCTTAAACCCCCCCCCCCCCCCCCCCCCCCCAGAACATTTAGCCTATGTGCAAAAGCCCCATTGCCCACCCAGTTACACCCACTCAGCTGCAAGTGGAGATGTGAATGAATTGCGTACGACACGGAGTCACCCTAAACACAGAAAATACGCAGCGCTAACAATCGCAAGACCGAAATTCTGATTCAGCTCCGCTTCAGTGACTGGAGGAACAGCAACAACGATCCAGACATGACATAGTGCGCTGTGCGACACAGGGAAACGCGTCCGATGGACACTATCCTGCGCTGGTCACTGCTGGTGCCCACATCCATTTACTATTACTTGCAGAATACACCTGCGGATTTGACTGTATATCCGACTCCACATAAGTCCTCTCCATTAACATTGGCTCGCAAATGGAGAAGCGGGACTGCGCGGAGCCGCCATCACTGCGGGACTGCGCGGAGCTGGTGGAATAATGCTTGTTGACATTAATCCTCCATTCCAAGCCATTTATTTGTCACAGTGACTGTGGGGTCTATGTACTAAAGCCCTGGAAAGAGATAAAGTTGAGAGACATAAAGTACCAGACAACCAACACCTGTCATTTTTCAAACACAGCCTGTAACACAGGGGCTGATTGGCTGGTACTTTATCTCTCTCTCTAAAGGCTTAGTACATAGGGGGTCATTCAGAGTTGATCGCTAGCTGCTTTTGTTCGCTGCGCAGCGATCAGGCAAAAAATTGGCACTTCTGCGCATGCGGCACAATGCGCACGCACGTCGTACTATTACAACAAACGATGTCGTTTCACACAGGGTCTAGCGAAGCTTTTCAGTCGCACTGCTGGCCGCAGAGTGATTGATCGGAAGTGGGCGTTTCTGGGTATCAACTGACCGTTTTCAGGGAGTGTTCGGAAAAAACGCAGGCGTGCCAGGAAAAACGCAGGCGTGGCTGGGAGAACGCAGGGCGTGTTTGTGACGTCAAAACAGGAACTGAATTGTCTGAAGTCATCGCAAGCGCTGAGTAGGTCTGGAGCTGCTCTGAAACTGCACAAAAAAAAAAAGTTTGCCGCCGCTGTGCGATCCTTTCGTTCGCACTTCTGCTAAGCTAAAATACACTCCCAGTGGGCGGCGACATAGCGTTTGCATGGCTGCTAAAAACTGCTAGCGAGCAAACAACTCGGAATGACCCCCATAGACTCCTATATACAATCCAGCACAGGTCTCTATGTATTTGCTGTACATACGCTTATTGCTTATTTTTAGAACCATATGTTTAGTATGTGTTGCATAGTTACGTAAGGATTACGTAACTATTTTTTTAGATGTGTATTATAAATAAACTCAATTATAGCTTTATGCAACCTCCCAGTTTCATGTAATTAATGTGCACAATATTATAAATAAACTCAATTACAGCTTTATGTGACCTCACACAGTTTCAGGTAATTAATCGGCACAATCTGCGCTGTTTATTTTTCCATGTTATAATCTCCGAGATTGTTTATCAGGTGACTGCCTGGCTTATTGCACCAGGATGGTCATGTCGGCAGCGCCGGATTTTTTCTCCTTATTTATTCTGACAGTCTGTACATGTCAGCTTGCCGAATGTCAACATACCAAACTCCGCCACTGATCATATGTAATGTAGATGACACGTCTCCTACACGCTACTGGTGGAACACAGCGACCTCTAACAGTCACATTGCCGACGCCTGTGGCCTGATCACAGCGCACCCAGGTGAGAGGCGACTGACTCCTGCTCAGGCTAGATTGGATATAAAATAAAAATAAAAAGTAATGATTTGTTTTCAGCCTATATTGTTACCACTTACCACCAGAGATCTGATAATGCCCCTCACACTACACCGGCCACCACTCCGAGCCTTTACAACAACAGAGACAGAAGAATCTTTTCTCTTGTTGAGTCGCTGATGGTGGGTAAAGCTGCAGTCTGATTTTTGAACACGTTCTAAATTCTAATTAAGACACTTTAACACAATCCCAGAAGACTGGGGGCCTAATTCAGACCTGATCACAGCAGCAAATATGTTAGCAGTTGGGCAAAACCATGTGCACTCCTGGGGGCAGATGTAACATGTGCAGAGATAGTAAGATTGTGTGGGGTGTGTTCAAACTGAAATCTAATTTGCAGTGTAAAAATAAAGCAGCCAGTATTTACCCTGCACAGAAACAGTATAACCCACCCAAATATATCTCTCTCTGCACATGTTATATCTGCCACACCTGCAGTGCACATGGTTTTGCCCATTAGCTAGCAAATTTGCTGCTGCGATCAGGTCTGCATTACCCCCTGGGACCTGCAAATAAATTGTAAAATGATAGAGATAAAGAATATTTATTTTCCGCTGGTTGCTGGCAAAAAAATAAATAAAATATATATATATATATATATGCCCCTTGTACCCCTTTCAGATATAAGCCAAAACCCTGTTGTTTTTTTGCAGTGCAAGGTGCACCGACCTGGGTCCGGCTTCTGTCTGAAAGATTATGACCTGGGTTGACGGTCCGGGACTTGGAACCCGGGTCAGTTCCCCGGCCTCTGTGTGAAAGCTTCATTGGGGAGAGACAGTAGCGCAATGAGAGGACATCTCCAAGCGCCTACTGGAAGCTGGAAGACCTGGGTCACTGGAAGGTCCAGGTCCAATATGAAGGGTGACGACTTGGGAATAACCTAGAGCACAGGTTCTCAAACTCGGTCCTCAGGACCCCACACGGTGCATGTTTTGCAGGTCTCCTCACAGAATCACAAGTGAAACAATTAGCTCCACCTGTGGACCTTTTAAAATGTGTCAGTGAGTAATTAATACACCTGTGCACCTGCTGGGTTACCTGCAAAACATGCACTGTGTGGGGTCCTGAGGACCGAGTTTGAGAACCCCTGACCTAGAGCATCAACAATATATGAATGGGGGAAGTACAAAAACACCCGGCCTCAACCCATGCTCAGTGACCCCGGGTCTGACCTAGGTTAAAGCCAAGTTTTTAAGTCTAAAAGGGGTACAAGAAAGACATTATGTTTGGCCTAGATTTTAGATCTGGATTTGGCAGGAGGAACCAAGCCGGACCCCCAAAATTCAGTTCTTCCGGATCCTGTCTAATCTTAACCCAGTGTTTCCCAACTCCAGGCCTTAGGGAACAGTACATGTTTTCCCGATCTCCTGGCTGGAGCACAGGTGTACTCATTACTCACCGACACATTTTAAAAGATCCACAAGTTTCATAAGTATTTCCCTTGTGACTCTTTGCAGAGACCTGGAAAACATGCCCTGTTAGCGTTCCCTGAGGACAGTTTCCTTTTATCAACCAAACCTACTGTGTTGGGGCCACATCTACTTTTTAACCTACCAAAATGCCACGTGAATCTGTCCCCCGCTCGGTCATACGCTATAATAACCTTTATAGACCATGGAACTGATAAAAGTCCAATATTGAAATTGCACCACTATAATATCCCGGTTTGGTGTGAGCATTTTACAGTCCCAACTTTCTCTGAGCGCTGTTCAGAATGTAATCCTCTTTACCCCCCCCCTCCCCCCCGCCTGTTGCAATATTGCTAACGCTAATTGTGCAATCGTTTAGTTATCAGCTGTGAGATGCTGTAACTGCCAGACAATTACCTAGGAATACAATCGCCATCGGCATTAGAGGTCGTGCGCAGAGTAAGATCTTATGCACTATGGGGGTCATTCCGACCTGATCGCACGCTATTTTTTGCAGCGCGGCGATCAGGTCAAAACTCGTGCATGAGTATAAACCGCAATGCGCAGGCGCGTCATACGGGTACAAAGCGGATCGTTGCTGGGCGATGGATTTAACGAAGAATCCATTCACACAGCCGATCGCAAGGAGATTGACAGGAAGAAGGCGTTTGTGGGTGGCAACTGACCGTCTTCTGGGAGTGGTTGGAAAAACGCAGGCGTGTCCAAGCGTTTGCAGGGCGGGTGTCTGACGTCAATTCCGGGACCAGACAGTCTGAAGTGATCGCAGCGGCTGAGTAAGTTCAGACCTACTCAGAAACTGCACAAAACTGTTTTTGTACCGCTCAGCTGCACATGCGTTCGCACACTTGCAAAGCGAAAATACACTCCCCCATAGGCGGCGACTATCTGATTGCAGTAGTGCAAAAAAAAAACCCTAGCGAGCGATCGGGTCTGAATGACCCCCCTAAGAATGACTTCAGTTTTCTAGGAAAGCTATTCCCAGTGACTCTGCCATCTGCGCGGACCATGGTAATATACGATGTGCAGCTGCTATGGGTTTAATAAATAACGCAGACGGCCGTCCGAGGCAGGCGGCGGCTGCTGGTGACTTAGGAGCAGTCACACAATAGGTCCTCAGACACTACGGAGAAATCCCAGCACTGGGGTTTATGCTCTCCGTCCAGCCTCGCCGTGCTTCATCCACAGCAAATCCTGCAGGGTCGGGAGGTTCAATCAGAGACGTTCCTGGCCCCGGGATGTGTAATCCCTGCTGTTGTTTGAGCTCTGCCGGCTGAGCATGTGCCGTCACACCGCCTGATCTCCTGCCTGTGCAGTGTGAGGCTGGATCTGCTGCATTGCAGTGTGGAGTGCGCAGACAGACACTACATAACAGCTCTCCGGGAGGGAGAAGAACTCCCCGGGGCCGACCGTCGCAGGCTGACCACTCAGCTTCTGCAGCCGGGATGGGCTCGGGATAAACAACCACGACTCCTATAATACAGTGTGTCCCATCTAAACAAGAATACGTCGTATTATCAGCAGCAGAGCTTAGATGTTGTGAGATGTATCCGACTCGGTTGCTGCTGCTAAATTCCGATTGATACAAAACACACGAATCCGAGCTTTCCGGGAAAATCAGGCTTTGCCGAGTTTCACATCCAAACTTTGGGGGTTATTCAGGGTTGTTAGCAAATTACAAAAGTTAGCAATTAGGCAAAACCATGTGCACTGCAGGTGGGGCAGATGTAACAAGTGCAGAGAGAGTTAGATTTGGGTGGGTTATATTGTTTCTGTGCAGGGTAAATACTGGCTGCTTTATTTTTACACTGCAATTTAGATTTCAGTTTGAACACCCCACCCAAATCTACCTCTCTCTGCACAAGTTACATCTGCCCCACCTGCACTGCACATGGTTTTTGCACGATTGCAAAAGGCCCTTTGCTGGGAAGAACAGTCAAATGGGAACTGTCTCCCGTAGTCTCTGGTGGGAGATTCTTCTTCTTATGCACTCCTGGCGACTGATCTGATGTAACAAAACCCCCCAAGTTTAGCCGTTGCCGGAAAAAAATCAGTTACAGCCGCAATTTACTAAGAAAAGTTTATTGGTGGCAGCTGAGTGTTGCTCAAGTCCCCAGTAATACTGGCTCAGCCGCAGCAGAAGGAGTCTGGCCAATACACCACTCAGTCCTATGACGAGTCGACTGTCGGTTGACACCAATTTACAGGAACATCAGCATTGTGTCAAACACAAAATCACGCCCGGTATGTGTTAATACGCCTCTGACTTACATATTAATAAATAGGTGCCTACGTATTAAAAATCCCACAAGTGCTGCGATTTCTTTCAGTTTCTGTTGTAGTGCTAATTCTTATTTTTTAAGTGGTTATCCCAGCTATGTACTAACAATTTCCATATGGACCGTACTTCCTGGCACATTGGAGGAGAATTTAATGTTTTCAAAAGTTACTGTCATTGCGCAAGCGCCCAGCGTCGTTCTCTGAAACTCCTCTGAAAATGCCGCCAGGGGTATAAAGCACTATATGGGGTGTGCAGTAAGTTTCCGAATGCGCAAAAAAGTATTACGTTTACAAATAGAGTGAACATGACATTTTCTCAAAGTATTCGCCAGAGGAGTACAGTATAGGCAAAGCTGCGTGCGGTCAAACCACTTGGTGAAGAAGCTGGACTTGTCCACAGCAGAGATGTCTTTTACATGCTGGATGGAGGTCTCCGCCGCAGTTTCCAGTCACTCAATATGAATCCCACACATCTTGCGCTTGAATTGTGGGAACACAAAGATATCTCAGGGAGCCAGGTCTGGACTGTACAGCAGATGACCGAGCTCCCGGATGTGTTCATGGGCCAGAAAATCCACCACTTTCCTGGACTTGGGGGCAGGTGTATTGTCATGATGGAGAAGGGCACTATGAGCGCAGATTCTTGGATGGTACCTGGGAATGGCTTCCAGCACTTGCAGCAGACGTTAGTTGGTGTACTAGTCCCCAGTGACGGTGTGCTGCTGCACGAGTGGTGCGGTAGATACATGACCAGTCTTGGCCACAAAAACAGCCACCATCTGCTTGGTCATGCTGCACTCACGTCAGAACTTGTGTGGCAGTGCACCTCCAACTGAGGTCCACTGGGCCGACTGTTGTTTGGTCTCAGGGTCGAGATAGTACTTCCAGGATTCATCATCACTGATGATCTCCCAAACAGAGTTTGAGCAACTGCCCTCAAACCTGGCCAGCATGTTGCGACACTAAGGCACCCGAGCCTCCTTCTGCTCTCAAGTCAGCTGAAGGTGCACCCAGCGTGCAGAAACCTTCCTCAGGCCAAGCTTTTGGTGGAGTATCAAGCGGATGGATCCCATGAGATGCCTATCTCCTCTAACTGGGCTACCTCAACTATGGCCCACATGGCAGCAACGTTGTCCTCAGCTCTTCTGGTCTTCCAGGGATAGTCTCCCATGCCAGCTATTGCAGATCACTCTTGTAGAAGATCATGGCTCTCCAGTAGCCTCTGCTGAGCTCCATAATGAGTTTGCTGACGTCTTCGGTGTGCAGTGCTGCGTATATACGGTTCTGTGCCGTGACATTACACAGGAACTTTAGTCAGAGATTACAGCTCACAACCAGACAGCCAGATTGTGTCTACTCGACGCACTGCACATCCGGATACTTACAGCACACCCCTCGTACTGCCATCTGAGGATCGTTGTAGCCTTCCGGAACAAGCTTTGAAGAGCTACGTTTTTGGAGCTTGGTACATAGAGGTCAGACCGTAGTCCCCATTGAGAACACTGGGGATTGTGGTCTGAAGCGCTAATGATCCTTTTGCAGGAGGTTTCTGTGAGTAGCATTAGGCTATTGTTACAGAGCGGTAATACTGTAGTTTCTGCATCATTTTTATGAAAAATTGGCTTGATAAATACAGCCCTAAGGTGATCTGAATTTGATATTACCGCTATTTGCAAGCAATGGACTCAGCAAAGCCTGTAAATACCTGCGCGGTGAGCCTGCCCAGCAACATTCACTTCATGGAAGAGAATATAGAACAGCAAAAGCCAACACGCGTCAGCAGCAGATGACAACAAAGGTAAGAGGTGTATATACATCGACTAGTGTGACCGCCACAGAGGAAAGCCGTATCTGCCGCCTACAAACACTACCACACTACAACGCAACAGACGTCGCCTGAACACGAAGCGGTGGAGCACAGTCCTGGATACGGACACAGAAAACGTATTATTAACTGGCTACTTAGACGCAACGGTACTAGCAACTTAACACTAAAAGCAGGCGGTACCTTGCCCCATCCAAGTGACTGCTGCGGAGAGGCGTGAATACGCTTACAGACGCTTTGGACATTATAAGAAACTTAGGGGAACATTTACTAAGCAGTGATAAAAGCAGAGAAGTGAGCCAGTGGAGAAGTTGCCCATGGCAACCAATCAGCACTGAAGTAACATCTATAATTTGCATACTATATAATGATAGAGCTGATGATTGGTTGATGGGGCAACTTCTCCACTGGCTCACTTCTCCGCTCTTATCACTGCTTAGTAAATGTCCCCCTCATACCCCTTTCAGACCGCCAGCAATAACCCGGGTTATTGCACGTGAACACGCAGCAACAGGCGCAGTCTGAAAGGGGCCAGTCGAGCGACCCAGTATTTCAACTTCGGTAGCGACCAGGGTTGAACGCGGCTTCAGCAAAGCTCGCCGCGCAGTCTGAACGGTAAGCTAGTTCGATGCATTCGTTCACTGAATAGGAAGAGGCAGCGCTTGGCGATCTCATCTCGAAGCGCCATCTATGCACGCGTCGCTAGTGATGTCACCAACCCGACAATAAGCTGGGTCAGGCCGCCAGTCTGAAAGGGGTGTCAGCCGGGTCGCACATGGGAAGGACCCATGTACAAATCCCGGGTGCCACCTGGCAAAGTGGTCTGGAAGGCATATTGGGGTCCCATTCATACAAAAAATATTTGCTGAGTGTTTCCCGAACACTGTAGGGCGGCAATGAATGAGAGGCGGCTGAGGTCCGGCCTTGAACCCCTATTCAGATGCAGCCACAACCCCACTGTGATGTGGCCCGATTTATGGGTCTAGGCGGTATGCTTTGTCACTGGTGGGAATATTAGGTGGGAAGTGTCAGTACATTACTTAAAGCCCACCCGGAGATTCGCTTCTTCACTGAAACGCAACACGCTGGCACAAAAAACGCCCATTCTAAATACAGGATGTGGCCTGCTCCGAGCGGCCACACAACTGAAGCCCACTGGGCAACTGCTATGACAAGAATGACTACTGAAAATGAACCCTCATATCACATTCCCGCCGCATGGAGGGGCCCTGGTGCGCCCGCTCCGTCCTTTGCTAGGAACGCCATTACTACGCCAAGTCCTTCCCCTCCGACTGTCCCGCTATTGTCGTCATATTGCTCTAGTCTAGACGCAGCGGGTCCAGTGCTGCATGTGTGCTGCATAGTGACCGTGTGCTGCTTCATAAATGACCTTCAGGGAGTTACAAGAGCGCTGAGGCCGCGTTTACACTGCTGACTGCAAGGCCGCAGGGAAGGTGTAGAAACGGCGTGTGATAAATGACACCATTACGGTTTTACTGCAAAGCATAAAACAACTGTGAGGCCATGTGTGACCACGGCTGGAACATGGGAGCGTTTAACACAAAGGACGAGAGGCTGCGTCATCAAGCCATCGGCACGCACACCACCGTCAGCAGCATCAGGCCATCAGGACACAATACTCTGTACACACACCACCGTCAGCAGCACACAATACTCTGTACACACACCACCGTCAGCAGCACACAATACTCTGTACACACACCACAGTCAGCAGCACACAATACTCTGTACATACACCACCGTCAGCAGCACAGAATACTCTGTATACACACCACCGTCAGCAGCACAGAATACTCTGTACACACACCACCGTCAGCAGCACACAATACTCTGTACACACACCACTGGCAGCAGCATCAGGCCAGCAGCACACAATACTCTGTACACACACCACTGTCAGCAGCACACAATACTCTGTACACACACCACTGTCAGCAGCACACAATACTCTGTACACACACCACAGTCAGCAGCACACAATACTCTGTACATACACCACCGTCAGCAGCACACAATACTCTGTATACACACCACCGTCAGCAGCACACAATACTCTGTACACACACCACCGTCAGCAGCACACAATACTCTGTACATACACCACCGTCAGCAGCACACAATACTCTGTACACACACCACTGTCAGCAGCATCAGGCCAGCAGCACACAATACTCTGTACACACACCACTGTCAGTAGCACACAATACTCTGTACACACAACACTGTCAGCAGCACACAATACTCTGTACACACACAATACTCTGTACACACACCACTGTCAGCAGCACACAATACTCTGTACACACACCACTGTCAGCAGCACACAATACTCTGTACACACACACCACTGTCAGCAGCACACAATGCTCTGTACACACACCGCTGTCAGCAGAACACAATACTCTGTACTCACACCATAGTCAGCAGCACACAATACTCTGTACACACACCACTGTCAGCAGCACACAATACTCTGTACACACACCACTGTCAGCAGCACACAATACTCTGTACACACTCCACTGTCAGCAGCACACAATACTCTGTACACACTCCACTATCAGCAGCACACAATACTCTGTACACAAACCACTGTGAGCAGCACACAATGCTCTGTACACACACCACCGTCAGCAGCACACAATACTCTGCACACACACCACTGTCAGCAGCACACAATACTCTGTACACACACCACTGTCAGCAGCACACAATACTCTGTACACACACCAATGTCAGCAGCACACAATGCTCTGTACACACACCACCGTCAGCAGCATCAGGCCATCAAGACACAATACTCTGTACACACACCACTGTCAGCAGCACACAATACTCTGTACTCACACCACAGTCAGCAGCACACAATACTCTGTACACACACCACTGTCAGCAGCACACAATACTCTGTACACACACCACCGTCAGCAGCATCAGGCCATCAAGACACAATACTCTGTACACACACCACTGTCAGCAGCACACAATACTCTGTACTCACACACCACTGTCAGCAGCATACAATACTCTGTACACACCACTGTCAGCAGCATACAATACTCTGTACACACACCACTGTCAGCAGCACACAATACTCTGTACACACACCACTGTCAGCAGCACACAATACTTTGTACTCACACCACCGTCAGCAGCACACAATACTCTGTACACACAACACTGTCAGCAGCATCAGGCCATCGGCACACAATACTCTGTACTCACACCACTGTCAGCAGCACACAATACTCTGTACACACACCGCTGTCAGCAGCACACAATACTCTGTACACACACCACTGTCAGCAGCACACAATACTCTGTACACACACCACTGTCCGCAGCACACAATACTCTGTACACATACCACCGTCAGCAGCACACAATACTCTGTACTCACACCACTGTCAGCAGCACAGAATACTCTGTACTCACACCGCTGTCTGCAGCACACAATACTCTGTACACACACCGCTGTCAGCAGCACACAATACTCTGTACACACACCACTGTCAGCAGCAAACAATACTCTGTACACACACCACTGTCCGCAGCACACAATACTCTGTACTCATACCACCGTCAGCAGCACACAATACTCTGTACACACACCACTGTCAGCAACACACAATACTCTGTACACACACCACTGTCCGCAGCACACAATACTCTGTACACACACCGCTGTCAGCAGCACACAATACTCTGTACACACACCACTGTCAGCAGCAAACAATACTCTGTACACACACCACTGTCCGCAGCACACAATACTCTGTACTCATACCACCGTCAGCAGCACACAATACTCTGTACACACACCACTGTCAGCAACACACAATACTCTGTACACACACCACTGTCCGCAGCACACAATACTCTGTACACACACCACTGTCAGCAGCACACAATACTCTGTACACACACCACCGTCAGCAGCACACAATACTCTGTACACACACCACCGTCAGCAGCAAGCAATACTCTGTACTCACACCACCGTCAGCAGCACACAATACTCTGTACACACAACACTGTCAGCAGCACACAATACTCTGTACACACACCACCGTCAGCAGCACACAATACTCTGTACACACAACACTGTCAGCAGCATCAGGCCATCGGCACACAATACTCTGTACACACACCACTGTCAGCAGCACACAATACTCTGTACACACACCACTGTCCGTAGCACACAATACTCTGTACACACACCACCGTCAGCAGCACACAATGCTCTGTACACACACCGCTGTCAGCAGCACACAATACTCTGTACACACACCACCGTCAGCAGCACACAATACTCTGTACTCACACCACTGTCAGCAGCACACAATACTCTGTACACACACCACTGTCAGCAGCACACAATACTCTGTACTCACACCACCATCAGCAGCACACAATACTCTGTACACACACCACTGTCAGCAGCACACAATACTCTGTACACACACCACTGTCCACAGCACACAATACTCTGTACTCACACCACTGTCAGCAGCACAGAATACTCTGTACTCACACCGCTGTCCGCAGCACACAATACTCTGTACACACACCACTGTCAGCAGCACACAATACTCTGTACACACACCACTGTCAGCAGCACACAATACTCTGTACACACACCACCGTCAGCAGCATCAGGCCATCAAGACACAATACTCTGTACACACACCACTGTCAGCAGCACACAATACTCTGTACTCACACACCACTGTCAGCAGCATACAATACTCTGTACACACCACTGTCAGCAGCATACAATACTCTGCACACACACCACTGTCAGCAGCACACAATACTCTGTACACACACCACTGTCAGCAGCACACAATACTTTGTACTCACACCACCGTCAGCAGCACACAATACTGTGTACTCACACCACTGTCAGCAGCACACAATACTCTGTACACACATGGCTGTCAGCAGCACACAATACTCTGTACACACACCATCGTCAGCAGCACACAATACTCTGTACTCACACCACTGTCAGCAGCACAGAATACTCTGTACTCACACCGCTGTCAGCAGCACACAATACTCTGTACACACACCACCGTCAGCAGCATCAGGCCAGCAGCACACAATACTCTGTACACACACCACCGTCAGCAGCACACAATACTCTGTACTCACACCTCTGTCAGCAGCACACAATACTCTGTACACACACCTGTCAGCAGCACACAATACTCTGTACACACACCACTGTCAGCAGCACACAATACTCTGTACACACACCGCTGTCAGCAGCACACAATACTCTGTACACACACCGCTGTCAGCAGCACACAATACTCTGTACTCACACCACTGTCAGCAGCACACAATACTCTGTACACACACCACTGTCAGCAGCACAGAATACTCTGTACTCACACCACTGTCAGCAGCACAGAATACTCTGTACTCACACCACTGTCAGCAGCACAGAATACTCTGCACACACACCGCTGTCAGCAGCACACAATACTCTGTACACACACCACCGTCAGCAGCACACAATACTCTGTACTCACACCACTGTCAGCAGCACAGAATACTCTGTACTCACACCGCTGTCAGCAGCACACAATACTCTGTACACACACCACCGTCAGCAGCATCAGGCCAGCAGCACACAATACTCTGTACACACACCACCGTCAGCAGCACACAATACTCTGTACTCACACCACTGTCAGCAGCACAGAATACTCTGTATACACACCACCGTCAGCAGCACCAGGCCAGCAGCACACAATACTCTGTACACACACCACTGTCCGCAGCACACGATACTCTGTACACACACCACTGTCCGCAGCACACAATACTCTGTACACACACCACTGTCCGCAGCACACAGTACTCTGTACACACACCACCGTCAGCAGCACACAATACTCTGTACTCACACCACTGTCAGCAGCACACAATACTCTGTACACACACCACTGTCAGCAGCACACAATACTCTGTACACACACCACTGTCCGCAGCACACAATACTCTGTACACACACCACCGTCAGCAGCACACAATACTGTGTACTCACACCACTGTCAGCAGCACACAATGATCTGTACACACACCACCGTCAGCAGCACACAATACTCTGTACTCACACCGCTGTCAGCAGCACACAATACTCTGTACACACACCACTGTCAGCAGCACACAATACTCTGTACACACACCACTGTCCGCAGCACACAATACTCTGTACACACACCACTGTCCGCAGCACACAATACTCTGTACACACACCACCGTCAGCAGCACACAATACTGTGTACTCACACCACCGTCAGCAGCACACAATACTGTGTACTCACACCACTGTCAGCAGCACACAATACTCTGTACTCACACCACCGTCAGCAGCACAGAATACTCTGTACACACACCACCGTCAGCAGCATCATGCCAGCAGCACACAATACTCTGTACTCACACCGCTGTCAGCAGCATCAAGCTGCAGATTATGTAACACGCGAGTACCACGGTATAAGACACATTGCTTCCGTCAGGTCGGTTTCGTGTCTTCGCGGAGCGCCACAAGGGTGTCTGCTAGACATAAGTAACTACAGGTAGTAACCACACTTGCTGACATTCAGTCTGCCGCCTCTGTTTGTAGTGATCAGAAGCCGATCGTGCTACAATGTGGCTAGTAGCCTGTTATTGTCCACCACACTTTGTGGCAGCTGTGCCAAGTCTTGGAGAGTGATAAAGTGGAGAACGATAAAGTACCAGTCAATCAGCTCCTAACTGTCATATTTCAAACACAACCTGTACCACTGCAGTTAGTAGCTGTTTGGTTGGCACTTTGAAGTCTATTTACTAAACCTTGGAGATAAAGTACCAGGCAATCAGCTCCTACATGCCATGTTACAGGCGGTGTTTGGAAATGACAGTTAGGAGCTGATTGGTTGGTACTTTATCTCTGTCCAAGGCTTTAGTATATCTGAGATAGACCCTGATGGTTCCCTGGTTATATCAAGGTTGGTGCCAATAAACGCAATGATGCCGTATCTTCACCGTACGTGAGAGGCTTAACGTTCTCCTTCCATTGCATGCGCGGCTGATTGTCAGCTATTACTCTCTGTTATCAGTCAATCTCTACACAGCGAGGCCAGCTGCACAGTAACAGGGCCTTTACCCCATTCTCAACTATATGTTACCTCTCTTAGCTTCCGATAAACTTCTGTAACCCTTACATGTACATCTGCGTCATTTAGTACGTTGTGCTATATACATTGTATCCGTTACAGGTTTGTCTACCTGACAACCAGGTGAGCTTGGAGGATGGGCCAGCAGGTATGGAACACCATATTGACTACACAGATCAATTGTGTGCTGACAGAGCGAGGATCCCTTTATAAAATGGAAACATTCATAGATTGTCTCAGGAGATGTGGAAAGTCAGCGTCCGTGTTTAATGAGCGTATGGTAAATAACACGTAATATCGGGGGAACGGCGGACACGTGAAAAGCAGTTCATGTTATTAAGTTACTATTATTGAGTCATAATGACATGCACACTGCTCTTTCCCAGGAGATTATCTGCGGCTTGTAGCTGACAAACACAGTAAAGGAAGTCTATCCTCTATATCACAGGTTCTTAAACTCGGTCCTCAGGACCCCACACAGTGCATGTTTTGCAGGTCTCTTTACAGAATCGCTAGAGAAATAATTAGCTCCACCTGTGGAGCTTTTAAAATGTGTCAGTGAGTAATGAATACACCTGTGCACCCTGCTGGGTTACCTGCAAAACATGCACTGTGTGGGGTCCTGAAGACCGAGTTTGAGGACCTATGCTCTATAGCACAGGTTCTCAAACTCGAGACCTGGAAAACATGCACTGTGTGGGGTCCTGAGGACCGAGTTTGAGAACCACTGGTCTAGAGCAAAGGCTTATGGGACAGAGAGAAGAGCAGCAATGGTCTGAATGGCCTTAGTCCTCGTTTCATAGAAACCAAGTCTAATACAATAACAAGAATAGTATTACGCGTATGACGATACAGTTATCTTTAAATACGCTACACAAACAGGCTTGGAAAGAAAGGATCTCTTTAGAATCAGAATCTGCTGTACTGCTACAAACCAATAATAAGATGACAAGGTCACCACCACTGTCTACTTTACATACTGAGGATTAGCGACACGTTTTATGCTATTTGAAAGACTTGTCGCTCACTAAAGGACTAGAATCTAAAGTTACATTTTATTTTTCTGCAATGAAGACAATGACCCCTCTTAATCCAGAAAGAAGCTTTTCTGGAGGAACAGATCTCCTCCTCTGGTAACCCCACCTGAAACCAGTAAGCCAGAAGGGGGAAGAGACGGAGAGCGAGGCACCATCACCTCCCAGAACTCTCCTCATACAACCTTCAGCCTGGGGGTTTAGGAACATCGAACCCTTTCTCCCCATCATCCCCTCAGGTCTATACAATGGGAGAGGTTTGGGGTTGGAGGCTGTGAGATAAGCCAAAGATGGGACAGGCTGTTCACAGGAAAATGGCAGGAGGGTATATATATATATATATATATATATATATATATATTTTTTTTTTTTATTATTTTTTTTTTTTTTTTTTTTTTTTTAGGAGAGGGTGGGTATAAGTAGGGTGTTATTTAGAAGCAGACGAAAATAAAGCTGTGCATGTATCTCACCTTAATCAGAGCATCCAGCTCCTGCTGAGTGACACAGGAATGTATCTGCAGAAAATCCGCCTTCTCCTGGGCTATCGTGCTTTTCTGGCTGCTCTCAAATGGCTGCTCAAGTGCTCGGAAGACGAGTCCACCGCTGACCAGATAAACCACCACCACTACGAAGATCGCCAGAACAGTCTTCCACTTCATCACAGAATGCAGGCCTCGGGAAGTATTGTCCATGGTGGAGACCACAGTAGTCCGGGAACATACAGACATCCTAGGGGTGGAGGTGGGTGTGGGGTGGGGGTGGTGCCCATTCGGCTTTGGATCAGGCGGGGGCACGGGCAGGGAGGCTGGTGTTGGTACCGTTGAGGGCACTGCCACTAGAAGGAGATAAAAATGGTCAATAAAACCTCTGGAAACTCAAGTTAGGCTGTAGTCCTGTGGCAAGATGTAGCAAAAAAAAATATTTCATGTCATGTGACTTTGCTCCATGGCAACCACAGTCACATGGCATATGATATGAGCAGCAAGTCATTGAAATGCCTCTCTGAGCTGTTTTCAATGTGACATCCTCCCCCTCCTCCTCCTCCCTCAGACATCACATGCCTTGGGGAGAGGTTTGACGCGTGGTCTATGTAGTTGGCTATGTGTGGCAGCCAGACACCACGTTCTGTGTATGCTCTGTGCACTGTGACATCCTCCTACTCTCATGGTTCCCAAGCTCGGTTCTCAAAGCACCCTAACAGCCAAGGTTTTAAAGATACCCATGCTTGTGTACAGATGGTATCATGAAATCACATGTGCTAAAGCACGGATATATTTAATATCTATACTGCTAGGGTACCCCAAGGACGGAGAAACACTGTCCTACCCTATATGACATATTGCAAACGCTGCTCATGGGACAGCCATTCTTGTTTGCCCTCCAGAGATTTTGAAAAGGAGAAAATTATTTGTAGAAGAATAGCTAAGAAAAAAGATTGACGCTTAGAAGACAGACAGCTATAAAAGTAAATAAAAACAAAACACAACTTACGTGTTGGATTGTAATTGCAGAGAGGAGGGTCAATAGATTTATTTTGTATGGGAAATCACCCAACGTGTAACATCTAGAACCTCCCAATTACACATTTGCAGAATGCCTCCTCTACTGTTTATTATTACTAGGGAATGGGTTCCCTATCATTATTCATTTATAACGGGCCCACGACTGTGCAGTACAAATGGGACTCCTAATCAACAGAGCTAGCAATCTAAGATTCTGAATAACTGTGGAGTTACGAGCCCCTGGCTTCGATTTCACAAAATCCCACAATGAAAAGGTCGCTATATAAACCGCCAGAGTTGCCGTAGACACTGCCCCTCTAGGGGGCATCACACACACACACTCCCTCTGCTCATCACTGACATTAATCAGGCTCATCGTTACTCATCAGCTTGGCTAATGATAACATATATAATGAAGTTCCAATTAATAAAGTTTCCCTGTGGTTTCTGTTCATACGTCACCTATGGGAGATGGAGACAGAGCTGGATTAACCCTTCAGGAGGGCTGGGGCACTTAAGACAGAGCGCCGGCCCCGCCTCTCTGGCCCTCTCCCTCTTGACAGCACCGCTCCAAGGGGTGGAAATTGGGGGGGGGATTTTGGGGGCGATCAGGCAGGTTATCGACAGATTGTCTGACTCTGGCGGAGCGTACACATTAAACAATTCTTGGGCCAACTACCCAATATCTGAAAGGTGTTACTGGTTATTTATATAGGGCACACATACAGGGGCTGGTGCAAATAACTGTGCACCTGGACAAACCTACCTGCAAGGCAATGGGGGCAAATACAGCTATTGTGTGTGTATGCGGGGTAAATGCGGACAGCTTCTGATCGTAGCCCACACACACCCGGCAGCTGCAGTCTACATTTCATTTTAGACACATCCCTCCTAACCAAATCTGGTTACTGGCGCTTTTTGCTTTGCTCACAACTTCCCATATTAAGCAGCGAATTACAGAGAGTATATCAGTCACTCACATCAGTGCCTGCCCCATTGGATCTTACAATCTATATTCCCCACCACACAGACACACCAGTGTGTCCCGTCCCCCCCCCCCCCCTTCCCCAGAAACTAACCTACCAATATGTTTTTGGAGTGTGGGGGCAAACCGAAGCACCTGGAAGAAACACATGCAAACGCTTGGAGTACGTACAAACTCCACACAGTACACCCATTAACCAAGATCGTGGTAATCTGAACAGTACCAAATATATTCCTGGTAAATTCGTGTATATATATTGTATCCTGATTCTCTTGCACAGCCTCAATATTGTATCTGTAACAGTTAACGTAAACTCTGCACAGAACTTTATCTAGAGACACAGCAAACATCTCTCTTCCCTCTGAACAATGAGGATGACCTTACTGTAGCTCCTCTGGGCTGTACTGCCAATTAAAATGTCCCCTAGTGTCAGTAAAGCCTTTCCTCATAACGGAAATCTCTGTTACTCTCTAATTAATGTTTTCCGGCGCCCCTTACCTTCTCCGAGGGGCCAGTGCAGCCTCTCCCACAGTGTGAGGTGTATGGGCTGGACCCCTGCTGGGCGTCAGATGCAGCCAGCAGGTGGAGGTGACCTGTGTGTGTGTGACACGCAGGAGATGGGAATAATGTCATGTTTACCTGACAATGTGGAAGGATCTCAGCAGTCGTGTTGCTCAGGGACTAAACTATGTCTCAGGCAGCGAAACAGAGCCAAGCCTGCAGGCCTCAGAGGGCCTGGGCTGTGTGATCAGACGCCCCATGTTCTGCAGAGACTCTCCGCTAGCTACAAACAGGCCAGACAGACAGACAGACAGAACAACACTGGGTGTTACTGCAGATGATCACACCCGGCACATCCCAATCTCCTGCTGATTTGCGCGAGACATATGATTATATTTATATGTCATTCCAAAGACAGAGCTTTAATTCAGTCCTCTACAGTACCATCTATATTACAGACAGACTGTAACTCCTTCACTTCCGTATTCCGCTAATAATAGTACCCAAACAAAACGTGTAAAAGATAGAAACATAGAATGTGACGGCAGATGACCACCATTTGGCCCGTCTAGTCTGCCCTTTTAGGGTGCGGGGTATTAGGGATAGGGGTAACAGTTGGGTTAGGGCGGGTTTGGTTAGGGCATTAGTGTTAGAGTATTAGGGTCAGGGTTTGGATTAAGGGTTGGGGTATTCTTTGTTCAGGTAGTAGGATTGATTGTGAGGGTTTAGGGTATTTGTGTTAGGGTTTAAAATTAAAGGTGGAGGTTAGGGTAATAGTATTAGAGTGTTAAGTGTTTGGGGTCAGTTAGTAATAGAATTTGTGGGCTCACTGGCCCAGGAGCATTATTTGGCCCTCCTTGTGGAGCCGGCCCAAATACTTTCCCATCATCACCAGATTCAATATTGTCTTCCAGATACACTCTGTAGAGAAAAGTGATTGTACGGTGACAGGAAATAGGTCGGCGAGAGGTTACTGACGTCAGTACTGTGTTGGGCCACCACATGCAGTGATTACTGCAGACACCCTTCCAGGCAAACTGACCACAAGTTCCCGGACAGCAGCAGGCGGTGGGTTTTGCCATTCCGCCTAAAGTACAGTGACCAACTGCGAGACTGAAGAAGGTTGAGTCGGTTTAGAACACACCCGTCACTCCAATTCGCCCCAGAGGTTCTCCGGGGGGGTTAAGATCTGGACACTGAGCTGCCAGTCCATCCGGGATACCAAATACCAGTCCAGCGTCGCCCTGGAAACATGACATCACTCAGACTACGGTGATCCCCTTTTCAAACTCAGTTAGCTCCTACCGACGAGCTATGTCATTAGCAAATTATCTAATCAGTGGCCCTCTACCCGTTTTATGCCTTCACAAACACAGGTCTGCTGCAGTAGCGCACCAGGGGCCTAATTCGGACCTGATCGCAACAGCAAAAATTGTTCTCTAATGGGCAAAACCATGTGCAGTGCAGGTGGGGAAGATGTAACATGTGCAGAGAGAGTTAGATTTGGGTGGGGTGTGTTCAAACAGAAATCTAAATGCATCTAGTGCACATGGTTTTGCCCATTACAGAACAGGTCTGAATTAGGCCCCATGTCATCTGAGTCATTAGATGGGGCACCTGCTACAGGTTTACGTTCTCAGACATTTTAATAAAATTGAGGTGTGATACAAAATACAGTCACAATGTTGACATTCAGAATATAGACACCAGAACGTCGAAATGCTCTGAATGCCGACACGTCAAATGTTGCTATTCACATAATAGCACTTTAAGGACATTCTAGCCTTCACCCTACACCTAACCGCAGCCTAACCCCAAAAGCAACTTAACCCTAACTGTAACCTAACTAACTGCAGTCTAAGCCTATCTGTAATTGCAGCCTATCCCTAAACCACAGCCTAACCCCAACTGCAGCCTAACCCTATCTGTAATCGCAGCCTATCCCTAAACCGCAGCCTAACCTCAACCTGCAGCCTAACCCCAACCGCAGCCTAACCCTATCTGTAATCGCAGCCTATCCCTAAACCGCAGCCTAACCCCAACCGCAGCCTAACCCTATCTGTAATCGCAGCCTATCCCTAAACCGCAGCCTAACCTTATCTGTAATCGCAGCCTATCCTCAACCACAGCTTAATCTTAACACTAACCACAGCCTTACCGTAACCTCGGTCTAAACCTCCCTGCAGCCTAAAGCAAACAACAGCTTAACCTTAGCCCAACTACAGCCCAACGATAACTGCACCCTAATCCTAACTCTAACCACAGCCTCACCACAACTCTAACCAGAGCTCAACCCTACCTGCACTAATATCCGTTGTCGATATTTTGAGCATCAACATTT
Source organism: Pseudophryne corroboree (assembly GCF_028390025.1). Lineage (NCBI taxonomy): Eukaryota > Metazoa > Chordata > Amphibia > Anura > Myobatrachidae > Pseudophryne > Pseudophryne corroboree. The sequence goes on along the minus strand of NC_086455.1, from coordinate 171,575,182 downwards.
TGTCCTTATCGACATTCAGATCACGTCAACATAATCATTGCATACTGAAATTTGAGACACAGATCATGGGGGGGGCGGGAGCTTTTTGTACTTAAGCAAAGTGGACTTCAAACTTCTAGGCTGTTGTCCCCTTAAGTATGTGCCCCCCCCCCCATACGCAGCAGGTATGTGGACAGCAACACAGCAATGCAAAACGTTAAAATATCTTTTTTGGGGGGCATGCTTAAGAATAGGACGTCCAAAGGGAGAGGAGCCTTAAACATTTAGCATAGCACAATGTATTTATCAAGGACAGTGTCAGCACAGCAGCCGTCTGTCTGTGGTATCGCTATTGTCCCACGGGGCGAAAGCTGATACTTCACTATTCTTCTTAGAAATATGCCAAATTATAATTTTTATTTTTTTACGCTGCACCTTTTGGAAACTTGAGAATAGGCACCAGACTCAGAGAGAACGCCAACTCACACGTGCTCACAACGGATCTGCACCGTCAGGCCTCTTGGTAAGAAGTGGCGCCGACGGATGGGGGAGGGGGGGGGGGGGGGGGGGGGGGGGGGAGGGGAGTACTAATTTCCTGGGCCCAGGTCTGATGGAGCTCTTCTCCTCAGCGTGTGCTGGCTGGGCTGCAGTTTGGCCAGGGAGGCGCTTCAAATACAATTTTTTTCTGTCATTATTTTCTAAAGGTGCATAGCCACGCCTCCTGTGATTCGGCCACGCCCCCGAAAAAGTACCTGGGCCCAGCCAAGCTCTCTACTGCCCTGATGGTAAGTCTCTGCTAACTTCCGCCAGACGCTACCCCTGGGGTCACTGGAATCACTCAGCTGCCCCGCTGTCTTTGTTACTGCATAGACACAACATAAAAAACAAATGTCTCTTCGGAGCTAGGTTGGATGACGGACACCAAGAAGGTCTCTGCCCAAACTAGCAGATACCAGAGAACAAACGCTTGTAAATACAATGTCAGTCATCTCACTTGTGCCAAGCCATGGAAAACAGAACACATCTAGAAATGTTCTATATAATCATCTTTGTGGTCCTTTAATTAGTAAAATAGAAGTATGTCAGGATATGTATGTTTAATGATTATTATAGCTGACTAATCATTATACCATGCCAGAACTTTACAGGCCAAGAAGTAGTTCAAGACTTGCGTCATCGTTCTGCTGGGAGTGCTCTCCTTGTAATTGCCCAGTGAAGAGTTAGCAGCATAATTAGGATTGTGGAATGCATTGGGAAGATTGATGGTTACACCTGTAGCCTGGGGGCTCAGTACACTCAGCAGTGTGACCACAATGTTATTTCCAGGGGAAGACACCTTTTCTGGCAGGCAGTCCTCTGTCAGCTTTTGCCCGGCTGACACCTACAAACGTCCGTTTCACTCTTAGTCACCCCCGGGGAGTTCAAACTCTTACACTAAACTTTATTCCAATCTGATGTTGATGACAGCATCTGTCTTTTTAAAGTACTACAGTGCCCAACAAGACCCTCCCACCTCTCTCTCTTTCTCTCTTACATATTGGACAAAGTGGAGAGAGATAAAATACCAGCAAATCAGCTCCTAACTGCCATGTTACTTTATTTATTACCAGTTATTTATATAGCGTAAACATATTCTGCAGCGTTCTACAGAGAATATTTGCCCATTCTCATCAGTCCCTGCCCCAGTGGAGCTTACACTCTATATTCCCTGTCACATGTACACACAGACACATTCACATTAGGGTTAATTTTGTTGGGAGACAATTAACCTACCAGTATATTTTTGGATTGTGGGAGGAAACCGGAGCACCCGGAGGAAACCCAGGCAAGTATGGGGAGAATATACAAACTCCACACAGTTAGGGCCATGGTGGGAATGGAACCCAGGACCTAAGTGCTGTGAGGCGGTAATGCTAACCATTACACCATCCATTACTGGATGTGTTTGTAAAATGACAGGAGCTGGTTGGCTAATAATTTATCTCTCTCTAAGGCAGGAGTGGATCATTGGGTCGCCCATAATTAGGTCAACAGTTAATAGGTCGACATGCAAGTGGTCGACAAGATCAATAGGTGGACACGTAAAAGGTAGACACCTAAAAAGGTCAACAGATACAAAAGGTCAACACAGTCAAATGTCAATATGGTTGACGCAGAAAATGTAAAAAAGAAAGAAAAGAAAAATAAAGTTTTTTTTGTGTTTTTGGGTGCCATTTATCCTTTTAAACCGCGCGTGAACCCAATTAGTGCACCGCTTCGCTCGCCATGCTATAGGCAAGGTTACTATTTCCAATCTTAGTCCACATGGATGGTTAATGATAAAATAGTTGAAAAAAAAATTAAACTACAAAATAAAATAAAAAACTTATGTTGACCATATGTATGTCGACCATTGTCCAGTCGAACATTTGAACCTGTCGACCATACGAGGTCAACCTACTGACTTGTCAACCTATCATCCAGAACCGCTCTAAAGCTTATAGCAAATATTATATTATATATAACATTTAAATGGCCTTTATCAGCCAGCTACATTGGCGTCAGCAGCCCGGTCGTGTAAGGGTTACTCGTTCCGGGGTTATTCCCAGGATATCACTGCGTGTCCCCCCGCGTTCCCACTCCCATTAGCCACTTTCTCGTTATCCGCACTGATTTCCATATTCTCTCTGCTACATCTGTCAGCATTTCCACTCCCTATTAGTAGCTCTTTGAATAGTGAGAATCAGGAACTTTTCACCTTCTGTCAACCCATAAAACACCGTCCCCGGGGAGACAGACAATGCAGCTCTTTACCAATTGTCTCTTATGTTCAGTGCTGGATGTGCCCCGTGCCCCAACTCGCTGCGGTTTCTGCAGCATTATCAGAACGTTTAGTATAGGGGCATGTATGAAAGCTTTAGCGTTAATTAAGGACTCGCAGAATACCGCCATTACCATAGTCCTTAACGGGAACAGCAATGTAGCCTAATGTAAGCTCAGCTTTCTGGAACTTGGCCCATTAGCTAATGCCATCATCAGATGACATTATTAGTTGTCTAGCATACAATCCCCAGTCATGTCTATTGATTAGCAATAAATATACACTGTATTATATTGACAGTCTCATGCAGCCGGAAGCATAGTTTATCTAGGGTCATTGCAAATGCCCCCTTCAGGCAAGAGCAGGGATGAGGGGCTGCCCCTATGTGTTACATGGATATGGCAACAGGAAAATAGGGACAACCGTTTAGTTAAACTGAGCAGAAATCTATAATTTATGCCCAAAATCATTCCGATCACCTTGTGGGGAAATGCAATTTCCAAATGATTTGTGGAATATACTGGAATGATGACATGCAGTGACGTTGCGATCAGGGGAGGCAGATTCCAGTTTTGACTATACAAATGATTAGAATAATACAAATAAGATATTTCTGATAAATACTGTATCATCTTTGTGTTATTCTGATCAAATCACCACCAAATCATATATAAGCCGGCTCTGATGCTAGCCAGTGCCTCCACACCCACTGACCTCACTGCCTTACAGCGTTACTGAAAGTGAAATGGGAGGGTGCCCCGTGGGTGCGAAATGGGAGGGCGCCCCGTGGGTGCGAAATGGGACGGCGCCCCGTGGGTGCGAAACGGGAGGGCGCCCCCCGTGGGTGCGAAACGGGAGGGCGCCCCGTGGGTGCGAAACGGGAGGGCGCCCCGTGGGTGCGAAACGGGAGGGCGAAACGGGAAGGTGTACCGAGGGGGTGAAACGGGAGGGTGTCCCGAGGGGGTGAGGTGAAACGGGAGGGCATCCCGTGGGGGTGAAACGGGAGGGCGTCCCGTGGGGGTGAAACGAGGGAGCATCCTGTGGGGGTGAAACGGGAGGGCGTAGCGTCCCGTTAGGGTGAAACGGCAGGGCGTCCCGTGGGGGTGAAACGGCAGGGCGTCCCGTGGGGGTGAAACGGCAGGGCGTCCCGTGGGGGTGAAACGGCAGGGCGTCCCGTGGGGGTGAAACGGCAGGGCGTCCCGTGGGGGTGACGATTACTGGGCAGTTAGTGACTGCGTACAGAGGGCAGTTGCTTTCGGGCCGTCTTGTCTTCCGACCACTCTAACAAATACCAATGACACCGGATTCCGCCCGGTGTGTTATAATAACTTGGGGCCGTACTCCGGTGGCAGATGCAGCAGCTGCCTCACCTCCACCTCCCGGGATCGGAGGAATATTGTATCTCTCACTTACATTTTATTGACACGATCATCGTCTATATATAGTCTGAGCAGTTAATGATGATCTCAGTGTCTCTTTCCTGCAGACTACTTGCTCCAGTTCATCTAACTGCTGAGCGGCTAATGGGCCTCCACTTTCATATAAATATTAACCCTGTTGTTGCCGATTTCTCACCATGGGTCTATGCAATGAGCAATACAGAGCCGGCTACCTGTATGTACCTGTATGTGGGGGATGGGGGGGCATCTTCCTCATCTGTCCCACGGTTCTATGTGAGTGTTTTCACCATTGGACGGCATATGGGGCTATTATAAATATTGCTATGGAGTCTACAAATGACTAGCGGCGCCCCTAATCCAAGGTGTGGTGCACCCACCAGGTGCCCGTCTACAGTTCATTGCTTATATGGAGATCCTGAACCATTCCCAGCACTTCCTAGTAAGACTCAGTGGAGAACATGACGCAGCGTTGGAAAAATATAGGTTGAGAAATAGTTTGATGTTTGGATGCCCTGTAATATTAATGATCGACTTATGTATTTAGCATTTGTTTTCACTGCACTGGGCTTCTATTCAGGATGTTTATTTTCATGATTACAATGAGGAAGAAAAAAAAAAAAAGAGTTTCTGCATTTTTACCGCAACACCGCTATTCAGCCAAGGGTTAACGGAGAAGATAACACAATTATCTTGCGTTAATGCTAATCTCGCTGAATAGACATTTCTCTCTACGGTGGTTTCACATTTTATGCTAGTCAGCAAGCACCAAAACGTTACACTTCCCGATAAAGCTTTACTTTATATAACGCCATTTCAGAATGGCGTTATTTGAAGAAAATCCTTAAAATTTGACAAAAACTGCAGGGACAGAGGGAGATTTTCCGATCCATCCTTGCAGGATCTTGAAACGATCTTGTTTTCGTATTTCCGGGGGGGAGGCTTTGAGAGCTTTGCAGGAACAGCGTGTTACCGCAACCACTGTTCCTTCAAAGTTTAATGCTGAAATTGCTGGGGGGGGGGGGGGAAGAAGGATGGTGTCGATATTGCCCGGTAACATTCTGGACAATATCAGTATTATTGCTGAATAGAACCCTTTTATCTTCAGATGTCAATGCAGGATTACCAGACAGGGTGGTCGCCAAGGCCCCCTTCCCCTCCCCCACATAGTGGAATCCAGGGACGGATTAGACAGTGGGGCTATCTAGAGACTGCCGACACTCTGTTTCCATGTGATCTTGGAATTGTTTTTAAAGTGGCCTCAAGTAAGAGTGACAAACTGCAGGCGGGTCCAACACACAAGTAGGCGGGGTTCAAATACATTTTCCAGAGCGAGGTAAAATATAAAAAAAACCAAACCATTAAATTGCTTCTGCTTAACTCTATCCAAAACAGCAATCTAGTGTGACACAGAACATACTAGTAGTGTTACAGAGTACATAGAGCATCCTACTGACCGATATACAATACACAGAGCATGCTAGTAGTGTTACAGAGTACATAGAGCATCCTACTGACCGATATACAATACACAGAACATACTAGTAGTGTTACAGAGTACATAGAGCATCCTACTGACCGATATACAATACACAGAACATACTAGTAGTGTTACAGAGTACATAGAGCATCCTACTGACCGATATACAATACACAGAACATACTAGTAGTGTTACAGAGTACATAGAGCATCCTACTGACCGATATACAATACACAGAACATACTAGTAGTGTTACAGAGTACATAGAGCATCCTACTGACCGATATACAATACACAGAACATACTAGTAGTGTTACAGAGTACATAGAGCATCCTACTGACCGATATACAATACACAGAACATACTAGTAGTGTTACAGAGTACATAGAGCATCCTACTGACCGATATACAATACACAGAACATACTAGTAGTGTTACAGAGTACATAGAGCATCCTACTGACCGATATACAATACACAGAACATACTAGTAGTGTTACAGAGTACATAGAGCATCCTACTGACCGATATACAATACACAGAACATACTAGTAGTGTTACAGAGTACATAGAGCATCCTACTGACCGATATACAAGACACAGAACATACTAGTAGTGTTACAGAGTACATAGAGCATCCTAGGGCACGATTCAATTTTAGGAGAGTTGAATAGCGGTGGGAATTAGCTCCCGGTGCTATTCAATTCAGTGCTTTGCTAAGTCAGAGAATGCCATTCTTCCGGACTATGCTGTAATCAGAAATCAGCATCATGATGGCACTTTTGTCAGATTGAATTGAATAGCGCTGGGAGCTCCTTCCCGGCGCTATTCCACTCACTTTGAATTTAATTGTTCTCCTACTATGACACAGCACAAATTAGTGACATGCAGTGCACATCCTAGTGACTGATATACAATACACAGAGCATCCTGACTGATATACAATACACAGAGCATCCTACAGACCGATATACAATACACACAGCATCCTACTGACTGACATACAATACACAGAGCATGCTAGTGACTGGTATACAATACACAGAGCATCCTACTAACCGATATACAATACACATAGCATCCTACTGACTAACATACAATACACAGAGCATGCTAGTGTCCGATATACAATACACAGAGCATGTTAATTACTAATATACAAAAAATCCTAGTGACCAATATACAGTACAATACACAGAGCATGCTAGTGTCCGATATACAATACACAGAGCATGTTAATTACGAATATATAAAACATCCTAGTGTCTGATATACAATACACAGAGCATGCTAGTGTCCGATATACAATACACAGAGCATGCTAGTGTCCGATAAACAATACACAGAGCATGCTAGTGTCCGATAAACAATACACAGAGCATGCTAGTGTCCGATATACAATACACAGAGCATGCTAGTGTCTGATATACAATACACAGAGCATGCTAGATTCCGATATACAATACACAGAGCATGCTAGTGTCCGATATACAATACACAGAGCATGCTAGTGTCCGATATACAATACACAGAGCATGTTAATTACTAATATACAAAACATCCTAGTGTCCAATATACAATACACAGGGCATGCTAGATTCCGATATACAATACACAGAGCATGCTAGATTCCGATATACAATACACAGAGCATGCTAGTGTCCGATATACAATACACAGAGCATGCTAGTGTCCGATATACAATACAGAGCATCCTACTGACCGATATACAATACACAGAGCATGCTAGTGTCCGATATACAATACAGAGCATCCTACTGACCGATATACAATACACAGAGCATGCTAGTGTCCGATATAAAATACACAGAGCATGCTTGTGTCCGATATACAATACACAGAGCATGCTAGTGTCCGATATACAATACAGAGCATCCTACTGACCGATATACAATACACAGAGCATGCCAGTGTCCGATATACAATACACAGAGCATGCCAGTGTCCGATATACAATATAAGAAGTATTTTAGGGGCCACCATATAGTTCTTGCAGGGCATATAGTAAATAAACCACTGCCTTCTCCTCATCTAAGCCAGGTATGACAATGGGATGGAGCCACAGCTCCAGTTTAGCAGATGCGGACGACTGTGATTAGATCCCTATAATTACACAAATTGCAATTAAGTTTAAGATTGACCCTGGATAAGTCCCTGTTATGTGCTAGGGAAAACTAACCAAATCTGAGCAGCCCTCCAATTGACACAGAGTACCACAGTGTGGGTGCTGAGAATCTGATAGTACATAGCTGCAGCACACAGCACCTCTTCCTGAGCCTGCGGAATATACCCAACTGGTGGCCTGCAGTACAGTGACATGGGATGAATCAGCTGAGGGCTGATCCAGGGCACAAAGGTGAGATACCAGTCACCAGCAAACAGGCGTCAGTATCCAGTGCAGATGGTTCCATCGGCCAACCTGGAAAGGTCTTGGTAGGCTATATGGACGACCCACCCCTGATCCCTAGGATATATTCTGTATTCCCATACACAGCGAGGAACAGAGCACGGCTAAATAACTCCGCCACCTGGGAGACGACTTCTGAGTGTTTGTAAAATCAATCAGCTAAAATGTTTCAAAACCTCAATTGTTTGGTGGCTTTCTGAAACCTCACATGTCAGGAAAGGGGAACTGGAAGAAACCAGATCCTTTCACAGTATTATTATATCTGATGATTAGGCGTCTATTGGGCAAATAATAACCGTAACATGCGCAAACCGCAGGTCTGGAATATTCTGTAATCCGTCATTCAGAGATGTCCAAAGAAAGAATCAGTGTTGTTCTGTGACAAGGGCATAGATTAATGTATGGTCACCAAGTCTATTCTCTGTCACTGAGAGGAGCAGTGCCAGGCGGACTGTTATATATATATATATCTCATTATCTATCTATCTATCTGTATCTCATATCTATCATCCTATCATTATTTCATATTTGTCATCTCATATCTATCTATCATCCTATCAGTATCTCATGTCTATCTATATCTCACATCTATCTACCTATCTATCATTATCTCATATCTATATACCTATCTATCATTATCTCATGTCTATCTATCTGTATCTCATAACTATCTATCTGTACAAAACATAGCTATAAGGGTTCAACAAAAACATTTAACTTTAGGAAGGCTAACTTCAGTACGCTGAGATGTGCATTAAACGACATTGAGTGAGAAGTTTTGTTTCATGGTAAGGACACTTTGGAAATGTGGGATGCTTTAAAAGGGTTGCTAGATAGCAATATTCACAAATTTATCCCCAGGGGCAGTAAGCGCAGGAGTACCAAACTCAAACCGATGTCGCTTAACAAGAAGATCAATGCCGAAATCGATAAAAAGAGGCGTGCTTTCAAAACATTTAAATCTATTGGAAAAGGAGGATTCATTCCAGCACTACAAGGAATGCAATAAAAAATGCAAAAATGCAATAAGAGCAGCTAAAATTGAAAACGAAAAGCAAATTGCTATAGAGAGTAAAACCAATCCTAAAATTCTTTTTAATTCATAAACAGTAAAAGGTTAAAAAAGGAGAACATAGGTCCATTAAAAGATGAATTTGGAGTATTGTTAAATGATGACGAATCAAAAGCAGAAATACTGAACAAATTTTTTCATCAGTGTTCAACAGAGAAGAACTGACGGTGGGAGTAGTGCATAGCGATAGTGACAGTAAGGATTCGTGGCTAGATACTTGTTTAAGTGAAGAAGTAGTCAGGGAGAGATTACGTAAAATACAGATTAATAAATCACCTGGCCCGGACGGACTTCATCTGAGGGTTCTTATGGAGCTTAGGTCACAACTAGCAAGACCCATGTACTTGATTTTCAATAGTTCAACTAGATCTGGCATGGTACCGAAGGATTGGCGTATAGCTGAGGTAGTGCCATTATTTAAAAAGGGATCCAAAAATCATCCGGGGAACTACAGGCCGATTAGTTTGAAATCTATAGTGGGAAAAATATTGGAAGGAATTCTAAGGTACAGCATACAGGAGTATCTACAGACCACTAGGATTATAAGCAAGAACCAGCATGGGTTTGTGAGGGACATATCTTGTCAAACTAACTTAGTCAACTTCTACGAGGAAGTGAGCGACAATCTTGACCAAGGAAAAGCAGTGGATGTGGTCTACTTAGATTTTGCAAAAGCCTTCGATACAGTGCCTCACAGCTGATTAATCATCAAATTAAAAGAGCCTGGCCTAGGAAAAACTGTTTGTACATGGATAAGTAACTGGCTGGACAACAGGGTACAGCGAGTAGTGGTCAACGGGAAGTCCTCAAGCTGGACACCAGTAGTCAACGGAATACCACAGGGGTCCATACTCTGACCACTACTCTTCAACATATTTATCAATGACCTAGAAATAGGCCTGGAAAGCACAGTGTCAATCTTTGCAGATGATACTAAACTGTGTAGGGTAATACATTTGGAAATAGATGTGGAGTCTCTGCAGAATTACTTATCTAAACTTGAAATCTGGGCGTCTAAATGGAAAATGAGGTTCAATATAGAAAAAATAAGAATTTACTTACCGATAATTCTATTTCTCGGAGTCCGTAGTGGATGCTGGGGTTCCTGAAAGGACCATGGGGATAGCGGCTCCGCAGGAGACAGGGCACAAAAAGTAAAGCTTTTCCAGATCAGGTGGTGTGCACTGGCTCCTCCCCCTATGACCCTCCTCCAGACTCCAGTTAGGTACTGTGCCCGGACGAGCGTACACAATAAGGGAGGATTTTGAATCCCGGGTAAGACTCATACCAGCCACACCAATCACACCGTACAACTTGTGATCTAAACCCAGTTAACAGTATGATAACAAAAGGAGCCTCTGAAAGACGGCTTCCTACAACAATAACCCGATTTTTGTAACAATAACTATGTACAAGTATTGCAGAATAATCCGCACTTGGGATGGGCGCCCAGCATCCACTACGGACTCCGAGAAATAGAATTATCGGTAAGTAAATTCTTATTTTCTCTATCGTCCTAGTGGATGCTGGGGTTCCTGAAAGGACCATGGGGATTATACCAAAGCTCCCAAACGGGCGGGAGAGTGCGGATGACTCTGCAGCACCGAATGAGAGAACTCCAGGTCCTCTTTTGCCAGGGTATCAAATTTGTAAAATTTTACAAACGTGTTCTCCCCCGACCACGTAGCTGCTCGGCAGAGTTGTAATGCCGAGACCCCTCGGGCAGCCGCCCAAGATGAGCCCACCTTCCTTGTGGAATGGGCATTTACATATTTTTTGCTGTGGCAAGCCTGCCACAGAATGTGCAAGCTGAATTGTACTACAAATCCAACGAGCAATAGTCTGCTTAGAAGCAGGAGCACCCAGCTTGTTGGGTGCATACAGGATAAACAGCAAGTCAGATTTCCTGACTCCAGCCGACCTGGAAACTATATTTTCAGGGCCCTGACAACATCCAGCAACTTGGAGTCCTCCAAGTCCCTAGTAGCCGCAGGCACCACAATAAGCTGGTTCAGGTGAAACGCTGACACCACCTTAGGGAGAAACTGGGGACGAGTCCACAGCTTTGCTCTGTCCGAATGGACAATCAGATATGGCTTTGTGAGATAAAGCCGCCAATTCTGACACTCGCCTGGCCGAGGCCAGGACCAACAGCATGGTCACTTTCCATGTGAGATATATCAAATCCACAGATTTGAGTTGTTTAAAACAATGTGATTTTAGGAATCCCAAACTACGTTGATATCGCCCAGAGCCACTGGAGACATCAAAAAGGGGTTGTATATGCAGTACTCCCTTAACAACTTCTGGACTTCAGGAACTGAAGCCAATTTCTTTCTGGAAGAAAATCGACCGGTCGAAATTTGAACCTTAATGGACCCCAATTTGAGACCCATATACACTCCTGCTTGCAGGAAATGTAGGAATTAACCTAGTTGAAATTCTTCCGTGGAGCCTTCCTGGCCTCACACCATGGAACATATTTTCACCTAAGCGGTGATAATGTTGTGCGGTCACCTCCTTCCTGGCTCTGACCAGGGTAGGGATGACCTCTTCCGGAATGCCTTTTTCCCTTAGGATCCGGCGTTCACCCGCCCTGGCGTCAACGCAGCTGCGGTAAGTCATGGAACAGACATGATTCTTGCTGAATCAAGATCCTTTCTAGTATCTCTTGAAGTTCCGGGTACCAAGTTCTTCTTGGCCCAAACCGGAACCACGAGTATAGTTCTTACTCCTCTCCTTCCTATCATTCTCCATACACTGGGTATGAAAGGCAGAAGAGGGAACACATACACCGACTGGTACACCCACGGTGTTACCAGAGCGTCCCAGCTATTGCCTGAGGGTCTCTAGACCTGGCGCTTCATGTGGGACGCCATCATAACCACCTTTGGTCTTTCCCAACGGTTTACAAACATGTGGAAACTTCCAGATGAAGTTCCCACTTTTCCGGGTGGAATTCATTTATGCTGAGGAAATCTTCCTAGTTGTCCACTCCCGGAATGAACACTGCTGACAGTGTTATCACATGATCTTTCGCCCAGCGAAGAATCCTTGCTGTCATTGCCCTCCTGCTTCTTGTGCCGCCCCGTCTGTTTACGTGGGCGACTGCCATGATGATGTCTTACTGGATCAGCACCGGTTGACTTTGAAGCAGAGGTCTTCCTAGGCTCAGAGCATCGTAAATTGCCCTTAGCTCCAGTATATTCATGTGGAGAGAAATCTCCAGACTTGACCACACTTCCTTGGAAATTTCTTCCTTGTGTGACTGTTCCCCAGCCTCTCAGGCTGGCATCCGTGGTCACCAGAACACAGTCCTGAATGCTGAATGTGCTGCCCTCTAGAAGATGAGCACTCTGCAGCCCCCACAGAAGAGACACCCTTGTCCTTGGAGACAGGGTTATCCGCTGATGCATCTGAAGATGCGATCCGGACCATTCGTCCAGCAAATCCCCCTGAAAAGTTTTTGCGTGAGATCTGCCGAATGGAATCGCTTCGTAAGAAGCCACCATTTTTCCCAGGACTCCTGTGCATTGATGCACTGATACTTGGCCTGGATTTAGGAGGTTTCTGACTAGGTCGGATAACTCCCTGGCTTTCCCCTCCAGGAGAAATACCTCTTTCTGGACTATGCCCAGAATCATTCCTAGGAACAGCAGCCGTATCATCGGAAAACAGCTGCGATTTTTGGAATATTTAGAATCCACTCGTGCTGTCGTAGAACTACTTTAGATAGTTCTTTTCCGACCTCCAACTGTTCTCTGGAAACTTGTCCCTTTCAGGATATCGTCCAAGTAAGGGATAATTTAGATGCCTTTCTTCTTTTAAGAATCATCTTTTCGGCCATTACCTTGGTAAAGGCCCGGGGTGCCGTGGATAATTCAACGGCAGCGTCTGAAACTGATATTGACAGTTCTGTATCACGAACCAGAGGTACCCTTGTTGAGAAGGGCAAATTTGGACATGGAGGTAATCCTTGATGTCCAGGGACACCATATAGTCCCCTTTTTTCCGGTTCTCTATCACTGCTCTGAGTGACTCCATCTTGATTTGAACCTTTTTATGTAAGTGTTCAAAGATTTCAGATTTAGACTATGTCTCACCAAGCCGTCTGGCTTCAGTACCACAATATAGTGTGGAGGACTAATACCCTTTTCCTTGTTGTAGGAGGGGTACTTTGATTATCACCTGCTGGAAATACAGCTTGTGAATTTTTTCCCAATACTGCCTCCTTGTCGGAGGGAGCCGTTGGTAAAGCAGGCTTCAGGAACCTGCGAGGAAAAAATGTCTCGACTCTCCAATCTGTACCCCTGGGATAATACTTGTATGATCTAGGGGTCAACTTGCGAGTGATCCCACTGCGCGCTGAGACTCTTGAGACTACCCCCCCACTGGTGGAGGGCTTCTTTTCCTGGGAAGGGGCTGCCTGCTGCAGTCTACTTCCCTTTCCTCTATGTCTGGGCAGATATGACTGGCCTTTTGCCCGCTTGCCCACATGGGAACGGAAGGATTGAGGCTGAAAAGACAGTGTCTTTTTCTGCTGAGATGTAACTTGGGGTAAAAAGGTTGGATTTCCCAGCTGTGGCCGTGGCCCCCAGGTCCGACGGACCGACCCCAAATAACTCCTTCCCTTTATACGGCAATACTTCCATGTGCCGTATGGGATCTGTATCACCTGACCACTGTCGTGTCCATGACATCTTCTGGGAGATATGGACAACGCACTTATCTTGATGCCAGAGTGCAAATATCCCTCTGTGCATCTCGCATACATATATATAGAATGCATCCTATTAAATGCTCTATATCAATAAAATATTTTTAGTCAGGGAATTCGACCAAGCCAACCCAGCACTGCATCTCCAGGCTGATGGCGATCGCTGGTCGCAGTATAACCACCGTCTGTGTGTATATACTTTTTAGGATATTTTTCCAGCTGCCTATCAGCTGGCTCCTTGAGGGCGGCCGTATTTGGAGACGGTAACGCCACTTGATAAGCGTGTGAGCGCCTTATCCACCCTAATGGGTGTTTCCCAACGCGCCCTAACTTCTGGCGGGAAAAGGTATAACGCCAATATTTGCTATCGGGGTAAACCCACGCATCATCACACACTTCATTTTATTTTATCTGATTCAGGAAAAACTACAGGTAGTTTTTTCACTTCCACATAATACCCTTTTTTGTGGTACTTGTAGTATCAGAAATATGTAACAGCTCCTTCATTGCCCTTAACGTGTGGCCCTAATGAGGAATACGTTTGTTTATTCACCGTCGACACTGGATTCAGTGTCCGTGTCTGTGTCTGTGTCGACCGACTGAGGTAAATGGGCGTTTTTTATAAAAAAACCCTGACGGTGTTTCTGAGACGCCTGGACCGTTACTAATTGTTTGTCGGCCGTCTCATGTCGTCAACCGACCTTGCAGCGTGTTGACATTCTCACGTAATTCCCTAAATAAGCCATCCATTCCGGTGTCGACTCCCTAGAGAGTGACATCACCATTACAGGCAATTTCTCCGCCTCCTCCAGCATCGTCCTCATACATGTCGACACACACGTACCGACACACAGCACACACACCTGGAATGCTCTGACAGAGGACAGGACCCCACTAGCCCTTTGGAGAGACAGAGGGAGAGTTTGCCAGCACACACCAAAAAACGCTATAATTACATAGGGACAACCTTATATAAGTGTTTCTCCCTAATAGCATCTTTATATATATATTTATATCGCCAATTTGTGCCCCCCCTCTCTGTTTAAACCCTGTTTCTGTAGTGCAGTGCAGGGGAGAGCCTGGGAGCCTTCTCTCCAGCCTTTCTGTGAGAGAAAAAATGGCGCTGTGTGCTGAGGAGATAGGCCCCGCCCCTTTTACGGCGGGCTCGTCTCCCGCTCTTTAGTGAAGTTTGGCAGGGGTTAAATATCTCCATATAGCCTCTGGGGGCTATATGTGAGGTATTTTTAGCCAGTATATAGGTTTACATTTGCCTCCCAGGGCGCCCCCCCCCAGCGCCCTGCACCCTCAGTGACAGCGTGTGAAGTGTGCTGAGAGGAAAATGGCGCACAGCTGCAGTGCTGTGCGCTACCTTTAGAAGACTGTCAGAGTCTTCAGCCGCCGATTCTGGACCTCTTCTAACTTCAGCATCTGCAAGGGGGCCGGCGGCGCGGCTCCGGTGACCATCCAGGCTGTACCTGTGATCGTCCCTCTGGAGCTAATGTCCAGTAGCCAAGAAGCCAATCCATCCTGCACGCAGGTGAGTTCACTTCTTCTCCCCTCAGTCCCTCGTTGCAGTGATCCTGTTGCCAGCAGGACTCACTGTAAAATAAAAAACCTAAGCTAAACTTTCTCTAAGCAGCTCTTTAGGAGAGCCACCTAGATTGCACCCTTCTCGGCCGGGCACAAAAATCTAACTGGAGTCTGGAGGAGGGTCATAGGGGGAGGAGCCAGTGCACACCACCTGATCTGGAAAAGCTTTACTTTTTGTGCCCTGTCTCCTGCGGAGCCGCTATCCCCATGGTCCTTTCAGGAACCCCAGCATCCACTAGGACGATAGAGAAATGTAAAGTTATGCATTTTGGGACTAAAAACAAACTTGCATCCTACATATTAAACGGGGAAAGTCTAGGGGTAACAGTTTTGGGAAAAGATTTGGGGGTACTCATTGATAATAAACTTAATAACCGTATACAATGTCAAAGTGCAGTAAAGAAGGCAAGTAAGGTGTTAGCGTGCATAAAACGGAGAATTGAGTCAAGGGACTCTGATGTAATCATGCCGCTGTATAAGCACCTGGAATATTGTGTTCAGTTTTGGGCACCACTGTATAAAAAAAAAAAAAAAAAGATATCGGTGAACTCGAGAGGGTTCAAAGGCGAGCTACTAAATTGATTAAAGGGCTAGAGGGACTGGATTACGAGGAAAGGCTTACTAGGCTGAACATGGAAAAGAGGCGTCTATGAGGAGATATTATTAATGTCTTCAAATATGTAAAGGGACATTACAAAGAGTTATCAGAGGAATTATTTATTAAAAGAACACTGTTTATGACACGTGGGCACTCGCTGCGACTGGAGGAGAGAAAATTCCGCACGCAGCGGAGGAAAGGGTTCTTTAGTGTTAGGGCAATAAGGATTTGGAATTCCTTGCCAGGGAAGGTGGTAATGGTGGACACTGTAAATGCATTTAAAAGGGGATTGGATGAATTTCTGATTGAAAAGGATATCCAAGGTTACAACACTTAAAATATTGAAGTGGTTTTTCCAGGTGTAACATGATTTGTAGTTGTTAACTTTTCATAAAACATTCTTCAGCAGGTACGTTACAATCAACTCAGCTTAATACAAAATACAGGTTGAACGAGATGGGCATTTTGCCTCTTTTCAACCTTGAATGCTATGTTACTATGTATCTCATATCTATCTCTCTATCCATCATTGGGGTCGATTCAATTCACCGACAGTTGACTAGCGCCGGGAATTAGCTCCCAGCGCTACTCAATACAGAGCCAAGTGACACTCAATTGTCGGGAAGTCTTCTCTCACCCCCGGGTGATGAGAGAGGAAATCCAAGAAAAGTGTTGCCGCGTGGCCAGCGCGAGGCTGATTCTGTCGGGAATCTGCATCACGGCGGGGAGTTAAGTCAGAGAATGCCCGTTCTCCCGACAATTCAACCTGTTAAGTCCGGGAGAACGGGCATACGCCGACTTAACTTGAGCTGAATTAATCAGCGCTGGGAGCTAATTCCCGGCGCTATTCAACGGTCGGTGAATTGAATCGACCCCATTATTTACTATCTATGTCATATCTATCTATCTATCTATCTATCATTATCTCATATCTATCTATCATTATCTCACATCTAGCTATAATTATCTATCTATCTCATATCTATCTATCTATCATTATTTACTATCTATCTCATATCTATTATTATTATTATTATTATTATTAGTATCCTTTATGTATACGGCGCCACAAGGGTTCCGCAGCGCCCTATCTATATCTTTCATTATTTACTATCAGTATCTATCTCATATCTCTATCTATCTGTATCTCATATCTCTCTATCTCTCTATCTATCATGAGCGACGTGTCGGAGTGTGAATGTAATCTTACATAAGTCATGTACACACAGAACAGTAGAGAATAATAATTTCTTGCATTGATCTAACATCATCCTTCTAGTCACTTCCAGAGAGCTGTGGCCGCCGGGTTATCCAAATATTTCATCTTTTGTAGTTCAAAGCCGAGACCTTTACAGCACAAGCGTCTGCTCATTCATCCACTACAGAGAAAGCAGAGGTCAGAGACGGGAAGTGGTAATATCATCACCGGAAACCCAACACTGATCCTTACTGATAAATAGCTCCAGCCGATCACCCTACAGATCATCGCTGATAAACACCTCCACTAGATCACCCTACAGATCTATCACTGATAAACACCTCCACTAGATCACCCTACAGATCTATCACTGATAAACACCTCCATCGGATCATCCTAGAGATCTGTCACTGATTAACAGCTCCTACCGATCACCCTACAGATCTATCACTGATTAACAGCTCCAACCGATCACCCTACAGATCTATCACTGATTAACAGCTCCAACCGATCACCCTACAGATCTATCACTGATTAACAGCTCCAACCGATCACCCTACAGATCTATCACTGATTAACGGCTCCTACCGATAACCCTACAGATCTATCACTGATTAATGGCTCCAACCGATCACCCTACAGATCTATCACTGATTAATGGCTCCAACCGATCACCCTACAGATCTATCACGGATTAACAGCTCCAACCGATCACCCTACAGATCTATCACTGATTAACAGCTACAACCGATCACCCTACAGATCTATCACTGATTAACAGCTACAACCGATCACCCTACAGATCTATCACTGATTAATGGCTCCAACCGATCACCCTACAGATCTGTCACTGATTAACAGCTCCACTAGATCACCATAAAGATCTATCACTGATTAACGGGATGCGGTCAAGATGCCGCCGGACGGAATCCCGGCGGTCGAAATACCGACGCCGGAATCCCGACCGCCACAATCCCGACATATTCTCCCTCCGTGGGTGTCCACGACACCCATAGAGGGAAAATATAATAGTGTGCCGAGCGTGGTGAGCGAAGCGAGCCCGCAAGGGGCTGCGTTCCGCTCGCCACCCCTGTCGAGATTGTGTTGTCGGGATTCCGGCGTCGGTATTTCGACCGCCGGGATTCCGGCCGGCGGCATTTAGTACTGATCCCCTGATTAACAGCTCCAACCGATCACCCTACAGATCTGTCACTGATAAACACCTCCACTAGATCACCCTACAGATCTATCACTGATAAACACCTCCACTAGGTCACCCTACAGATCTATCACTGATTAATGGCCCCACCCGATCACCCTACAGATCTATCACTGATTAACGGCTCCAACCGATCACCCTACAGATCTATCACTGATTAACGGCTCCAACCGATCACCCTACAGATCTATCACTGATTAACGGCTCCAACCGATCACCCTACAGATCTATCACTGATTAAAGGCTTCCGCCGATCACACTACAGATCTATCACTGAAACACCTCCACCCTATCGCCCACTGGCCCTACTGGAGATCTGCAGAACATTGCCCTGTCCCATCTACCCCCTTACATATACATAGTGATATATTCTGCAGATTATTGCTTTACTGACCTCTTTAGTGATCTGCAGAACATTGCTTTGTCCCATCTACCCCCTTACATATACATAGTGATATGTTCTGCAGATTATTGCATCACTGACCTCTCTATAGATCTGCTGAAAATTGCTCTGTCCCACCTACCCCCAGACAGATACAGTGATATAGTGAGCAGATTATTATATTACTGACCTCTCTAGAGATCTGCAGAACATTGCTCTGTCCCACCTACCCCCAGACAGATACATCATACTAAATAAAATAATATCATACCCGGAACACTCCATTTGTGAATACTTGCTTTCCTGCATTCTATAAAAAGACTCCATTCCAGAAATTAGTTCCTCAGAGGAACAGAGACTGATTATCTCCATTCACATTTGTGCCTCTCCCAGTCACTTAGTAAACAGAAAACCTTGTATAGTACGACCATGACAAGGTAACACAACTACACAAATGTTGTGTCCAAGCCACAGAATAATGGTATCTCCTTACCCCGCTGTCCTCCCCAAATCACTCCCCTCCTTTTGCACCACTACGCCCTTACTCACAATGATACTTGAACAGCGGCATCCTGTCGCAGGTAGCCAACGCGAGAAGTAAGTCCCAGGATAAGCCCAACGAACAGATTGACATCAGTCTCTGTCACGGAGCGTTCTGTGACTTGTGATAGTGATTTGTGAAAGTTGTGAAGCGACCAGTCAGCCCAGGGTGTGATTGGCTGCTGGGCAACGACAGACATTGCTGTATTTGAATTTAGCTATGGTTAATTAATGCCGTTGGGCAACCAAAATAGCATGGCCAGCCCAAAAATAAATATTTTATCAGGACATGTAGTACAATAAGACCGGAGAACAGAGACACTTACTATATACCCAATAACAATATATCGCCGGCGTTTTCGTATACAGTTCACGTTACACCGCGGCCATATGGAAATAATTTTACAATTACAATTCCGGATTGGTCCCAGTATAGGTCTGGTGTGAGATAGTGACTTTCATGGCCTGTGCGGGCTTATTAAGCCTTGCTATAAAACATAACCACGTCCCGCAGAGAGACGGATACACATATAAAGCCAGAGTCTAAATAAGACGGTTAATTAATTCTTAATGACTATTCAGCCAAAGCACGTAACAATATGATACGGCACTATTAATAATATTAGGATATTTATCCTTTGGTGCAAAAGGTTTGATTTAAAGGGGCAGCAACACAAAATGCCCTGGGAAGTGACGCAGGACTTTCTGTCGGACATAGGCTATAATAAACTTGCTCTTCCTCTGAATGTCCAGACGGTTTTAAAGGAACCTTTGTGGAATTGACTGAACTCCTCTGGGCAGTTCTGGACTTGGGGCCTAATTCAGATCTGAATTTGTTAGCTAATGGGCAAAACCATGCTGCACTGCAGGTGGGGCAGATGTAACATGTGCAGAGAGAGTTAGATGTGGGTGGGGTGTGCTCAAACTGAAATCTTAATTACAGTGTAAAAATAGAGCAGCCAGTATTTACCCTGCACAGAAACAATATAACCCACCCAAATCTAACTCTCTCTGCACATGTTACATCTGCCCCACCTGCACTGCACATGGTTTTGCCCATTAGCTAACAAATTTGCTGCTGCGATCAGATCTGAATTAGGCCCTTGGAACGGACATCAAAAGGCTGGGAATTGTCATATGGGCTGATGCAGGATAGAATGCAAATCGTTCATAGATGCCGCAACACTGCGTGCTCGGTAAGCAGTGCGCACATTCGCCCAGATGTAGAGCTGTATGCATCTTCCAGGGCACCGTATTCGTTACCTTAGATTGCTCATCATCAGGGAGGGCGTGCACAAGCTTATACCTGGAGCAAGAGACAGGTACATTTACTCTTCAGGCCAATTTATTATCGCCCGAAGTTCCATCATCATACCCTCACTGGATCTCTCCTATGTGACCATGCACTGTTTCAGCCCATTGCGCCTCTTGTGGCCAAAGTGTAGTTGTAACTGAAACGTGTGGAACTCTGCATCACCTATAGTTGTGTACGCTCAGCTCTGAAACATGCACAGTGTGAATGAAAGAAGCAAATCCATGGTACTCTGCACCACCCGTACTTGTGTACGATTGAGCATGTGCAGCGTGAATGAATGAATGAATGAATGAAAGACTGAAACGCGTAAAACTTTGCATTGTCCATACTTGTGTACACTCAGTTATGGAGCACGGGCAGTGGAACGAATGAAACGCGTAAATATCTGCATTGTCCATACTTGTGTACACTCAGTTATGGAGCACGGGCAGTGGAATGAATGAAACGCGTAAATATCTGCATTGTCCATACTTGTGTACACTCAGTTATGGAGCATGGGCAGTGTGAATGAATGAAACGCATGGGCCTCTGCACTGTCCATACTTGTGTACACTCAGTTATGGAGCACGGGCAGTGTGAATGAATGAAAGACTGAAACGCGTGTAGCTCTACATTGTCCATAGAAACATAGAATTTGACAGCAGATAAGAACCACTTGGCCCATCTAGTCTGCCCTTTTGTTATCCTTTAGGTAATCTCAACCCTTTTTGAACCTTAATTCTTTGCAAGGATATTCATATGCCTATCCCAAGCATGTTTAAATTGCTCTACAGTCTTAGCCTCTACCACCTCTGACGGGAGGCTATTCCACTTGTCCACTACCCTTTCTGTGAAGTAAGTTTTCCTTACATTTCCCCTGAACCCCCCACCCCCCCCCCCTCCAGTCTTCTCTTCCTTTGAAGAATGTTTCCATCCTGAACTTTGTTAAAACCCTTGGTATATTTGAAAGTTTCTATCATGTTCCCCCTTTACCTTCTCTCCTACAAACTATACATGTTAAGATCTTTTAGCCTTTCTGGGTAAGTTGTGTGATGTAGGCCATGCACCATTTTAGTTGCCCTTCTTTGTACACTCTCTAATGTATTTAAATCCTTCTGGAGATGTGGTCTCCAGAACTGGAAACAGTATTCAAGATGGGGCCGCACCAATGACCTATACAGTGGCATTATTACTTCTTTTTTCCAGCTACTGATTCCTCTCCCTATGCAACCAAGCATCTGACTTGTGTACGCTCAGTTATGGAGCACGGGCAGTGTGAATGAATGAAACGCGTAAAACTCTGCATTGTCCATACTTGTGTACACTCAGCTCTGAAACATGCAGTGTGAATGAAAGAAGCAAATCCATGGAACTCTACACCACCCGTATTTTTGTACGACTGAGCATGCGCTATGTGAATAAAAGAAAGTATGAAACGCGTGGAACCCTGCATTGCCCATTCTTGTGTATGCTCAGTTATGGAGCATGCATAGTGTGAATGACACCGTGAAATGGGTGGAGCTCTAAACAGGCCATTCTTGTGTATGCTCAGTTACAGAGCATGCATTTATTTAACAGTTTCTTATATAGCGCAGCAAATTCCGTTGCGCCTTACAATTGGACACAATGATACAACAAAGCTGGGTAATAAACAAACAGTCAGAGGTAGGATGGCCCTGCTCGCAAGCTTACACTCTATAGGGAAACAGGCATTGATACACAAGGATAGGTGCTATCTATTGCATATTTGTCCACCGGATTGCAAAGATTCTAAGTGGGTTGCATGATATCACATCCCAGCAATGATGGACCCTGGTCAGAAAGAAGGGAAAGTGAAGAAAGAGAAAATATGTGGAGGATATATGTGTGGACTGTACAGGGGGGAAATAATCAGATAGGAAAGCTTATGAAGGTTTAGTGAGCGGTTCTGGAATGTGATAAGCTGCCTGAAGAGGTGAGTTTCAGGGAACGTTTGAAGGTTTGGAGAATATGGGAGAGTCTTATTGTGCGTGGTAGGGCATTCCACAGAGTGGGTGCAGCCCGAAGGAAGTCCTGCAATCGTGCATGGGAGCAAGTAATGAGTGTGGATGAGAGACGTAGATCTTGTGAATATCCGAGAGGTCGGGTTGGGAGATATTTTGAGATGAGCGAAGAGATGTACATTGGTGTAGTATGGTTAATGGCCTTATGTGTGAGTAAAAGTATTTTATATTGAATACGGTAGAATACAGGTAACCAATGGAGGGACTGACAGAGTGGATCTGCAGACGATGAACGTCTAGTAAGGAAGATTAGCCTCACAGCTGCATTCAGAAGGATTGTAGTGGCGAGAGTCTCTTTTTGGTAAGACCAGGAAGACGACTATTGCAATAATCAATGCGGGAGATAATGAAAGCATGGATTAGAGTTTTTGCAGTGTCTTGTGTAAGGTATGGTCGTATTTTGTATATGTTTTTTAGATGCATGTAACATGATCTTGAGACAGATTGAATGTGGGGAGCAAAGGACAGTTCCGAGTCAAGTATGACACCTAGGCAGCGAGCTTGTGGGGTAGGGTTGATTGTAGAGTTCTCAACAGTGATAGAGATATCAGGTTGGTAACTACTATTGGCCGGTGGAAATATAAGTAGCTCTGTTTTGGAAATATTAAGTTTGAGGTGGCGAGATGACATCCAAGATGAAACAGCAGAAAGGCATTCAGTGACCCTGACCATTACAGATGGTGACAAATCTGGGGAGGATAGGTAGATTTTAGCATCATTTGCATACAGATGATACTGAAATCCAAAAGCTGATTAGTTTACCAAGAGATGAGGTATAGAAAAGCAGAGGACCTAAGACCGAGCCTTGTTGTACTCCAACTGAAAGAGGTAGCGAAGAGGAGGTGGATTCAGAGAAGTGAACACTGAAGGAGCGATTAGATAGGTAGGTAGGTTAGGAACCAAGAGAAGAATGTGTCTTTAAGACCTAGGGATTGTAGTGTTTGTATGAGAAGAAAATGGTCAACAGTGTCAAAAGCAGCAGAGAGATCTAGAAGAATAAGTAGTGAGTAATGGCCGTTGGACTTTGCAGTGACCAGATCATTCACTACTTTAGTCAGTGCCGTCTCTGTGGAGTGCTGGGAACGAAAGCCTGACTGAAGTGGGTCAAATAAATTGTGTGTTTTAAGAAAGTGTGTGAGGCGAGTGTAGGTAAGTCTCTCAAGTAGCTTGGAGAGGCATAGCAGCTGAGAGATGGGACGGTAGTTTGAGAGAGTGTTAGGGTCAGAATTTAGTTTTTTTTTCAGAATGGGAGTAATCAGTGCATGCTTGAACAGTGAAGGAAACATACCAGGGGAGAGAGAGAGAAAGAGAGAGAAAGAGAGAGAAAGAGAGAGAAAGAGAGAGAAAGAGAGAGAAAGAGAGAGAAAGAGAGAGAAAGAGAGAGAAAGAGAGAGAAAGAGAGAGAAAGAGAAAGAAAGAGAGAGAAAGAGAGAGAAAGAGAAAGAGAGAAAGAGAAAGAGAAAGAGAAAGTGTACAGATGTTAGTTAAGGTTGGGATGAGCACAGGAGACAGAGATTTACTTACTTGTGAGGGTATAGGCTCAAGAGGAGAGGTAGTAGAGTAGCAGGTTGAGAAGAGTGTTGACATTTCATCTACACTTGTGGGATCAAATGAGGAGAGAGTGCCAGAGGGTTCAGGTAGAGAATTGAGCAGGTCACTGGCTAAGGAAGAGCATACCATTTCATCTCGGATCTCATCAATCTTGTCCTTGAAGTAGGAAGCAAGATCTTGCGCCTTGATAGTGGCTGGTGGGTTGGGTGAGGGAGGGTTCAGAAGTGATTTAAATGTATTAAAAAGTCATTTGGTGTTAGAGGCTTGAGCAGAGATGAGAGTTTGGAAATATGTTTCTTTGGCAGAGTCCTGGGCATTGTGATAAGAGTGGTAGACAGTCTTATATGTGAGAAAGTCGCTAGGAATACGATATTTATGCTACTGAAGTTCAGCTTTGCGTGAGAGTTTTTGTAGGTGTCTTGTTAATTTAGAGTGCCACGCTTGACATTTTGACCTATGTGGAGTGTGATAGGTAGTTGGAACCACTTGGTCAAGGGCTATTTCTAGAGTCTTGTTCAGGTGTGATACAGTAGTCTCAGGAGAAGTAAATGCAGAAATAGGTGAGAGCAGTTGTTGCAGAGTGGTGGACAGTTCTTGAAAATTAATTGTTTTAATATTTCTGCGGGTTTGAGGAGGATTAGAGGACTTCAATGACTCGGAGTTTGAAGGAATGGTGGAGAGCATGCAGGTGATAAGGTTGTGATCTGAGAGAGGGAAAGGGGTGTTAGTGAAGTCAGAAACTGAGCATAGTCTGGTGAATACTAGATCAAGGCAGTGGCCCTCCTGATGAGTAGAGGAGTCAGTCCATTGGGAGCGACCGAGAGAGGAGGTTAGAGAGAATAGTTTGGAGGCATGAGCAGCAGATTTTGGACTATCAATAGCAATATTGAAATCACCCATGATGATGGTGGAGATGTCAGACGATAGAAAGTAAGGGAGCCAGGCAGAAAAATCTTCCAGAAATTGTTTGGGTTGCCCAGGTGGGCGATAGATAGGTGCAACACGCAGAGAGAAAGGAAGAGTAAACCCTGATGGAATGTACTTCAAATGATGTGAATGTGAGTGATGGTGCTTGTGGTAGAACTGTGTATGTGAAAGATTGGGACAGGAATAATCCAACCCCACCTCCTTTACTGTTACCAGGCTTGGAGGTGTTTGTGAAGTGGAGACCATCATGTGTCAGTGCTGCAGGGGAGGCCGTGTCTGATTGTGTGAGCCAAGTTTCTGTTATAGCAAGCAGATTGAAGTTGTTAGATATAAAGTGGTCATGTAAGGATGCTAATTTGTTACAAACAGACCGTGCATTCCATAAGGCACATTTTAGTGATTTGGAGGGTGCAGGGAGACGTGATGTTTATAAGGTTGGCTGGATGTCGGGGAGTGAATAATTGAGTCAGCAATGTGTACAGAGGGGTGAGTATCAGGGAGAATGAAGGATGTTTTTGTTTTAGAGAGAAAACTATGGAGTACAATGAAGAAAATTAATTTGTGGTACATAGTTAGTTTCAGATAAAAGTACAGTTCTTTAGGCTCGGAGTGTAAAAAGTTGCAATATTTAAATGAAAACGTTCAAATAGTGTGAATGAAACAATGAAATGCGTGCAGCTCTACATTGCCCATTCTTGTGTACGCTCAGTTACGTAGCATGCATAGTGTGAATGAAACAATGAAATGCGTGGAGCTCTACATTGGCCATTCTTGTGTACGCTCAGTTACGGAGCATGCATAGTGTGAATGAAACAATGAAATGCATGGAGCTCTACATTGCCCTTTCTTGTGTACGCTCAGTTACAGAGCATGCATAGTGTGAATGAAACAATGAAATGCATGGAGCTCTACATTGCCCATTCTTGTGTACGCTCAGTTACGGAGCATGCAGAGTGTGAATGAAACAATGAAATGCGTGGTGCTCTACATTGCCCATTCTTGTGTACGCTCAGTTACAGAGCATGCATAGTGTGAATGAAACAATGAAATGCGTGGAGCTCTACATTGCCCATTCTTGTGTACGCTCAGTTACAGAGCATGCATAGTGTGAATGAAACAATGAAATGCGTGGTGCTCTACATTGGCCATTCTTGTGTACGCTCAGTTACGGAGCATGCAGAGTGTAAATGAAACAATGAAATGCGTGGTGCTCTACATTGGCCATTCTTGTGTACGCTCAGTTACGGAGCATGCATAGTGTGAATGAAACAATGAAATGCGTGGAGCTCTACATTGCCCATTCTTGTGTACGCTCAGTTACGGAGCATGCAGAGTGTGAATGAAACAATGAAATGCGTGGTGCTCTACATTGGCCATTCTTGTGTACGCTCAGTTACGGAGCATGCATAGTGTGAATGAAACAATGAAATGCGTGGTGCTCTACATTGGCCATTCTTGTGTACGCTCAGTTACGGAGCATGCAGAGTGTGAATGAAACAATGAAATGTGTGGTGCTCTACATTGGCCATTCTTGTGTACGCTCAGTTACGGAGCATGCATAGTGTGAATGAAACAATGAAATGCGTGGAGCTCTACATTGCCCATTCTTGTGTACGCTCAGTTACAGAGCATGCATAGTGTGAATGAAACAATGAAATGCGTGGTGCTCTACACTGGCCATTCTTGTGTACGCTCAGTTACGGAGCATGCAGAGTGTGAATGAAACAATGAAATGTGTGGTGCTCTACATTGGCCATTCTTGTGTACGCTCAGTTACGGAGCATGCATAGTGTGAATGAAACAATGAAATGCGTGGAGCTCTACATTGCCCATTCTTGTGTACGCTCAGTTACAGAGCATGCATAGTGTGAATGAAACAATGAAATGCGTGGTGCTCTACACTGGCCATTCTTGTGTACGCTCAGTTACGGAGCATGCATAGTGTGAATGAAACAATGAAATGCATGGAGCTCTACATTGCCCATTCTTGTGTACGCTCAGTTACAGAGCATGCATAGTGTGAATGAAACAATGAAATGCGTGGTGCTCTACATTGGCCATTCTTGTGTACGCTCAGTTACAGAGCATGCATAGGGTGAATGAATGAAATGCGTGGAGCTCTACATTGCCCATTCTTGTGTACGCTCAGTTACGGAGTATGCATAGTGTGAATAAAACAATGAAATGCATGGAGCTCTACATTGGCCATTCTTGTGTACGCTCAGTTACGGAGCATGCATAGTGTGAATGAATGAAATGCGTAGAACTCTGCGACTAAGATGCCTTTCTGCAAAAGAGACACACACAAAAAGGCCTCTCACGGGACCAGGCACGCTGAGAGAGGCCGTTTGTTGCGACTGCAGCTACGATGTATGAGGACATATCTGTAACAGAGATGACTTTAGCATCCAATACTACTAATCAGATAGTCGCGAAGGGGCTCACGCAGCATTGGAATTCATCTGAAATTTATCGGAAACGACACATTTACATCCATATAATTATTATTACCAGTTATTTATATAGCACACACATATACCGCAGCGCTGTACAGAGAATATTTCACCAGTCACATCAGTCCCTGCCCCAGTGGAGCTTACACTCTATATTCCCTATTACACACACACACACACACACACACACACACACACACACACACACACACACATTCACGCTAGGGTTAATTTTGTTGGGAGACAATTAACCTACCAGTATAAATTTGGATTGTGGGAGGAAACCGGAGTACCGGGAGAAAACCCAGGCAAGCACGGGGAGAATATACAAACTCCACACAATTAGGGCCATGGTGGGAAGTGAACCCATGACCTCAGAGTTGTCAGGCAGTAATACTAACCATTACACCCTCCGTGCACATATGTCTCGTCAGACACATCTCGCCACATGCTGCGCTATACAGCTACATATATGCCATGTTTACCTCAGGAAAGCGTAGTGACATGGGTTGGCAGAAGGTCACAATGCTGTACTTTTTACAGATGGACAATGTTTTGCTACTGCGCATGCGTGGATATCCTCAGAGACCATTTGCACGCACAAACTGCGTTTGTGATAGTGCACACAGTTGCACACTAAATCACAAAGATATGAGAATACCACTTTGAGGCATTTATGTATCCTTGTTATAAGTGTCATGGTCCTATAGGCTGGACGCTACGGTATAAGGCAGCATACTACGGTGATCCTATAGGCTGGATGAAACAGTATGAGGCAGCATTCTACAGTGATTCTATAGGCTGGACACTACAGTATGAGGCAGCATACTACAGTGATCCTATAGGCTGGATGATACAGTATGAGGCAGCATACTACAGTGATCCTATAGGCTGGATGATACAGTATGAGGCAGCATACTACAGTGATCCTATAGGCTGGATGCTACAGTATGAGGCAGCATACTACAGTGATCCTATAGGCTGGATGCTACAGTATGAGGCAGCATACTATAGTGATCCTATAGGCTGGATGCTACAGTATGAGGCAGCATACTACAGTGATCCTATAGGCTGGATGCTACAGTATGAGGCAGCATACTACAGTGATCCTATAGGCTGGATGCTACAGTATGAGGCAGCATACTACAGTGATCCTATAGGCTGGATGCTACAGTATGAGGCAGCATACTACAGTGATCCTATAGGCTGGATGCTACAGTATGAGGCAGCATGCTATAGTGATCCTATAGGCTGGATGCTACAGTATGAGGCAGCATACTACAGTGATCCTATAGGCTGGATGCTACAGTATGAGGCAGCATACTACGGTGATCCTATAGGCTGGATGCTACAGTATGAGGCAGCATACTACGGTGATCCTATAGGCTGGATGATACAGTATGAGGCAGCATACTACAGTGATCCTATAGGCTGGATGATACAGTATGAGGCAGCATACTACAGTGATCCTATAGGCTGGATGATACAGTATGAGGCAGCATACTACAGTGATCCTATAGGCTGGATGATACAGTATGAGGCAGCATACTACAGTGATCCTATAGGCTGGACGCTACAGTATGAGGCAGCATACTACGGTGATCCTATAGGCTGGATGCTACAGTATGAGGCAGCATACTACGGTGATCCTATAGGCTGGATGATACAGTATGAGGCAGCATACTACAGTGATCCTATAGGCTGGATGATACAGTATGAGGCAGCATACTACAGTGATCCTATAGGCTGGATGATACAGTATGAGGCAGCATACTACAGTGATCCTATAGGCTGGACGATACAGTATGAGGCAGCATACTACAGTGATCCTATAGGCTGGACGCTACAGTATGAGGCAGCATACTACGGTGATCCTATAGGCTGGACGCTACAGTATGAGGCAGCATACTACAGTGATCCTATAGGCTGGATGATACAGTATGAGGCAGCATACTACAGTGATCCTATAGGCTGGATGATACAGTATGAGGCAGCATACTACAGTGATCCTATAGGCTGGATGATACAGTATGAGGCAGCATACTACAGTGATCCTATAGGCTGGATGCTACAGTATGAGGCAGCATACTACAGTGATCCTATAGGCTGGATGCTACAGTATGAGGCAGCATGCTATAGTGATCCTATAGGCTGGATGCTACAGTATGAGGCAGCATACTACAGTGATCCTATAGGCTGGATGCTACAGTATGAGGCAGCATACTACGGTGATCCTATAGGCTGGATGCTACAGTATGAGGCAGCATACTACGGTGATCCTATAGGCTGGATGATACAGTATGAGGCAGCATACTACAGTGATCCTATAGGCTGGATGATACAGTATGAGGCAGCATACTACAGTGATCCTATAGGCTGGATGATACAGTATGAGGCAGCATACTACAGTGATCCTATAGGCTGGACGCTACAGTATGAGGCAGCATACTACAGTGATCCTATAGGCTGGATGATACAGTATGAGGCAGCATACTACAGTGATCCTATAGGCTGGACGCTACAGTATGAGGCAGCATACTACGGTGATCCTATAGGCTGGATGCTACAGTATGAGGCAGCATACTACGGTGATCCTATAGGCTGGATGATACAGTATGAGGCAGCATACTACAGTGATCCTATAGGCTGGATGATACAGTATGAGGCAGCATACTACAGTGATCCTATAGGCTGGATGATACAGTATGAGGCAGCATACTACAGTGATCCTATAGGCTGGATGATACAGTATGAGGCAGCATACTACAGTGATCCTATAGGCTGGACGCTACAGTATGAGGCAGCATACTACGGTGATCCTATAGGCTGGACGCTACAGTATGAGGCAGCATACTACAGTGATCCTATAGGCTGGATGATACAGTATGAGGCAGCATACTACAGTGATCCTATAGGCTGGATGATACAGTATGAGGCAGCATACTACAGTGATCCTATAGGCTGGATGATACAGTATGAGGCAGCATACTACAGTGATCCTATAGGCTGGATGATACAGTATGAGGCAGCATACTACAGTGATCCTATAGGCTGGATGATACAGTATGAGGCAGCATACTACAGTGATCCTATAGGCTGGACGCTACAGTATGAGGCAGCATACTACGGTGATCCTATAGGCTGGATGCTACAGTATGAGGCAGCATACTACGGTGATCCTATAGGCTGGATGATACAGTATGAGGCAGCATACTACAGTGATCCTATAGGCTGGATGATACAGTATGAGGCAGCATACTACAGTGATCCTATAGGCTGGACGATACAGTATGAGGCAGCATACTACAGTGATCCTATAGGCTGGACGATACAGTATGAGGCAGCATACTACAGTGATCCTATAGGCTGGACGCTACAGTATGAGGCAGCATACTACGGTGATCCTATAGGCTGGACGCTACAGTATGAGGCAGCATACTACAGTGATCCTATAGGCTGGACGCTACAGTATGAGGCAGCATACTACAGTGATCCTATAGGCTGGATGATACAGTATGAGGCAGCATACTACAGTGATCCTATAGGCTGGATGCTACAGTATGAGGCAGCATACTACAGTGATCCTATAGGCTGGATGCTACAGTATGAGGCAGCATACTACAGTGATCCTATAGGCTGGATGCTACAGTATGAGGCAGCATACTACAGTGATCCTATAGGCTGGATGCTACAGTATGAGGCAGCATACTACAGTGATCCTATAGGCTGGATGATACAGTATGAGGCAGCATACTACAGTGATCCTATAGGCTGGATGATACAGTATGAGGCAGCGTACTACAGTGATCCTATAGGCTGGATGATACAGTATGAGGCAGCATACTACAGTGATCCTATAGGCTGGATGATACAGTATGAGGCAGCATACTACAGTGATCCTATAGGCTGGATGATACAGTATGAGGCAGCATACTACAGTGATCCTATAGGCTGGATGATACAGTATGAGGCAGCATACTACAGTGATCCTATAGGCTGGATGATACAGTATGAGGCAGCGTACTACAGTGATCCTATAGGCTGGATGATACAGTATGAGGCAGCGTACTACAGTGATCCTATAGGCTGGATGATACAGTATGAGGCAGCATACTACAGTGATCCTATAGGCTGGATGATACAGTATGAGGCAGCATACTACAGTGATCCTATAGGCTGGATGATACAGTATGAGGCAGCATACTACAGTGATCCTATAGGCTGGATGATACAGTATGAGGCAGCATACTACAGTGATCCTATAGGCTGGATGATACAGTATGAGGCAGCGTACTACAGTGATCCTATAGGCTGGATGATACAGTATGAGGCAGCGTACTACAGTGATCCTATAGGCTGGATGATACAGTATGTGGCAGCATACTACGGTGATCCTATAGGCTGGATGATACAGTATGAGGCAGCATACTACAGTGATCCTATAGGCTGGATGATACAGTATGAGGCAGCATACTACAGTGATCCTATAGGCTGGATGATACAGTATGAGGCAGCATACTACAGTGATCCTATAGGCTGGATGATACAGTATGAGGCAGCATACTACAGTGATCCTATAGGCTGGATGATACAGTATGAGGCAGCATACTACAGTGATCCTATAGGCTGGATGATACAGTATGAGGCAGCATACTACAGTGATCCTATAGGCTGTATGCTACAGTATGAGG
This sequence comes from Pseudophryne corroboree, assembly GCF_028390025.1. NCBI lineage: Eukaryota > Metazoa > Chordata > Amphibia > Anura > Myobatrachidae > Pseudophryne > Pseudophryne corroboree. The sequence goes on along the minus strand of NC_086455.1, from coordinate 171,542,823 downwards.
CAGCATACTACAGTGATCCTATAGGCTGGATGCATACTACAGTGATCCTATAGGCTGGATGATACAGTATGAGGCAGCATAGTACAGTGATCCTATAGGCTGGATGATACAGTATGAGGCAGCATACTACAGTGATCCTATAGGCTGGACGATACAGTATGAGGCAGCGTACTACAGTGATCCTATAGGCTGGACGATACAGTATGAGGCAGCATACTACAGTGATCCTATAGGCTGGATGATACAGTATGAGGCAGCATACTACAGTGATCCTATAGGCTGGATGCTACAGTATGAGGCAGCATACTACAGTGATCCTATAGGCTGGATGATACAGTATGAGGCAGCATACTACAGTGATCCTATAGGCTGGATGATACAGTATGAGGCAGCATACTACAGTGATCCTATAGGCTGGATGATACAGTATGAGGCAGCATACTACAGTGATCCTATAGGCTGGATGATACAGTATGAGGCAGCGTACTACAGTGATCCTATAGGCTGGATGATACAGTATGAGGCAGCGTACTACAGTGATCCTATAGGCTGGATGATACAGTATGAGGCAGCATACTACAGTGATCCTATAGGCTGGATGATACAGTATGAGGCAGCATACTACAGTGATCCTATAGGCTGGATGATACAGTATGAGGCAGCATACTACAGTGATCCTATAGGCTGGATGATACAGTATGAGGCAGCATACTACAGTGATCCTATAGGCTGGATGATACAGTATGAGGCAGCATACTACAGTGATCCTATAGGCTGGATGATACAGTATGAGGCAGCATACTACAGTGATCCTATAGGCTGGATGATACAGTATGAGGCAGCATACTACAGTGATCCTATAGGCACCCTTATACTTACTTATGTACAGACATTAGTATAATCTACAAATTTCTATCATTATTCTCCAAACTACATAAACTTATACAGATATTAATACCAAATGACGTCATTATAGTATGTATTTATATGCCATATATACTGCATCCCTTATGTCATATACTGTATACCATATACTGCATCCCTAATGTCATACTGTATATACTGTATACTACATCCCTTATGTCATGTACTGTATACCATATACTACATCACTAATGTCATATATATTGCATGCTACATCCCTTATGTCATATACTGTATACCATATACTACATCCATTATGTCAAATACTATTTAGCATATACTATATCCCTTATGTCATATACTGTATACTACATCCCTTATGTTATATACTGTATACCATATACTACATCCCTTATGTCATATACTGTATACTACATCCCTTATGTCATATACTGTATACCATATACTACATCCCTTATGTCATATATACTGTATACCGTGGGCAGTACGGATGGTGTAGTGGTTAGCATTACTGCCTCACAGCACTGAGGTCATGGGTTCGATTCCCACCATGGCCCTAATTGTGCGGAGTTTGTATATTCTCCCCGTACTTGTGTGGGTTTCCTCTGGGTACTCCGGTTTCCTCCCACAATCCCAAAAATATACTGGTAGGTTAATTGGCTCCCAACAAAATTAACCCTGGTGTGAATGTGTCTGTGTGTACATGTGATAGGAATATAGATTGTAAGCTCCACTGGGGCAGGGAGTGATGTGAATGGGCAAATATTCTCTGTAAAGCGCTGCGGAATATGTGTGCGCTATATAAATAACTGGTAATAAATAAATAATAAATACCACATACTACATCTCTTATGTTATATATACTGCATACTACCTCCCTTACGTCATATACTGTAAACTACATCCCTTATGGTATATACTGTATACCATATAATTCATCCTTTATGTCATATACTGTATACCATATACTACAGCCCTCATATGATATACTGTATACCATATACTACATCCCTTATGTCATATACTGTATACCATATACTACATCCCTTGTTATATACTGTATACTACATCCCTCATGTCATATACTGTATACCATATACTACATCCCTTATGTCATATACTGTATTCCATATACTACATTCCACATGTTATATACTGGATACTACATCAATTTTGTCATATACTGTAAACTACATCCCTTATGTTATATACTGTATACCATATACTACATCCCTCATGTCATATACTACATCCCTCATGTCATATATTGTATAACATATACTACATCCTTTATGTTATATACACTGCATACTACATCCCACGTCATATAATGTATACCATACACTGCATCCCTTATGTCATATATATTGCATATTACATTCCTTATGTCCTATACTGTATACCATATACTACAACCCACATGTCATATATACTGCATACTACATCCCTTATGTCATATACTGTATACCATATACTACATCCCTTATGTCATATACTGTATACCATATACGACATCACTTATGTCATATACTGTATAGTACATCCTTTATGTCATATATAATGTATACTACATCCCTCATGTCATATACTGTATACTACATCCCTTATGTCACATACTGTATACCATACACTACATCCCTTATGTCACATATACTGTATACTACACCCTCATGTCATACTGTATACCATATACTACATCCCTTATGTAACATATACTGCATACTACATCCCTTATGTCATATACTGTATACCATATACTACATCCCTTATGTTATATACTGTATACTACATCCCTCATGTGATAAACTGTATACCATATACTACATCCCTTATATCATATACTGTATTCCATATACTACGTTCCACATGTCATATACTGGATACTACATCCCTTATGTCATATACTGTATACCACATCCCTTATGTTATATACTGTATACCATATACTACATCCCTCATGTCATATATTGTATACCATATACTACATCCTTTATGTTATATACACCATCCCACGTCATATAATGTATACCATATACTGCATCCCTTATGTTATATATACTGCATATTACATTCCTTATGTCCTATACTGTATACCATATACTACAACCCACATGTCATATATACTGCATACTACATCCCTTATGTCATATACTGTATACCATATACGACATCACTTATGTCATATACTGTATAGTACATCCTTTATGTCATATACTGTATACCATATACTACATCCCTTATGTCATATACTGTATACCATATACATCCCTTATGTCATATACTGTATACCATATACATCCCTTATGTCATATATACTGTATACTACATCCCTTATGTCATATATACTGTATACTACATCCCTTATGTCATATACTGTATACCATATACATCCCTTATGTCATATACTGTATACCATATACTACATCCCTTATGTCATATACTGTATACCATATACTACATCCTTTATGTCACATATACTGCATACTACATCCTTGTCATATACTGTATACCATATAATACATCCCTTATGTCATATACTGTATATCACATCCCTTATGTTATATACTGTATACCATATACTACATCCCTCATGTCATATATTGTATACCATATACTACATCCTTTATGTTATATAATATACACCATCCCACGTCATATAATGTATACCATATACTGCATCCCTTATGTTATATATACACTGCATATTACATTCCTTATGTCCTATACTGTATACCATATACTACAACCCACATGTCATATATACTGCATACTACATCCCTTATGTCATATACTGTATACCATATACGACATCACTTATGTCATATACTGTATAGTACATCCTTTATGTCATATACTGTATACCATATACTACATCCCTTATGTCATATATACTGTATACTACATCCCTTCTGTCATATACTGTATACCATATACTACATCCCTTATGTCACATATACTGCATACTACACCCCACACGTCATATACTGTATACCATATACTACATCCCTTATGTCACATATACTGCATACTACACCCCACACGTCATATACTGTATACCATATACTACATCCCTTATGTCACATATACTGCATACTACACCCCACACGTCATATACTGTATACCATATACTACATCCCTTATGTCACATATACTGTATACTACATCCCTCATGTCATATACTGTATACCATATACTACATCCCTTATGTCATATACTGTACACCATATACTACATCCCTTATGTCATATACTGTATACTACATCCCTTATGTCATATATACTGTATACTATATCCCTCATGTCATATACTGTATACTACATCCCTTATGTCATATATACTGTATACTATGACATCCCTTATGTCATATACTGTATAGTACATCCCTTATGTCATATATACTGTATACTACATACCTCATATCATATACTGTATACTACATCCCTTATGTCATATACTGTATACTACATCCCTTATGTCATATACTGTGTACTACATCCCTTATGTCATATATTGTATAGTACGTCCCTTATGACATATATTGTATAGTACATCCCTTATGTCATATACTGTATACTACATCCCTTATGTCATATACTGTATACTACATCCCTTATGTCATATACTGTATACTACATCCCTTATGTCATATACTATATACTACATCCCTTATGTCATATACTGTATACCAATGCCATATACTACATCCCTTATGTCCCATATACTGTATACTACAACCCACATGTCATATATACTGTATACTATTTGGTGGAAACACGTCTCCTATTGTTGGGATACAGGGGAGTATTACAGCAATGTCTAGGCTGCAGCTTTACATGTAACTATATATACAGTGATAATAGTATGCAATTCAATTGTGAGTTAATGATTTACATTCAGAAAGCACCAACAAATCCAACCGCAATGTTAGCAAATAAAGAACAACAATTACCACAAGTAAATAAGACAAATTCTAATTCACTATAAACAGCGACTTCTGCTATTATCAGCTAATATCGGTTAGTTGTGATGTCATCATTTCAGTGTTCATTAGGAAAACCGATGTATTATAAGGAATAATGCCCTTTCTACCCCCTGTGTACTTCGTGAAGGGTATTAGAAGTCACTGCAGATATTGTCGCCTGCAGCCTTCGGTTACATATAATATTTGTCACATCGTGCCAGTGAATCTTTGTATCAATACACATGTATTGCTCACATATAAACACACACACACACAGATACTGTACAACCAGACGTATGTAGCATGACACAGTGGTTAGTATTGCTGCCACACAGTGTCGGGGTCATGGGTTTGATTCTGACTGCGGTCCTATCTGTGTGGAGTTTGTATGTTCCCACAGGACACACCGACAACAACAGCAGTAAGTGTTCGGGGTGTGAGAATGTGTCAGTGTGCACCGACAGTGATCAATGATCTCCGTGACTTATAGCTGTCCCAGCTGTGTGCAGAGACAAATGGTAATTGGATGGGAACATTAGAGAAGGATGTCTACAGTAATCCATGGAGGAGTCCCCTCGTCACCTGCACAGTCCTGGTATGACAAATACCTGGCCATATTTACCTCTGCTTGGCCCTTTAACCCTTCCATTGCCATTCCCACAAAAGGTCATCTCCAACGCCTGCTAACATCCCAATCCCACTCTAATAAACACAATCACCTGTCACTGCCATGCTTATGGAATTCCTCTGCTGATAAACTTCCATCCACAGCACCTCTCCCCACCAGAGCCCAGCCGCAGACTTTCCCTGATACTGCAGCAGCTCCTCCTCTGCAAACCGAGGTGCAAAAACAATGATCTAACACACAGGTTCTCAAACTCGGTCCTCAGGACCCCACACGGTGCATGTTTTGCAGATCTCCTCACAGAATCACAAGTGAAATAATTAGCTCCACCTGCGAACCTTTAAAAATGTGTCAGTGAGTAATTAATACACCTGTGCACCTGCTGGGTTACCTGCAAAACATGCACTGTGTGGGGTCCTGAGGACCGAGTTTCAGAACCACTGATCTAACTGTACACAGGTTCTCAAACTCGGTCCTCAGGACCCCACACGGTCCATGTTTTGCAGGTCACCTGTAGATTTTTAAAATGTGACAGTTGGTGATAACAGTGCAGTTGCTGGGTGACATGGAAAATGTGAACCGTGTGGGGTCCTGAGGACCGAGTTTGAGAACTCTAACATCATACCTCCCAACATGACCCTCTCCAGGACACAATGCTCTGCTCCTGCTCTTCCCTCTTACTGTATGATTACCATCACCTGTGCTTTACCCTAATACTGACCCAGTGCTCATACCTATGTCATACCTCCCAACATGACCTCTCCAGGAGGACACAATGCTCTGCTCCTGCACTTCCCTCTTACTGTATGATTACCATCACCTGTGCTGTACCCTAATACTGACCCAGTGCTCATACCTATGTCAT